>NW_017189516.1:40731270-41331270 GCF_001704415.2 Capra hircus | reverse complement strand
ACCTGGGTCTCCCGCATTGCGGGCAGATGCTTTACTGTCTGAGCCACCAGGGAATCATCTTTAAAAAAGAAAATGTGGATACATATGTATAACTGATTCACTTTGCTGTACACCTGAAACTAACAAAGCATTGCCAATCAACTGTACTCCACTAAGAATTTTAATATATGAATTTGAGACTGGAGGGGGGCAAATCCACCCATAACATCTGATTGGTGCCCCACCAACCTCTCCAGGCACAAATATACTTCATGTTTTCAAAGATTTTCTCCCTGTCACCCATAAATGAGCCTTACTTAAATGGGCCACAATATTCCCACCTTTCTAGAACTGTTTCTGGAAGAGTTTCCAGAAAGAAACTCAATTGAAAATGTATTTCCTCAATTGGAAACATTCCTCATTCCATCTTCCCCATCCCCAAGCCATTTTTCCTGACTTATTCCTTTCATCATTCAGATTTGAAGTCAGTGCATTCCCTCATCTCCTAGGCTGGGTCACTTGGATTATGAATTTATCAAAGAATGCAACCTCTAAAGCATTTATGTTGATGTTTAATGGTACATAAGTTTTGTGTCTTTTTCCCCCCCAGTCATGCCTATTTCACCCTGAATAGTTTGCTTTGCCCTTTGTACTGTAAGTCCTCTTAACCATACAATGGGAACTGAATCAGTATTTCTTGAATGTAAACATAACTATAGTATTGTCATTTTAACAAATCAATATCCATGCTATTTATTACACACAGTCTCTTTTTACTCATTCCCCCAATAACATTCCATGCACCTTGAAATCCTTTCACTTGACTGCATCTTTTGCTTGAGGGAAGATTTGAGAAAGGACACATTTTTATCAGATGCTCTATTCCCAACACAGAGAAGTTGATTGAAAGATTCTTCTTTGTTAGATATTCGTAATATTTAACTGATTATTACATTAAAGCTGATTTTCAAGAATAACAAAGTCAAGCCCTTTGTTTCTGTCCCTCAAATTTTAAAACAGATTGCTAGTATGTGTATATTTGTGTATATGTCTATATTTGTGTATACATTTTGACTTTCTCAGAGACATATACAATTCAGTCTCTAATAATGCAATTGAATGTGAAATTTGAAACTGAAGTCAAAGCCAAAGTTGGAATCCCATTTCCTATACTACTCCAGCTGTGGAGCAGATTGCTTGATGAACTAAATAGCATTTACCTTGTAGCGTTATTGTAAAGATGAAATGAGTTAATACTTTTGTAATTATCATGTGGTAAGCACCAGATAAGTGTTACCTAGTAGAAGAATGAGGAGAGGATTAGTAGGAATAGTAATATTTATAAAGAAGTGTCTCTCCAGCTAGAATGACGTGTTTTTCCCTTCTGTATCCCTCACAAGAAAGAGATCTCTTTTGGTCATCTTTGCTTCCTCAGGACTTGGCACAGAGTAGGTACTCAATAAAGAGTTAGTTCTATTATCTGGTTTGTAGTTGTTTATGCTTTTTATACCAGTGGCTGTCTGTACTTTACTGCAGGTCTGGAAAAGACATTACACTGTAATTTGGATGTTGATTTGTCATCAAGACAAATCCTTTGAATATATGCCTATTTGAGATAAGTAATGCAGGATGTTAATTAGTACTCCAATACAGTTGATGTATATTTTATAACCTGAGGTACTCCTGCTTTTTAGCATCTATGTGTGAATTAACATTTAAAGATATGAGTAATTGTTTTAATGAAAATTTCACCTCTACAGTACTCCACTTTCATTTCATTGTGAATGCAGTTAGGTTTGCCATAGCCTTCTCCCTGTGAACCTGTAGATAAGGCATGGAAAAAATTATTACTTTTCCTATAATCCTTCTGCTGAAATATGATAGGAAAGCACCAATGAATTTAGGATCGTTAATGTTCTCTCTGAACTGGAACTCTTTAAATCATAAAATACCACATAATATATTTTTATTAAAATGTTGACATTATTTCAGAATGTGTGTTTTAGAGCAAGTTTTATGCAAGTTCTTACAACATATGGATATATTCTTCATTTCATCTTTCAATTAATATGATGATAAAGACAAACTGTTTATTTCTGCTACGGATGTGTTGTTTTCCTGCCATTAGTTGCAAGTTGCCTGCAATAATTTATCACACATTCTGAAGTGGTGTTCTACATATTTAAGTTTGTGCAAAAGTAATTGTGGTTTTGCATTGTTGAACTTTGCTATTTGATATCAGAATGCATTCTTAAGTAAATGTTGTTATACATCATTTTTAATGTACATTTCTTGCTTTATGTTATTTTGCTAATGACATTACTTGCTGTTTATTTTATATATGTTTTAGACTAGGGAAATGATGTTAGACAAAAAACAAAACAATTTTCTTATTCAAGTTCAAAATGGGTCATAAAGCAGAGGAAACAACTCGCAACATGGACAACACATTTAGCCCAGGAACTGCTAGTAAATGTACAGTGCAGTGATGGTTCAAGAAGTTTTGCAAAGGAGATGAGAGCCTTGAAGATGAGGCACTCAGTAGCCGGCCATCGGAATTTGATGACAAATTGAGGTGAATCATCAAAACTGATCCTCTTACAACTATACAAGAAGTTTTGCAAAAGAACCTCAACATCAACCATTCTACATTCATTTGGCATTTGAAGCAAATTGGAAAGGTAAAAAAGCTTGATTAGTGGGTTCCTCATGCGTTGGAGAAGGAAATGGCAACCCACTCCAGTGTTCTTGCCTGGAGAATCCCAGGGACGGGGGAGCCTGGCAGGCTGCCGTCCATGGGGTCACACAGAGTCGGACACGACTGAAGTGACTTAGCAGCAGCATGAGCTGACCACAAAAAAAAAAAATCATTTTGAAGTGTAGTCTTCTCTTATTCTATGTAACAACACCATTTCTCTGTCATATTGTGACGTGCTATGAAAAGTGGATTTTATATGGCAACTGGCAATAACAGTTCAGTGATTGGACTCCAAAGCACTTCCCAAAGCCAAACTTGCACCAAAAAAAGGTCATGGTCACTGTGTGGTGGTCTGCTGCCTGTCTGATCCACTACAGCTTTTTGCATTCTGGTGAGACCATTACATCTGAGGAGTATGCTCAGCAGATTGATGAGATGCACCTAAAACTGCAGTGCCTGCAGCCAGCATTGGTCAATAGAAAGGGCCCACTTCCTCTCCATGGCAATGCTCGACCACATGTCACACAACCAATGCTTCAAAAGTTGAATGCATTGGGCTACAAAGTTTTGCCTCATCCACTATATACCTGACCTCTCACCAACCAACTACCACTTCTTCAAGCCTCTCGACACCTTTTTTTTGCAAAGAAATCGCTTCCACAACCAGCAGGAGGCAGAAAATGCTTTCCCAAAGTTCATCAGATCCTGAAGCACCGATTCTTACGCTACAGGAATAAACAGTTCAAAAAAAAAAAAGTTTCTCACTGGCAAAAAAGATGTGTTGATTGTAATGATTCCTATATATTTTGATTAATAAAGATGTGATTAGCCTAGTTATAAAGATTTAAGTTTCATGGTCCAAAACTGCAATTATTCATCACCAACCTAATAGTTTCCTTTAAGTTTTTCCTTCAATATACATCTGATGATGTTTACCTGCATATCAGAATTTTTCTTTTGGAAACTTAGCATGACTACATTTTAGTTTCATTAGAATGAAAGAATATTAACAGATAGACTTAAAGAATAAATTTTTTTAGAGTTTCTCTCCTCAAAATTTGGAGCTCTTTAGGGCTCATAATGGCATCTTTGTCTTGATGTAGCAGCCAAGGCAGAGCAGAACATAAAACTGACACTAAGGTCATTACCTGAGCCGGATGGATGAACTATCTCCCTGACTGAAGATCAGAAACTGAACAAGATTGCTCAAGGCACCCACAAGTTCTGTGATTTTGTGACTTTTGGGCTATTGAGCATAACAGGACACAAGAGGACCATGTTGTTAGAAATCACATAGAGGGAAAAATTAGCTTACGTCAAAGGCAAAAGCAGTATGTGGATCTGAAGTTCGATAGTGGTGATAGCTAAGGGTGTCTTGTGAATAGTATCACCCCATCTTTGCTAAGGTAATCCTAGGCATTTTCCTCTCTGTATTTCTATAATAACTTAATGCTGCTATTAACACACTTACCATGTTACATTATTGTCACGTGTTTACATGAGTTTATTGTAGGTAATCATCCTTTATCTGTTCTATGCAGGACCTAGCAGAGTATCTGGTACCATACATATCAATACTCATTAGATTAGTGAGCTAACAAATTGTTTCACCACATCAATAACAAACAATAAGCCCAGAATGATCATTTGGTTCAAAACATTTGATGTCTTAACATTAACTGATTTTTGTAGTCAATTGTAAGTTCCGAGAGGTCAAGGGCTATATTAAACCACATCTTTGAAATTAACTCTGCACTTGAACAGAGCAGGCACTCAAAAGTACTTTTTGAAAGAAGTAAACTAATTATTACAATAATAGCTTTCGTTTATACAGCACCTATTATGTGCCACCCAACATTCTAGGCACTCCCTTTGTTTTTTCTTTGTTGTTGTTTTTTTAACATATGCCTTTAAGTAATACACAATATGGATTCTACATGATATAGATCAGCTGTACTTTCACAGAAGCTATGATTCATTCATAAAATGGAGAAAAAAGGACTGATCTCCTAGGATGTTTTGTGATGATTAAGTGAGGCAATGCTTGCAGCATACGTGGCCTAGACTGGCAGAGCAGAATTGCTTAAGATATTTTAGCTACTATGACTATTATTGCTACGACTGTCATCTCTTCCAATAGTGGATAAGTTAGGCTGTAAATTCAGAGGGCTAAAATAGAGAAATCTAATGAAGTCTGTGCAATCAGCAAGATGATAGGTGTACATTTTGGCCCCTCATTTCCACACCTTCTACTTCATAAGGGAGCACCATTTTCCAAGATTTCCTGTCACATGGCACTTACTTACCTAGTATATGTATATACTGCAGTTCTGAGTAGACTGAAAACAGCAAAAATGGTAATAGGTATCACTTCTTTTAAAAAATATTTATTTAGTTATTTGGTTGTGCCGAGTCTTAGTTGTAGCATGCAGGAACTTTAGGTCCAGTTCCACAGCCAACGTTTAAACCTGGATGCTCTGCATTGGGAACTTGGAGTCTTAATAGCTAACACTCCTTTAGTGATTCTCTCTGCCTGAGACAGTATCTTCTGTCCACACCCTTCACTCTCTGTGTGCCCTCCCCTTCATTAGTTTCATGCTACCAGACATTTTATATATGTAAATTGTGAATTTCTTTATTCTCTGCTTCCTCCCCACCCCTTGTAGACTGTAAAACCTGAGGACAGGAGATCATTTGATTTCCTCACTTAATGTATTCTCAGCATCAGCCCTTAGTGTAGAGTATCTTTTAAATGAACAAAAGAATATGAATATTCTTCATACTCATCATAAATGATCAGTTCATTCATTCATCATAGCTGTTGAAAAATGTTTAAAACAGTAAAATTTCACAACCTTCTCAAAGGATTATATCAATTCAGTTCAGTTCAGTTGCTCAGTCATGTCTAACTCTTTGCAACCTCATGGACTGCAACACACCAAGCCTCCCTGTCCATCACCAAACTCCCAGAGTTTGCTCAAACTCATGTCCATTGAGTCAGTGATGCCATCCAACCATCTCATCCTCTGTCATCCCCTTCTCCTCCTGCCCCCAGTCCCTCCCAGCATCAGAGTCTTTTCTAGTGAGTCAACTCTTCACATGAGGTGGCCAAAGTACTGGAGTTTCAGCTTTAGCATCATTCCTTCCAATGAATATTCAGGACTGATTTCCTTGAGGAGGGACTGGCTGAAACTCCTTGCTGTCCAAAGGACTCTCAAGATTCTTCTCCAAAACCGCAGTTCAAAAGCATCAATTCTTCGGCACTCAGCTTACTTTATAGTCCAACTCTCACATCCATACAGGACTACTGGAAAAACCTTAGCTTTGACTAGGTGAGCCTTTGTTGGCAAAGTAATGTCTCGGCTTTTTAATATGCTGTCTAGGTTGGTCATAACTTTCCTTCCAAGGAGTAAGGGTCTTTTAATTTCATGGCTGCGATCACCATCTGCAGTGATTTTGGAGCCCCCTGCCCCCAGAAATAAAGTCTGTCACTATTTCCACTGTTTCCCCATCTATTTGCCATGATGTGATGGGACTGGATGCCATGATCTTAGTTTTCTGAATGTTGAGCTTTAAGCCAACTTTTTCACTCTCTTCTTTCACTTTCATCAGGAGGCTTTTAGTTCTTCTTCACTTTCTGCCGTAAGGGCGGGTTCATCTGCATATCTGAAGTTATTGATATTTCTCCCAGCAATCTTGATTCCAGCTTGTGCTGCATCCAGCCCAGTTTTTCATGATATACTCTACATATAAGTTAAATATGCAGGGTGACAATATACAGTCTTGACATACCCCTTTCTTATTTGGAAACAGTCTGTTGTTCCATGTCCAGTTCTAACTGTTACTTCTTGACCTGCATACAAATTTGTCAGGAGGCAGGTCAGATGGCCTAGTATTCCCATCTCTTTCAGAATTTTCCACAGTTGTGATCCACACAGTCAAAGGCTTTGGCATTTGACTAGAAGTAGATGTTTTTCTGGAACTCTCTTGCTTTTTTGATGATCCAACGGATGTTGGCAATTTGATCTCTGATTCCTCTGCCTTTTCTAAATCCAGCTTGAACATCTGGAAGTTCATGGTTCACATACTGTTGAAGCCTGGCTTGGAGAATTTTGAGCATTACTTTGCAAGTGTGTGAGATGAGTGCAATTGTGCTGTAGTTTGAGCATTCTTTGTCATTTCCTTTCTTTGGGATTGGAATGACAACTGACCTTTTCCAGTCCTGTGGCCACTGCTGAGTTTTCTAGATTTGCTGGTATTTTGAGTGCAGCACTTTCATAGCATCATCTTTTAGGATTTGAAATAGCTCAACTGGGATTCCATCACCTCCACTAGCTTTGTTCGCAGTGATGCTTCCTCAGGCCCACTTGACTTCACATTCCAGGATGTCTAACTCTAGGTGTGTGATCACACTATTGTGATTATCTGAGTTGTGAAGATCTGTTTTGTATAGTTCTCTTGTGTATTCTTACCACCTCTTCTTAATATCTTCTTCTTCTGTGAGGTCCATACCATTTCTGTCCCAGGCACAAGTATTATATGGCTTATGACAATTTAAAATGCATATGAACTTTGATTTGATTTTTTCCAATTTCAAATCCAAAGGAAAAAAGCTTAGAGGGTGGAAGATTAATGCACAATTTTAGTCATTCCAGTATTGTATTCAATGGATAAAATTGTCAACAATCTAGATTATATTTAAATAGTTAATGTTCATTTATTCTACAGAATATTATACATCAGTATTGGAAAGAATGGAGCAGGTCTCAGTTTTTTTTTTTTTTTAATTCCCATTCATAGTAGAAAGATAAACTGAATCCATCCCTTCTTTTTAAAACTGGGGTATAGTTGCTTTACAGTGTTGTACAACGAAGTGAATTAGCTATAATTCATACATACATATCCCCTCCCACTTGAACCTGCCTCCCACCCCACCCTCATCCCACCCATCTAAGTCAACACAGAACACCAAGCTGAGCTTCCTGCACTATACAGCAAGATTCTTATAATGGTTTGTTGCTGTTGTTAAAAATATGAGCTGAAAAAATATTGTGTATAGAATAATTCCTCCCCTATAGGCTCATATTTTTCTCTCTTCCCTGTTTTCACTTTTGCCATATTTCCCACACATCTAGTTTCAGGTGCTCGGGGGTGACCAATATTGTCCATTCATCCCGCTAGTGACAACCCCATTTCTCTTTCAGTTCTTAAAGTAGTTTTATTTTCTGTTCTATAGGTTCTATTTGACTCACCTCTTCCTCTCGTTTGGCTTCAAGCCAACCACTTGGCAGAAGTCCATCTCTCTTTGCCCTCCCACTCTTCCCTGGTCACTAACAAATATTCAGGGACCTTTTCTTGTCCAGATTCAGTGGCTGCATTCTTTCTGATCTGGAAGCTCCCTTTAGTACTGTGGGCCCCAATATTTACTTTTGGGGGAGTAATAAATTAGTTTGCTGAATTGACAGTTTACTGACTATATGTATCCATATATGCCTATGCATGTATACATATATACATATATATGTATATATATATGAATGCTGCTCCTGCTAAGTCACTTCAGTCGTGTCCGACTCTGTGCGACCCCATAGATGGCAGCCCACCAGGCTCCCTGTCCCTGGGATTCTCCAGGCAAGAACACTGGAGTGGGTTGCCATTTCCTCCTCCAGTGCATGAAAGTGAAAAGTGAAAGTGAAGACACTCAGTCATATCCGACTCTGTGCGACCATGTGGACTGCAGCCCACCAGGCTCCTCTGTCCATGGGATCTTCCAGGCAAGAGGCCTGGAGTGGGGTGCCATTGCCTGCTAGAGTTACACTATTACAATCATTGATCATATATCGAACTCTACATTTGATCAACTGCTTCAAGTCTAGTCACCATTTGTGTTGAAGGCTCAGTCATATACTTGGTAATATAAGAAATAATAATCTTGTGTAACAATCAAAATACAAATGGTATAGTTAATAACATTAGTGGAATTAAAAATAAATATTTTAGCCATGAGCCTCCCACACCAGTTTTTTTTTTTTAAAGATTGTCAAGACTAGGGAATGGGTCACTTAGAGCAGAAATCTGATTTTTCCTATGGTTCAAATGTATATATGTATATATATATATGAATATATGTACACAAATACAGTATGTTATAATATATGGTATGTATATTACAAATAAAATCTATGGGTCTGAAATATCATTTATTACCAAAGAAATGTGTCAGTCTAGCCTGGTGTACTCCTTTTAATATTCTTCTATGTCTGTTCTCTTCATTAAAGGAATAAAATTATTTGAAAAGAAAGGTTAAATTTATCTAATGATATCACTTAATGTAATATTTGTGTTGGCACTTTTGCTTTTGATGGAGATAATTTCTAATATGCATAATTAAAATTTCAGCCTTTGCAGAGCTACTTATTTTGGGGGAGGCGGGTAGAATGTTTTAATAAAGGTAACCCCTATTTTGTGTGTGTAATAGTAAATATAAATAAGTAAATTTTAAAAAATAAGTTAAGTCTGATCATTTTACCACAATACCAATAAATAGTTTGATATATATTGTTTTCCTTTATTCCTTCTATCCTCTAGTGGAATTTCAGTATTTTACTACTTGATGTTTTTTGACAATACATAATAGCTACTGTAACAAACATAAGAGTTTGCTATTAAATATACTTCCGTACTATCATTTTATGACTAAATGAAAACACCATTTTTATCTTAATGTTTTTACTTGTTCCAGTAGGTTTCTTTGTTATACTTTCTTTACTGTAAAAGTAAATATTAATAGCATCGGTCCTCAAAACAAATTATACTTAGTGATTCTATTTTATACATGATCCACTTTCAGATTTTGTTGATGCTGAATTTTTAGGTATTTGATGATGTATAACACAGTATTCAGGAATCAGCCAATCATGTGACTTTCTTTTTTTACATTCTCTGCTTCTTTTGGCTAAAGTAAATACGTCTTTAGCAACTAGATAAAATGATAGTCATTTGTCAATAAATGCTGGCCTTTGAAGTTTAGAAGTTCTTTTGACAAATGGGATGCATATGCCAAAGCTTTTGCATTAATTGCATCAGCGTGATAAATTTAGTCACTACACTTCTTTCAAAAATAACTCTTATAGGCCAACTAGCCTTCAATCATTTCAAAAAAGCAGTAACATAGTCCAAGGTGCTAGCAATCCATGCATCCATCCCTTATTCCAATAACTGAGAGGGTGCATCAGGAACTTTGGCAGCCACCCACATTTGAAGATCAAAGCCATAAGACATTCTAAGCTCAGAGAGCCAATGACGGTTGCCTGCTTAGCTGAAATAGAGGTGTCAGTCTGAAGAATCTGCCGTAGGCCCTATCGATTCTATGCAACCAGATTCCGGGAGGAAGACTGGGAGAGATTTGGGGGACTTTGGGTAGATGTGATGGTGATAAAGAGAGGCCATTCCATTTTCATCCCACTGTTCATGTGGGAAACTAAGCAGTGCTTTCTGAGCAAAGCAGTTAATTGGCTGGCTTGCTCCTGCTTCCTCGAAGTCAGCCATCATTTAAGAAGGGCTGTGTCCCTAATATGAGAACCTCCAGCTACATGGTTCCTGGAAGAAGAGACATCATGGGGACAGAGACAGGCCAAGAAGCACCTAGGCCACAGACTTGTATGTAAAGTGGGCACCTTAGAGGGAATCCTTCTGGTAAGCTGCTCTAGCTAATACCACAGATAAGAGATGAGTCAGCAGAGAGCTTCCTAGATTCCAAACCCACAAAATTGTGAGCAAAATAAAATGAGTTGTTTTAAGTCAATAAATCTTGGATTAAGTTTTCACATGAAAATGGATAGCTGAATTAAAACATACTTGTGAATTATTCTATCATGTCATCTAATATTGTCAGGCAGATTTTCTCATGAAAGCCTTGAGCTTCTGGGACACAAGAGAAGGAGGAGGAAGGGGTAGATATGTTTACATGTATAGACTTCTTCTTTTACAAAAAGTTAAACAGGAACTTGTCTAACATTTTTATTTTAAAAAAATTTAAAAAGTTTTCCCTGTTATGAAAATAATGTGATAATATGGAAAACTTAGAAATAAACATGAACAAAAACTGAAATGAAAATTAGTTTTAAATTGCTGCCCGTGTTTTCCATTCATTATTTACCACTGTTAATGTGGATTAAACCTTTAAGGCTTTTTTTTTTTTTTTTCAATATAGGTGACTATATCTGATTATACCTATGTGTTTAGCGGAGGCAGTATCACATAACAGTTGAAGACCAAGGCTTTGGAACCAAACTGTTCAAACCCCAGTATCTTCTCCTCTACTATACCTTATTGGCTTTGTGACCTTGGCCAAAATTCTTAACCTCTCTGTGCCTTTTACATATTATACATACAGGTATGATACTAGTATCTACCAGTCACAGAGCTACCTCAATTATGAGGATATTTCACCACTTAGATTTACACTTTCTAAAGAACTTAAAATGTGCCTGGCATGTAGCATGTACAAAATTAGCATTTGAAAGTACAATAATTACATTTGAAAAGAAAAACTAAATCATGGAATATATAGCATTTTGAAACATCCTTACTTCACTCAATAATATAGAGTAAGTATTAATCATTAATAAATACATATTTTGGGGCATCAGTTTTTAAAAGCTGTACAAAATTTTATTATATAGATATAATTTAGTTCCCTATATTCAGACATTTATATCATTCCACTTTTACTTAAAGTACATTTTAACTCTTATTATGTGAGTTTTTAAACAAAGGTAGGTCAACTTGTATAATGAATCCTCAGGTAACCATTCAGTTCAGTTCAGTCTCTCAGTCATGTCCGACTCTTTGCGACCCCATGAATCACAGCACGCCAGGCCTCCCTGTCCATCACCAACTCCCGGAGTTTACCCAAACTCATGTCCATCGAGTCAGTGATGCCATCCAGCCATCTCATCCTCGGTCATCCCCTTCTCCTTCTGCCCCCAATCCCTCCCTCAGGGTCTTTTCCAATGAGTCAAGTCTTTGCATGAGGTGGCCAAAGTATTGGAGTTTCAGCTTCAGCATCAGTCCTTCCAGTGAACATCCAGGACTGATCTCTTACCCAGTTACAATAATTAGCAACACATGGCCATTCTTATAGTTCACTTTAAATACTCATTTTAAATCACCAACTCTGATAAAACTAAAATGATAGCTGTGTCTTAAAGTATAGGAGCCTCCATATCTTAAGGAAATGCTATTAATTATTTGTGTTTACATTAGAAAACACACTTAAGAGCCTCAAGATACTAGCTTTTATCTGATGCCAAACATAAAATGGTCAGTTCCCCTTATTCAGCTCCAGTGCACAGCCTTCATTATATCTTGTTTCCTCTGATATATCGAAGAAGAAAATGGAATAATTTAAAAGATGCCAGTGGGATAAAACACTATATTCCTAAATTTAGTGACATTTTCAGAGCTATTTTAACCAGTGTAATTGAAATCCTCTTGTTCTCCACTGACATATTTTAGAAGTTCATATGTTTAGAGTCTGAAATTTCATTCCAAAAATGATAGAAAGCCTCTTGAACTCAGTGGAGAGTTACTGAGCTGAATTATGATGGGCGAAGGCTTCAGTGAGCTTGAGGAAGTCTGTATGCTCTTCCACATGGATTAATTTCACAATCTATCCTAGACAGTATGGTGTGTAGGTAGCTAGTGTGAAAAATATCATGTCATCGACTTCCATGTGCTACCACATTACAGTTGAAGCCGTAAATTCTGAGATGCTATTTTCCAGGCAAATATGTTTCTTTGGAATTATAGTGGTATGTTCAGTAGCACGCAGAAAGAAGTTAAAATTATGGGAGGGAAATAAGCTCCCCTAGTCATACTACAACTGTGAAGCTGTAATAAACGGTTATTAATGTAGAAATACCTGGTATTTGTTCTTATGACACATACTAGAAACATTTAATACTGTTGTGAGTATTACATGAAACCATTTACTAAAAATACTTATTGAGCACCTATATTGTAATAGGCACTGTTCTAGCTGAGGATAAAAGAAGGACATTTCTTTCCTCCAGAATCTTGCTTTCTATAGAGAAAGACAGATACACAATAAATAGGTGAACAAATAATCATATCAGTAAATCTACTTTCTACCCTAAAACATGTTAAAAATTAACTTTTGCAGATCCCCAGTGGTTCTTGTGATCAGTGAATGCTTTTACCAACTGCCACTAAAACCCTCCAGCATGGTGCAGTGTCTCTCTGATTCTGTTTCATCATCTGAAAATACATAAACAGAAAAACAATAGCTTTTTGTCAAAGAGGCCCATTTCTCTCTTATGCCATCCAGAGTACTGAATCAAGAGCTCCTTTACTGGGAAGAGGGGGTATGAAGAAGCTGGAAAATCAGCAGGTAAGATTCTTGGAGGGCATTAAAAGCATGAAGCTCCTACTAACTGTGTGGAAGACTACATCAAGATTACCTATGAACTACCAGGGACACCTTGCCCATAAATCCGCCCTGCTGGCTCATGTATAACAATTCTGTATGCCTCACTCACATACATACCCCATCCTTTGGTCAGTTCTGGATGCACAGCCAGATGAAAAGCAGCAAGAACAAGCTTTAACAGACACTTAACGAGCATGCACAGAAAGCAGGACCAAACCTATGAGCCAGGGAGAAACAACAGGTTTGAAATTTACCACCATCTTTGGGAAAACAAAAAGAAGACCTGGCCTGCTGTGTTACAGGATCAGGAGAAGGCATATAAGATGAAGAATTCTGTCACAAGAGGGAGTAAGAAGCATGGAGCATATATATCCATTGGTGGTCTGAGAAAGCCTCAAAATCAGTAGGAGGAATGATGGGAAGACAGCATGGAAAACTTCAAGTAAATGAAAAATCAAGGAAACATGACACCACCAAATGATCACAATAATCTTCTAGTACATGTTCCCAAAGATATGGAGATCTAGGATTTACCTGGTAAAGAATTCAAAGTAAGGTTTTAAGGAAACTTGGTGAGCTGCAATAAAACACAGAAGGATAATTTAGCAAAATTAGGAAAACAGTGTATGAACAAAATGAGAACTTGAACAAAATGAGAACTTTAACAAAAACATAAAAATAATTTTAAAAGAACCAAACTGAAATGCTGACAGATAAATAAATGAAATTTAAAATGTAATAATGAGCATCATAAGCAGAATGGATCAAGCAGAAGAAACAATCTACAAGTTAAAGACAGAAACTTTCAAATTATCCAGTCAGAGGAGAACTAGGAAAAAGAATGAAAATGAGTGAAAGGAATCTACCTGATCTATAGAATATGATCAACATAAACAATTTATATAGTATTGTATTGAAGTTCCAGGAGAAAAGAGGGAGAAGGGGGACACAAAACCTATGTAAAGGAGTAATGGCTGGAGAACTTCCCAAATCTGAAAAGAGATTTGAATATCTAAGTTCATGAAGCTCATAGGTCACCAGACAGGTTCAACTTAAAGTTATCCTCTCCAACACACACTATAATAATAAACTGTCAAAAAGACAAAGAGAGAATCTTAAAAGCAGCAAAAGAGCTTGTAACTTATATGGGAACCTCCATGAGACAGTTAGTGGATTTCTCATTATAAACTGTCCAGGCCAGGAGAGATTGGGATGATATATTCAAAGTGCTGAAGAAAAAAGAAAAATGTCAGCCATATTCTTTTGAACAATATTATCCTTCAGAAATTAAGGAGATATAAAAACTTTCCCAAACAAGAAAAGAGCTAAGAGGCTCCTTTACCACCACACTTGCCTTAAAAGAAATGCCGAAAGGGGTTTTTCAAGCTGTTCACTGCAGCATTATTCATAGTAGTCAAGATGTTATTAGTGGATAAGTAAGATCTGGGGTATGTGTATGTGTGTGTATGTGAAATTATTATTCCGTGAGAAAGAAGGAAATTCTGCCATTTTCAACAACATAAGTCTGAGAGCATTATGCTAAGTAAAGTCAGACAGAGAAAGACAAGTACTGTCTGATATCACTTTTGTGTAGAATTTTAAAAAACGTAACTTGGAGAAACAGAATAATAGAATGGTGGTTTCTGGGGCTGGAGAGTGGAGGAAATTGAGAGATGCTGATCAAAGGGTACAAACTTATAAAGTGAATACATTCTGGGGATCTAATGTACAGTATGATGATTTTAGTTTACAATACTGTATTATATATTGGGAAGTTGCTAAAAGGGTAGATCTTAAATATTCTCATCATAAACGCAATATCAATTAAGTGAGGTGATGGAAATGTTAACTAACCTTATTTTAATCATTTTGTAATATATGTATAAGTACATAAAATCAACATGTTTTATGCCTTAAGCTTACACAATGTGATATGCAAATTATATCTCAGTAAAGCTAGAAAAAAAGAAAAGCAAAGGACATCCTTGTGTAACTTAGAAAAAGGAACTTCTTTTCCTGGGAAGATGAATTTCATTGAGTGAGATATGACTGGATTTCCACTCCCATCACCCTTTGGCTAGATCTCTTGTGCAGAGCATGACTTACCCACATGATACTGAATGTGGTCTAGTCCATTTCAATCTAGTATCTTCTTTCTCTTATGGCATTTTACCCATTGTTATCTAGCTTCTCTTTTTGAAACTGTTTATTTTTTTCTTTCATGTATAGTATTCCCAAGGGTTTCCTGATTTATTTGCAAGGATGTATAGATAGAATCCAAGTCCTTAACTAGGTCTACATCTGTATTGCATAATTCAGTAGAGAAAGACACCACTGAGTCACATAGTCCAACTCCATGCTTCAGAACATATGCTTTATTGATACATGGCATCCAAAGCAGAATTAAGTTCTTATCACCCATAGTGTTTGCTTGGACAATTCTAACATGCTAACCAATGGAAAAAAGGATTCTGAGAAGTCTAAACTTAATAAAGTTTTTAAAAATTTATTATTTTTCCATTAACCCATCTTTCAGTGCTCTTATAAAATTACAAATTTGGTGTTTATTCTATATTGACCCAGTGTACCAGTACAACCATTTTATCTTCTTTAAAGAGTAATTTACAAAAAATGTATAATTTTAATTTACAATTCACCTAGTGACATCACTATCATTATATTTATAAGGGGATTCATCATCTATTATTTTAAAATATTCTGATAAATTTGTGGTTCTTGCGTCTGCTACTATAATTTCATAGTTAGAATAGCACATGAGACAATGATTGTACAGATACTTATTAGAATAGGCTTAAGAGTATGCAAGAGAAGAGATGATTTCACTGGCCTTTGGTTTTCTCACACAAAAATTACTTCTTTGAAGATCTGTACAGTGAAGAGTAAAGCATTTGGCTGGATAATGCTATCCTCTTCAATGTCATTATCATTGAAGACCTTCCCTGGCCCCTAAGGTTAAAGAAGTTCAAAGATCACCTTATTCAATTCTCTGCATAGTACTCATTAATCTCTGATATTCTGGGGGTGATTTACTATTATTTAATTTTTTTTTTGCTATCTTATTTTCAAGAGGGTAGGAGACTTCTATTATTTGTTAATTGATGTATTTCAAATGTCTGAAAAAGTTCCAGGTACGTTATATAGAGTCACAGTAAAAATTTTGGACAAGAAACTAGTGTTGGTAAGAATATGGAGGAAAGGGAACGCTCGTGCACTGTTGGTGGGAATATAAATTGGTGTAGTCACTATGGAAAACAGTGCAGGGGCACCTCAAAAAAAAAAAAAAAACAGAACTACCATTATTGCTCAGTCTCTCAGGCTTGTCTGACTCTTTGCGATCCCATGAATCACAGCACGCCAGGCCTCCCTGTCCATCACCAGCTCCCAGATTCCACCCAAACCCATGTCCATTGTGTCGGTGATGCCATCCAGCCATCTCATCCTCTGTTGTCCCCTTCTCCTCCTGTTTTTTATCTTCCCCAGCATATGATCCAGCAATTCCATTAATGGGTATTTATCCAAAGAAAACAAAATCACCAATTCAGAAAGATATATGTAAGTACTATGTCCATTATAGCATTATTTACAATAGACAAGATATGGAAGCAACCTAAGTGTGTATCCATATATGGATAAAGAAGGTGTGACATGTAGATAGACACATATATACACATATACATACATAATACACATACACATGTGCATGCATATACAATGGAATATTACTCAGTCATAAGAAAGAATGAAATCTTTCCATTTGCAACAACATGAACCTGGAGGGTACTATGCTAAGTGAAATTAGCCAGTCAGAGAAGAAAAAATACTATATGATTTCTCTTATATGTGCAATCTAAAAAGCAAAATAAACAAACAAAACAAAATAGGAACAGATTCTTAGGTTAGGCATAGAAAGCAAACTAGTGCTTGCCATAGAGGAAGGGGGTTGGGAGACAGATGAAGTAAGTAAAGGAGATTAAGAGGTACAGACTTCCAACTATCAGATAAGTAAGTCCAGAGGATATGATGTACACATAGAGAATATAGTCAATAATATCATAAAAACTTTGGTGATGAGTGGTAACTGGTCTTACTGCAGTGTACATCTCATATTGTATAAAAATATTGAATCACTATCTTACACTTGAATCTAATAATATTTTATGTTAATTATAACTCAATTTATAATTGTTGAAAAAGTGAGTGAATATATTTTTTAAATGTCTTAAAAAGAATATTTGAAAAAATGGAAGCAGCTCCACAAATATTTTGAGTAATGTATCTAGTTTGATTTTGTATTTCAAATCTTAATGTAAACAAGACTTTGTTCTTCTTTTTCGTTTCTAATATTTTTCTTTTGTTACTCTACAGCATACCAAAATTTCCTTAGTAAAAGGAATTTTTTAACCTTTCATTCTTCCTAAAAGTAGTAAATATTTACATACATACACACAGAAGTGTTTGTGAGTAACACATTTCTATCCAGGTATGTGTGTATTATGTACTTTTTATAGCTATAGTTGTTTATGAATGTGTTTCTCACCACTTATAGTCATTTTATGTCCTTATCATTATCATCATTGTTTATAGATAAATATGTGGTAACTATGTCTCCATCATTAAGTTGCAAATTCCTTTTGGGCAGCAAGCATCTTCTAATGAAGAAATTAAAGAAGTCAGAACCATTAAATTAAAAATGATGCTTTCAAATACACTTTTGAATGTTCACCTCAGTGTTCTAATTAAATTATAATTTCAGTATACATATCTGCTTATCTGGATGCCTTTAGCGATTTGAAATGACTTACTGAGTATTCTAACTCATCCCATATTGAATGGAAGCATATGAAAATTGTCTGCTATTCAAATGTGCTTTCAGAAGCTATAAATAGAATACTGCTTGCTGCCAAAGGTGAATTAATTGTGATAAAGCTATTTTGATAAAAGTTATTCCTCACTTAAGTGAAGCATGAAGTTGCTGATTTATTTCTACAGCAGCTATGTTGAAAGCTTAGTAGCTTAGTATTCAGTAACAAACTTCTACTTCAATATATGTCACCATAATTATTTTTAGAAAAATAGAAAAGCCCTTGCATTTGATTAGCTTCAAATGATGCTTCATTGATGAGTGGAAATAATTCAACAAAAGAACCTAATTGTGTAGAACAAGTAAATATTATACATACAGTACTCATTTGCCTACAATTACACAGGTAATGTCTGTATTTAGTTTCTTAATTTCTCATTATAAGACAATTGCATCTCATCTAGCAGTATTTAATTGCATTGTTTCTATTGCTAGAATAATAGCACATTCCTTTTTTTAAGATGTTGAATTACAAATAAATTTAGATTGTAATCACTTGTTATTCCTTCTCTAAGCAAAGCCACTCAAAAGTTTCAGTTGCAATGAAAAAACTTATTTCCTACTAATGATGCCCAAATGGGAGCACTCTAGAAAAGACTGTATCTTGTCTCACATCCCCTTCAATTATAGTTGTAACCATTATCTTAATAAGTCTAGTTGGCTAATAACGTTACTGTTTTCTAGAAATGTCACTCTGGAACCTTATAGGGGCCTCTCTGATGGTTCAGATGGTAAAGAATCTGTCTGCAATGCAGGAGACTCTGTTTTGCTCCCTGGGTTGGGAAGATCCCCTGGAGAAGGGGATGACTACCCACTTTTGCCTGGAGAATTCCATGGACAGAGGGCCCCAGTGAGTTATAGTCTATGGGGTCACAAAGAGTCAGACATGGCTGAATGACTAACTCTTTGTAGGGCTTCCCTGGTGCCTCAGTTGGTAAAGAATCTACCTTCAGTGCAGGAGACCAGAGTTTGATCCCTGGGTCAGAAAGGTTTCCTGGAGAAGGAAATGGTAACCCACTCCAGTATTCTTGACTGGAGAATCCCATGGACAGAGGAACCTGGTGGGCTACAGTCCATGGAGTCGCAAAGAGTTACAACTTAGTGACTAAACCACCAAAACTTTATAGTATTTCATCTCACATCCCAAACCCCTATAATAATCTTTCTTTCTTTACCCAGCCTTATATGTCTGCACTGGTGAATGTTAGGAGTAACACATGTGTCTGATTCATAGTTTCTTATCCTAGTTCTCATTCAACCTTAATATAAATTCTACTGAGACAAGACTGTTAGATAAGATGATCACATAGCTTCTGAATTATTGTTTAACAGTAGATTAAGTCTTATTCATAGCTAATATTTACACGTGCCTTTCCCAGTTTATTTTCTGAATGATTCACCTTCTCCTAATGTTTTGTGAGATGTCATTATTTTTATTACTGCCATAACAAATTACCACAAACTTAGTGGCTTAAGGAAGACAAATTTATTATCTTACAGTTCTGTGGGTCAGAATTATGACACCGGTCTTGATATGGTACGATCAAGATGTTGGGAAGGCTTCATTTTCTTCTGGTATCTCAAGGGAGAATGTTTTCTTACCTTTTCCAATTTCAAGAGGTTGCTCAGATTCCTCGGCTTATGGCTTTTCCCTCCATATTTAAAGCCAGCAATGGTCAGTCACCTTCTTCTCACATCACATCACTTGACCCTTCTCTTATCATCACATTTCTCTTATTGCTGCGAGAAAAGCTTCTTTACATTTAGGGTCTCATGTGATTACATTGGGCCCACCTAGGTTACCCAGAATAAGCTTGCCTTCTTAAAGTCAGTAAACCTTAATCACATCTGAAAGTCTCATTTACCATGTAAGGCAACATATTCATGGGTTTCAGGGATGAGTGCATGCATATCTGTGGATATTTTTGGAGGAGTTGATATTCTGCCCACTATACACAGTCTCTTACTAATCGTTGTATCTAATGCAGCTGAGTGCTTTCTATGGATGACATGCTGCATTTCATAAAATATGACATTTGGCTTATGAAGCCAAGCATTGCAATCATTACTAATTAATTCTGGAAAAAGTTTGAACACAGTTAGACTTCATTTTCAGCCGCAGCTTTCTCTTGTACTTTTCTCATTTATTTATTTATTTAAATAAAAATGGATGATAGAGTAATTTTTTTTCTTTTTGCAGTATTGCAATGCAACATTGAAGAAATTGCCAATTTTGTTGATGAGCAGAGAGAGGCTGAGAGTCCAGTTAAATTTGTATCCATTTAGGAGCAAGAGCTCAGCTTTTTCTGACTGGGGGATTCTCCATTTTCAGCCCAAGAATTATGGGAGAGTTGGTTTTATCTGGTGAGAAAGGAGCTCCAATCTCTAGGCAGCTCTTGTTAACTAATATCGTAGATAACACTGGTATTGAATAAGGGCACTTTTACAAATTTCTATCATTTGATTTGTTTAATAGTCATAGTAATTATTAATATTAATTAATTCACATTTAATATTCACATGTTGCTTGGATAGATAATTAAAGTATAAGTCAGACTGATTTATTCTGGCATTCTTTAATGAATGACACCCTTAATATCTGTACCTTTTAGGTATATCTGTCTAAAGGGATTTTAGGGATATCTCTCCTTTATTTTGCAGTATTTTACCCACCTCCCACTTTCTTCATTGCTTTGTGCATTTGGTTAAATAAATCAGGATGCAAAGTATGCAGTTTACTTTTCAGCCATTTTGATATTTAGCTCAGAAGAAAAACTGGTCACTGCTTGTTGAATAAACAGCATTTCTATGTGAACTTATAAGTTAAAAAATCAATTTCCAAAAATACAGCGACATGTTGAACATTCCCTTATATTTTAGACAATCCATTTTGAAATGGGTGTTATTAGGTTCAATCATTTCTCATATAGTTACCTTTTGTCAAAAAAGACTGTGCCAAGTTGTACTGTTAAAATTAAGCATGTTATTTACCTTTTTTTTTCCCTAAAGCTGTTTTTAATGACTATTTCTGTATAAGGTAAATGTAATGAGGTTCCTGAATTTGTTCCTCTCAACATCTAATCTAACTAGTGCCTTAAGGAGGGTAACTGCTTGTATTGTGTCTCTTTACTGAAATCCCTTTAGACAGGCTTAAGATAGGCATATGACTCTAAACCAACTAAATGCAGAAACTTTAACTTTACTTCTTTCATCCTTAGAAAAACAATCGTCATTTTGTTGATTAACTTTCATTTAAATGCTTATTTTATACTGTATTTGGACTATGCTTCATTAAGCCTCAATTTCCATTTGAGTTTGTTTGTGTTTTATTGCTTAAGTTCCTGTGTCTCAATTCGCTAATGAAATGTTTTCTAACCTGTGAAAATTCAAAAGAGCTCAAAGACCAATTTAAAAGTACATTTCAGGTTTCTAAAAGAAAAATTCAGGTCTTCTGGGGTTATGGTACACTGCCAACCATAAACACCATTCTTACCACAAGCTATAGTCATTGAAGTATTTTGATTTCCAGTTTCCGTATGTTAGAACTACTGATCTGATAATGACATCAACTGCAAGTGCCTTATTATTTCTCTTTGTATTTTGTTCTTTATCACTTGATCTCGAGACATCTCCAAATTCATTTTGAAAATATAACTAAGCTGTGCTTCTCTTGTAGCTCAGTCAGTAAAGAATCTGCCTGCAAGGCCGGAGACCCAGTTCAATTCCTGGGTTGGGATGATCCCCTGGAGAAGGAAATGGCAACCCACTCGGGTATTCTTGCCTGGGAAATCCCATGGACAGAGGAGCCCGGCAGGCTACAGTCCATGGGGTCGCAAGAGTCAGACACAATTTAACAACTAAACCACCACCACCATTTGTAGAAAGTGAATATCAAGTGGTATTATATACATATACACACACATATTTAGGTAAAATAAGAGGAGAGTGCACAGGTACAGATAAAATTTTTATTGCTGCTGCTGTTGTTATTTCAAAAAGTATATAGGTTCAGGTTATGGAGTAGTTTGGGGAAAAGACAGTAGAAATAAGAACACAGAAGACAGTAGAGTTTGCCAGTCTTGTGTCTCTATCTCCTAATCCCATATCTAGGTTAATGGGGCTTTACATTGAATCACCTTTCCAGACGAGGGTTCCAGTCCGAGCCAAAGTTACTTTCTCCACCACTTACGCCCAAATCTCTCTTACTTAAACCCTAAATAGAGATTGTAGTGCCTTAGAGGTGAGGTATGGCAAGCCAGTAGCTCAGTGGTCACTAGTCCCTATTTCTGCTACTTTTGCCTTGTTTATAGACTGCAGTTCTTCTTAGTTCTGATCTAGGGCCCTACATTAGATGTCTCTTCTTGTGATATATTCTTATTTGTTTTCCTGCAGTCCCTATGTAAGTAGATCGGAAGACTGCCAATTGTAGAACACCTGAGTAAACTTAGCAGATGACCCGACCCCACCCTAATCTTTATTATATTTAACTTTTATAGAAACTGTCTTTTAATATGTCATATACATTGTAGATAACAAGTTTCATTATATTTATTATTAACATAAATAACAGTCCACTCAAAGTAATTAGCCTCCAATTAAAAAAAAAAAAACTTCTGAATTTACCATTTACCTGTTATAAGGTACTTCCTACATGAGAATATTAAAATTTGCTGAACTAAAAAGTGTGTTTTTCTCAATACAATCTCCATAATTTGATAAAATTAAATCACATAGTTTAATGTAAGACTTAACGCTAGTTCATTTTAGTAGAAATATCTCCACTTTTATGCATTCGTTCATGAAAATTTTGAGAAAAATTCCAAATGAAGTTTTCACTACTGACCACTGAAAGAAGGAAGCACTAGTATAAATTCCTCATCCTCCAAAAGCTTGCAATTTGTTGGGTGAAACAGACTGGCCGTAAATAGCATTCATGAATTCCCAGTGATTGGAAATACACATAATACTCCATTTAGAAGTGACATCTAGTTGTGAACTTCTCTCGTGGTAAAGTGGATAGGAGTCTGTCTGCCTGTGCAGGGGACATGGGTTCGATTCCTGGTCCAGGAAGAGACCGTATGCTACAGAGCAGCTAAGCCCATGCACCTGGAACCTGTGCGCCTGCAGCCTGTGCTCTGCAACAAGAGAAGCCACGACAATAAGAAGCCTGTGCACTGCAAAGAAGAGCAGCTCCCACTCACCACAACTAGAGGAAGCCCATGCACGGCAATGAAGACCCACCACAGCCAAAAAGAAAGATAAAAGCTGGTTGTAATAAGGTTTGGGAAATATTTATACTTTCAAACAGCAGAACCTTCAATATTCCAGGTATGCAGACTCATAGAACATAAGAGACAACATAATACTGATAATGTGAGTCATTTTGATGAGTTCCCCATGTTTAAAGCTAAATTACGTCCATTTATAGTGAAGTTCATAGTTTCACATTTTTTTCATATGTTTTGGGAAAACCTTGGAGGCTTTTAAGTTATTTACAATTGACATGTCAGTTAAATGTAGAATGTCCTCTGCTTTGATCACTGTTTAATGTAGGATTTTGTGTATGCATTAAAAGACCATTTAAACTGGTTGTTTCTTAACATTTCTTATTTGTAACAGATATTTTGTCATTTACTCTTTCAGAATTATGTGATTCTCACTCATATTCCCTCATGCCTCTAGTTACCTGTCACAGTAACATAATTCCCTATGCTCCATTTTTAAGAGTTATCCATATGTTGAATAATATTTTCTCTCAAATATAAAATCTTTTTTGTTCTACTTAGTCTTCATCTGATTTCCCTTTGAAACCTGGTCTTTATCAAGACACAGGTTCCAATGAGTTGCTAAAGCAATTTCTAAACTTTTTTTGTCTTAAACAATAACTCTACCTTTAGTTTTTAAAAAATTTTATTGGAGTATAGTTGATTTGCAATGTTGTGTCAGTTTCAGGCACACAGCATGCACACATTCTCTTTCAGATGCATTTCCTGTATAGGCCATCACAGAATATTGAGCATAGTTGCCTGTGCTGTTCAGTCCTTGTTGGTTACCAATTTTATGTATAGTAGTGTGTGTATGTTAATCCCAAGCTCCCAATTTATCCATTCCCCACACATTTCTCCTTTGGTAACTATAAGTTTGTTTCTGGAATCTGTGAGTCTGTTTCTATTTTGTAAATAAGTTTATTTATCATATGATATCACTCATATATGGCATATATATTTTTGAAGATATAAATTTATTTTAATTGGAGGTTAATTACTTTATAATATTGTATTGGTTTTGCCATACATGAACATGAATCCACCGCGGGTGTACACGTGTTCCCCATCCTGAACCCCCCTCCCTGCTCCCTCCCCGTACCATCCCTCTGGGTCATCTCAGTGCACCAGCCCCAAGCATCCAGTATCATGCATCGAACGTGGACTGGCGATTCATTTCATATATGATATTATACATGTTTCAATGCCATTCTCCCAAATCATCCCACCCTTGCCCTCTCCCACAGAGTCCAAAAGACTCTTCTATACATCTGTGTCTCTTTTGCTGTCTCGCATACAGGGTTATCGTTACCATCTTTCTAAATTCCACATATATGCGTTAGTATACTGTATTGATGTTTTTCTTTCTGGCTTACTTCACTCTGGATAATAGGTTCCAATTTCATCCACCTCATTAGAACTGATTCAAATGTATTCTTTTTAATGGCTGAGTAATACTCCATTGTGTATAGGTACCACAGCTTTCTTATCCATTCATCTGCTGATGGACATCTAGGTTGCTTCCATGTCCTGGCTATTATAAACAGTGCTGCGATGAACATTGAGGTACATGTGTCTCTTTCAATTCTGGTTTCCTCGGTGTGTATGCCCAGCAGGGGGATTGCTGGGTCATATTTTTTAAAATGATATAAATGAACATATTTGCAATACTATTTTTGTTACCATAATTTTATTTTGTTGTACGCATGATTGCCAATATTCATTGATCACACATTGGAGTTTATAGTTTTCCTTTTCATCAGTTCAGTTCAGTTCAGTTCAGTCGCTCAGTCCTGTCCGACTCTTTGCGACCCCATGAATTGCAGCACGCTAGGCCTCCCTGTCCATCACCAACTCCCGGAGTTCACTCAAACTCACGTCCATCAAGTCCATGATGCCATCCAGCCGTCTCATCCTCTGTCATCCCCTTCTCCTTCTGCCCCCAATCCCTGCCAGCATCAGAGTCTTTTCCAATGAGTCAACTCTTCTCATGAGGTGGCCAAAGTACTGGAGCTTCAGCTTTAGCATCATTCCTTCCCTTTCATAGATACTCTTTAATGTAATCTTGCATCTCATCAATTATTTCATGCACCTTTCACTGTCTTACTACTAGAAACCACAATTGAGCAATTTTTTGAAGCATTTTTTTTCTTTTTCATATTCAGAATGTGAAGTTGTCTTTTTAAGCAATAACATTTTTTATAGTTTTGGTAATGGCACTGAACTAAATAGAAAACAATGTGGAAAATATATTAAGATATAGTTTAGGCATACATCATCAAATATAGAATAACACTGGAATAACACTAACATTTGGCAAAGCATCTTTTGAGGTTCATATTGGCTTTTCCTGTTTGTCTACTTTTGTCTTGTTTAATTTTTTTTACACTCATAAGTTTGTAGACATTTCTAGTTCAGCTCATGTTATAGCCATTCACCAATTTCAACATCTTTAAAGCACCATTTAAGTTTATTTTGCTCATTAAGAGTTGCTACTTCCTTAAACTTTATGAGACGTTTGAGGGAAGAATAGGTGTTGACAGTAATTAATATTCTTGCATGTAGCAGCTACATAGCAATTATTTATTTTTTAGAGAATTATTTTCTCCATTGGTTTGTTAAAAAATATTTCATTCTGTGATTTTTTTCAGGATTGTCAGTTTTCTAACGTTAATATAGCTGTAATTTATGTGTAAGCTGAATTCATTTCATTGTCTATTTATGCATCCTCTTGTTTTTCTTCATTTTGCTTATGTTACTTTCCATATGAAAAATACATAACTGTCTCTTTGACTAATTTCCTTCTGAATAAAAACTGTGTGTCATTCTTTACCAACTCTGGGGGAAGATGTAATCACTTAAGAAAGTACATTATGCCATTACTTGCATTGTATTTTAAAACCACTTTTATTTTTATGCTATCTTAAATGCTAATTGGTTCATCTTAAATTTGATAAGCCTCCATAGTTTAGTAGTTGCCAGAACCAAATGTTTAATTAATCAAGGATACAGCTAACAACTGTCAGAATTTTCTGACGTGGGCTTTCTCTAAAACTTCTTAAAATAAGACAGACAGACAGACAGACACTAAAATAGTTACTGAGAAGTTACTGGAAAATTTCTTACTAGCTACTTGGCAGGCAAATAAGGTTGCTCTTGCCAAAGGTGCTAACTATGCTGACATGTTCAATCAAGAAACAGTCATTTGTATCAATAAAGATTGAGTTCCTATCTTACTTCCCCTTTGACAGTCATGATTTTTCTGTCAGTCCATGTCTCCTTTACTTCAAAATATGGGGCTCCCTCAACTCCTTTTTATGGCGCACCCAAGTTCCATCCTGCTGTGCTGAGTGGCTGCAAACAGTAAGGGGGTGCAATTCCTGTGAAGGCTTTGCAGTTTACCTTGTCTATTACATTCACTAGCACTTAATTCACTTCTACTTCATTTATTTTGTTGTCCTCTCATTTTTCCCTTATTTTCCTTTCTTTCTTGCCTTTCATCTTTATTTCATTTCTTTCTTTATCCCATTATTTAAACCTAGTCCACTCATTTTGTCATTCTTAAGGAATTCACTCATTTTTTGTCCATTTCTTTAGTTTTGATTATTTAAAAAATGAGTCCAGGTGAAATATGCCATAGGTTTGACACAAAACTATTGAATCCTTCACTAAAAATGCTATTTCTGTTGATTAACACTAAAGATCCCATCGCATAAATTTTGGAATAATTATTCTATTACCTAGCCATATCATGCTTCATTCTGGGTATGTGTAAGTTGCATATTTAGGCATTAAGAATATCATTCAATGACAGATATTATCTTCAGAAAACCTTTTTTGTTGAGAATAAAACTATAAATTTTATTGAATATACATCAAAGAAATTATAATTAAACAGTTGAGAAGTGGTAAATTCAATGAGAATTCAAAAATTAGTAAGAATCAAATCACAAGTGTTCCTTATTGACTAAAGCAGCTAGTGATTTTAGGATACAAAAATATTAGTGCATTAATTTTATTACTTTGTAAAATGTTATTCTAAATAAGAATTACTAAAGATAGCATCTGAAGTCCCCAAGATAGCAGGTTTGAAAATTATCACTGCTAATTGAATTTTATTTGTGATATAAATGCATAACTATATAAATAGGGCATATTAAAAAGCAGAGACATTACTTTGCCAACAAAGGTCTGTCTAGTCAAGGCTATGGTTTTTCCAGTGGTCATGTATGGATGTGAGAGTTGGACTATAAAGAAAGCTGAGCGCCGAAGAATTGATGCTTTTGAACTGTGGTGTTGGAGAAGACTCTTGAGAGTCCTTTGGACTGCAAGGAGATCCAACCAGTCCATTCTAAAGGAGATCAGTCCTGGGTGTTCTTTGGAAGGACTGATGCCAAAGCTGAAACTCCGGTACTTTGGCCACCTCATGCGAAGAGTTGACTCATTGGAAAAGACTCTGATGCTGGGAGGAACTGGGGGCAGGAGGAGAAGGGGACGACAGAGGATGAGGTGGCTGAATGGCATCACTGACTCGATGGACATGGGTTTGGGTGAACTCTGGGAGTTGGTGATGGACAGGGAGGCCTGGCGTGCTGCAGTTCATGGGGTCGCAAAAAGTCAGACATGACTGAGCAACTGACCTGAACTAAACGGATTGAATCTGGGAGGATTTGGTTTTGGTTTGTGGGTTGGCCAGTTTGATGGCATGTTTAATCAAGAAAAAGACATTTATATCAAAGAATTGTGCTTAGTAGTGAAAGCCACACCTTCATGGATCAGAGCCTTGTCATGGCAGAGGGATTTGCATAACTCAGTGAAGCTATGAGCCATACTGTGCAGGGCCACCCAAGATGAATGGGTCCTAGTGAAGGGTTCTGACAAAACATAGTCCACTGGAGGAGGGAATGGCAAACCACTCCAGTATTCTTGCTGTAAGAACCCCATGAACAGGATGGAATGACAGAAAGATATGACACTGGAAGATGAGTGACCCAGGTCAGAAGGTGTCCAGTATGCTACTGGGGAAGAGTGGAGGGCAGTTACAAATAGTCCAGAAAGAATGAAGCAGCTGGGCCAAAGTGGAAACAACAGAGTTGTGGCTATGTCTGATGGTGAAAGTCCAATGCTGTAAAGAACAATGTTGCATTGGAACCTGGAATGTTAGGTCCATAAATCAAGGTAAATTGGATGTGATCACATAGGAGATGACAGGAGTAAACACTGACATCTTAGGAGTCAGTGAACTAAAATGGACAACAATGGGTGAATTTAGTTCAGATGACCACTATCTCTACTACTATGGGCAAAAATCCCTTAGAAGAAATGGAGTAGTCCTCATAGAAGAGTCCCAAATGCAGTACTTAGGTGCAATCTCAAAAATGACAAAATGATCTTGGTTTGTTTCCAAGGCAAACAACATCATAGCAATCCAAATCTATGCCCCAACTACTAATGCCAAAGAAACTGAAGTTGACCTATGAAGATCTACAAAACCTTCCAGAAATAACACCAAAAAAGATGTCCTTTTCATCATAGGGGATTGCAATGTAAAAATAGGAAATCAAAAGATATCGGAGTAACAGGCCAGTTTGACTGTGGTGTACAAAATGAAGCAGGGCAAAGGCTAGCAAAGTTTTGTCAAGAGAATACACTCGTCATAGCAAACACCCCTTTCCACCAACAACACAAGATGACTCTACACATGGACATCATCAAATACTCAGTACCAAAATCAGATTGATTATATTCTTTGCAGCTGAAGATGAAGAATTCTATACGGAGCTAGTGGAGGTGATGGAATTCCAACTGAGCTATTTGAAATCCTAAAAGATAATGCTGATAAGTGTTGCATTCAATATGTCAGCAAATTTGGAAAACTCAACAGTGGCCACAGGACTGGAAAAGGTCAGTTTTCATTTCAATCCCAAAGAATGGCAATGCCAAAGAATGTTCCAACACAGTTGAGTACAGTTGCACTCATTTCACATGCTAGTAAGGTTATGCTCAAAATCCTTCAAGCTAGGCTTCAGCAGTGCATGAACCGAGAACTTCCACGTGTACAAGCTGGGTTTAGAAAACACAGAGGAAGCAAAGATCAAATTACCAACATTCGCTGAATCATAGAGAAAGCAAGGGAATTCCAGAAAAATATCTACTTCTACTTCACTGACTACATTAAAGCCTTTGACAATGTGGATCATAGCAAACTGTAGAAAATTCTTAAAGAAATGGAAATATTAGACCACATTACCTCTCTCTTGAGAAACCTGTATGCGGGTCAAGAAGCAACAGTTAGAACTGGAAATGATACAATGGACTGGTTCCAAACTAGGAAAGGAGTATGTCAGGACTGTATATGGTCACCCTTCTTATTTAATTTCTATGCAGAGTAAATTATGAGAAATTCCAGACTGGATGAATCACAAGAGGGAATCAAGATTGCCAGGAGAAACATCAACAGTCTCAGATATGCAGATGATACCATTCTAATGGCAGAAGGTGAAGAGGAACTGAAGAGCCTCTTGATGAAGGTGAAAGAGAAGAATGAAAAAGCTAGCTTAGAATTTAACATTCAAAAAACTAAATTCATGGCATCTGGTCCCATCACTTCCTGGCAAATAGAAGGGAAAAAAGTGGAAACAGTAACAGATTTTATTTTTGTGGGCTCCAAAATCACTGCAGATGGTGACTGAAGCCGAAATTGAAAGACTTGCTCCTTGAAAAGAAAACGATTACAAACCTAGACAGCATGTTAAAAAGCAAAGACATTGCTTTACTGGCAAAGGTCCATATAGTCAAAGCTATGGTTTTTCCAGTAGTTATGTACAGATGTGAGAGTTGGACCATAAAGATGGCTGTGCACTGAAGAATTGATGCTTTCAAGTAATGGTGCAGGAGAAGACTCTGGAGAGTCCTTGGACTGCAAGGAGCTCAAATCAGTCAGTCCTAAAGGAAGTCAACCCTGAATCTTCATTGGAAGGACTGATGCTGCAGCTGAAGCTCCAGTACTTTGGCCACCTAATATGAAGAGCTGACTCACTGGAAAGACCCTGATGCTGGGAAAGATTGAAGGCAAAACGAGAATGGGGAGGCAGAGGATGAGATGGTTAGTTAGCATCTTTGACTCTGTGGACATGAATTTGAGTAAACTCCACAAGATACTGAAGGACAGTGAAGCCTGGCATGCTGCAGTCCATGGGATTGCAAAGAGTCACACACAACTTAGCGCCTGAGCAACAACAAGGTGAAGGCTAGTACAGTCATAGATTCAGTCAAAATATTCAAATGTTCATGGCATACTCTGGCTATTACGAACTTTAAGAAGGCTTTGTTGCTACCCTTTTAAAAATTATCATTCATGAAGTTAAAGTATGGCATGTATATCAGCCTTGTGAATTTGTTGAAAATACTATTTATGTTTTATTTATTTTGGATCCCCTCTTTGAACTATTATTTACTTTCTCTTCTATTACACACACACCAGACGAGATTCATTGTAGGACAAACAGATTTAGGCTATAGGTCAAATATAAATATGTAGTACAATTAAAAATATATAGGTCAGTCCATTTATCATTCTCCTTTAGCAGTGGAAGCCTTAATGTAATCGATTCTACAATCCTAGTACAAATGTACCTCCAAATATTCTTATGCTAGGTCTCTGTTGGCTTCCTCCAAGTTAATGTGAAGTGAAAGTGTTAGTCGCTCAGTCATGTCTGTAGTCCCCCAGGCTCCTCTGTGCATGGGATTTTCCAGGCAAGAATACTGGAGTAGGTTGCCATTTCCTTCTCAAGGGGATCTTCCTGACCCAGGGATAGAACCCAGGTCTCCTGCATTGCAGGCAGATTCTTTACAATCTGAGCTATAGGGAGGTAATGTAGCTAGCTTTAAACCCTACATTAAACAAACCAACAATGACTTTAATTCTGCTCTGCTTGTTGGATTATAATCTTGTCATATTTATTATTAAGACAACTACATGTGTTATATTCGTAGGACTTGAAGTATGTAACACCCTCAAAAACTTCCATTCTATGTAGTAACAATAGTGTGCTCAACAAACCAGGTTATCAGTTGTTAATTTCTCTACTGACAATTTTAAGCCAATGTTTATAGATATGGTATTTGACATAAAATTAAGCTTTAACTGTGGCTGTTCTAATAATGATAACCCTTACACTCTTTAAATTTTTATAGAAAAGTTTGTTGACAATTGTATTATTTGGGAATTTCATTGATTTCTTTCTTTTTTTTTTTTTTTTTTTTTTTAGTGCAATACATTTTACATTGATTTCTTTAAATGCTTTGTTTCTCTAGCCAGGAACTATTTGGAGATTAGTCTATATAAGATCAGTATAAACCTTGCACCTTATACCTGGAGAACCTCCAACTTATTTCCTTAGAAATGCTGTAAGATTCAGGAACTCTAAGTATTGTCTTCCCATAGATAACAGTTTTGATGACATGAATCTTTATTCTGCCATCAGTCCCCTTCCTCCATTGTTTATTTTTAACTTTTTTTTTTTTTTAGCTTTAAAAAATTTTTTATCTGGGTTCTTTGCTCTGTCCAGCAGAAATTGAAAGTGAAAGTGTTAGTTTCTCTGTCCTGTCTGACTCTTTGCAACCCCATATACTGTAGCCCACCAGGCTTCTCTGTCCACGGAATTCTCCAGGCAAGAATACTAGAGTGGGTAGCCATTCTTTTATCCAGGAGATCTTCCCCACCCAGGGGTTGAACCCAAGTCTCCTGCATTGCAGGCAGCTTCTTTACTGTCTGAGTCACATAATTGTTATCTAAGACTGCACACAAGACACATGTAAATAAATGAATTCCTGATCCCAACTCAGATGGACAGAATCCAAGTATCCAACACTAGGCCCCAGGATTGGGAATCCTTTTTGCAATTTGTGAATTTGAATCTTACATCACCTACAAGGTTAGAATCATTGTAACCTAAGCCATGATATAGGCTTACTATCTCTTCAAAGAAGTGTGTCTATTGAAAAGGCTAGCTTAATTCCACTGGTTATGAAATGAAAATATTTTTGTAATGTAATTTCTAAAAGGTGATTCAATTCAGTTCAGTCACTCAGTCGTGTCCGACTCTTTGTGACGCCATGAACCACAGCACACCAGGCCTCCCTGTCCATCACCAACTCCCGGAGTCCACCCAAACCCATGTCCATCGTGTCGATGATGCCATCCAACCATCTCATCCTCTGTCATCCCCTTCTCCTCCTGCCCTTACTCTTTCCCAGCATCAGGGTCTTTTCCAATTAGTCAGCTCTTTGCATCAGGTGGCCAAAGTATTGGAGTTTCAGCTTTAACATCAGTCCTTCCAGTGAACATCCAGGACTGATCTCCTTTAGGATGGACTGTTTGGATTTCCTTGCAGTCCAAGCAACTCTTAAGAGTGTTCTCCAACACCACAGTTCAAAAGCAACAATTCTTTGGCACTCAGCTTTCTTTATAGTCCAACTCTCACATCCATACATGACCAATGGAAAAACTATAGCCTTGACTAGATAGACCTTTGTTGACAAGGTAATGTCTCTGGTTTTAAATACGCTGTCTAGGTTGGTCATAACTTTCTTTCCAAGGAGTAAGTGTCTTTTAAATTCAGGGCTACAATCACCATCTGCAGTGATTTAGGAGCCCCCCAAAGTAAAGTCAGCCACTGTTTCCACAGTTTCCCCATCTATCTGCCATGAAGTGATGGGACTGGATGCCATGGTCTTCGTTTTCTGAATGTTGAGCTTTAAGCCAACGTTTTCACTCTCCTGTTTCACTTTCATCAAGAGGCTCTTTAGTTCTTCACTTTCTGCCATAAGGGTAGTGTCATCTGCATATCTGAGGTTATTGATATTTCTCCCAGCAATCTTGATTCCAGCTTGTGCTTTCTCCAGCCCAGCATTTCTTGTGATGTAAAAGTGATTGGTTTATATCTATTAGCTATATACAGTATCGCTAAAGCAAAATCTTGCTGAAGCTAAATTAAGTTTCATATTTGTTTCTGAGCCTTCTGATAATGAAAGGAAAAAAAAGAAGCAGAGTTAATTCTAAATGTAATGTATCATCTATGTTGAATTTTTTAAGTCCTTTAGGACTGTTGACCCCTAATACACTCAAAAGGTCAAGACACCAGAGGTGAGTCCACTCTCATAAGTCCCTTAAAATCAACCAATATGGCATGAAAGAAGTCTTTCCATAAGGAAAAACTAAAGTAGAATTGGTGGAGGACTGGAGATTTTTATGTTAGTATTTCTAGGTACACTCATGTCTCTTGGTAAATTTGTTATATTAATCCCGTTCTCTTTTAACATAGGAAAACTGACACCTGGTACCTATAAACTGAGAAAGTAACCTGCACTTCTTTATTTTTGTTAACATGTATTAAGTACTAGCCATACTACATATACTTTATGCCAGTCACCAGGCTTATTATCCTCATAAAAATGCTGTGGTAAGCAAAACAAAGCTATAGGAAATATATATTAAGAATTTTATTTTTACAGGGGATTGGCTTGTGCAATTTGGAGACCTGGCTTTACAAATCTAAAATATATAGAGGAGGCAGTTAAGAAGGGCTGGCTGGAACCCCTGGACATAAACTGAAGCTATAGTACACAGAGAGTGCTATAGAGTAGAGGCTCAGAGGAGCCTCAACTCTGCTCTTTAAGGCCTTTTACCTGATTGAATCATGCCCACTCAGATTGTCCAGAATAATCTCTCTCACTTAAATGTGGACTTTAATCACATCCACAAAATTCCTTCCAAGCAATACCTATAGGTATAGTGTAGCTACAGTGTCATACAAAACTAACCATCACAGGCAAGTACTTTTATTGTTGTAATATCCCAGATTCAGAAAAAAAGACTTCGAAAAAGTTGAATTGCTACAAGTAATAAGTGATGAAACATGATTTGAACCCAAGCCTGTCTTACCCTCAGAGCCCATATTGTAAAACCCAGATGCTAAACAGGAAAATTGACAATTGACCATTTACCTGTTAAAGAAATGATTTCTCCACACATACAGAGGCACACATGTCCACACCTATACATGGATGCTACCACCACTCTACTACTATTCATGTAATAATGATAAAGAGAATATTTAGGAAATTTGAATGCACTTTTTATTATTGTGGAGATTGGCTAGCATTTTCGTTCAGTTCAGTTCAGTCGCTCAGTCGTGTCCAACTCTTTGCGACCCCATGAATTGCAGCACGCCAGGCCTCCCTGTCCATCACCAACTCCTGGAGTTCACTCAGACTCATGTCCACTGAGTCGGTGATGCCATCCAGCCATCTCATCCTCTGTCGTCCCCTTCTCCTCCTGCCCTCAATCCCTCCCAGCATCAGAGTCTTTTCCAATGAGTCAACTCTTCGCATGAGGTGGCCAAAGTACCGGAGTTTCAGCTTTGGCATCAGTCCTTCCAAAGAACACCCAGGACTGATCTCCTTTAGAATGGACTGGTTGGATCTCCTTGCAGTCCAAAGGACTCTCAAGAGTCTTCTCCAACACCACAGTTCAAAAGCATCAATTCTTCGGCGTTCAGCCTTCTTCACAGTCCAACTCTCACATCCATACATGACCACTGGAAAAACCACAGCCTTGACTATCAGGTTAATTTTCTTTTTGGAAGTCAGGAAAAATGATCTGTTCCTTGCGAATTAAAGAATCTTGGAAATAATTTGACAGTCAATCATCATTTCATAAAACTGAAATAAAATGTCAAGAGTAAACTCTTAAAGTCAATGGGATCACTCATAGTAATTACTGTCAGTTTAAACTGAAGAAAACAGAATGTGATTTATATCATTATTGGATTTGGTAGTAAGTGAACTACAAATATGAATCTATAAAGTATTGTGTTTAATTTATTGAATTTCTGCATATTGGCTTAATAGATGATTGGCAGAAATTTGTACAACAGTCACTCTAACACCCTTAGCACATAGAGGAGGCAATAGCAACTAAGAAAGTATTTATTATTTTATCATTAGTGATTGAATTCATGATATATTTTATTCTTCTGTATGTATTCAGAAATGGTACTCTAATTTACTCTAGCTCTGAAATACGTATGTACTTTGAAAAACAGGAGAAGCTAAATGGAGGACGTTCACTCCCCACAGAGTGCTAAGCTATGGAAAAACAAAAAGAGAACAAAAAAGAGTACAATCAACAAAAAAACCCTGTGAAATGTGACTTTTGTTCTGAAGTTTTGTGTTTTCCAGAGACACAGTATTTTAGCTTGCTCTAAATCATTTGTGCGTACTTTGCTTCACAATTTTACCATTTTACTTTTGTTCAAATATCAGAAAAAGTCCCAATTAGACTAGACATGTCTTCAAGTAGAGTCCCTGCTTTGGTTGCCTTTTTTTGAAAAGTCAGCCTTATATAAAAAGCAAGACAACATCCTTCCTACAAACGTTCATTTTTTTTTTCTACTAAGTCTTTGCTCAGCATGAGATAATGCCCATAGACTACAAAAAACTTTTCTTTCTAGACCCCAAATTACCTTCCAACACTTATATCCTTTTACTTTCCAACACAGACATCTTCTTGTCATCCTGGACTATTGATCCTCATCACAATTCTACACATTCCTAGAGCCGTACTTCCACTTCCACTGTTGGCTTAATAGTCTCTCTTTTCCACATCAAATATCTGTATCCTGTCCATTCCCCATTTCAAATCTCATGAAATTTCCTCTAGTCTGATCTCTCCTTTCACTAAGTTCAGATAGGAGGCTAAATCTGAAAGGAACGTAACAGTAACTCTAGAGCTAGAAAAGAGACTATAAGGCCAGTGTTTTTGTATTCCTTGAGTCTGTGAATGGCACCAACATGCACTCAGAAATCTTGGTAGTCATCTGTAATTTCTTCTTCCTAACTCCTGGGAACTCTTCAGACTCAGTCATAGAAGAGGATTTCCAGGATTGCAGTCTGTTTGTTTGTTTTACCTGCTGAGACTCTATGTAATAATTTATTTCAATAAGGGTTTGCATAGTTAAAATAAATCTGAAAGGAGCTTGAAGATAACAGGTATCTGATTCTTGAATCCCTTATTTTATAGTCAAGTCAAATGATCTGTGTCCATGGAAATTATGCTTGAAAACTACTAGCAAAGGGGTACTCATTATTTTCCAGTGAGGTACAGTCTTTGAACAATTTTGAAGGTTAGAAAGTTCTTGTATTAAGACTCGCCTCTATGTAATCATTATCATTTTTTCTTTACTCTCCTATTCCCTTATACTAGTCTCTTTAAATTTGTTCAGAGCAAGGATAGGTTTTTATTCTCCAATTGCTAGCATGATATTGGCCATGTCAATAGATGTTAAAAATATTTTTCAATACAACCTGTGCTTGAGTTCTTTCACTCTCCTCCCCATTCTTCTCCTTATGAACCATGGTTTGTTTATGTGCCTCAGGGGGAATACACAGGTATAGACTTATCTTTATAATCCCTGATGCAATACACTCACTATAACAAAATTATTGTATTTTCCAGAAAGGCAGCCCATGTTCACATTTGCTAATATTTCATAGCTTCATCACCCTGTTGACAATAATTGTGCTTATACTCAAAACCAAACTATACTACTACTGCAGCTGCTATGACTTATTTTTTATTTTTATCCTGAATCATCTCTTCCTTACCCTGTTTTTGTGCCTTTTGTGTTCCGAGATCCAAATTTACAGTATGTTTTATTCTTGTTAAATTTATGCTATTATATTAGGTCTCACTCAATCCCCCTCATCAAGATCATTTTGGATTTTTATTCTGTTATCCTCTATTTGGTAATCCATCCAGATTCACATTACTTGGAAATTGCATATTTATTTATTGTATGACTTTATCCATGTCATTGACTTAAGATATTTTGAAGAGAATATGAGAAAGGCTTGAGACCTGCCATTAGAACTTTTTCTCTCTCTTTCTATCTCAAATAGATCCACTAGCCATACTGTTTTACTATAATATTATATACTTCTGCTGTATTTCTATATATTACATATATATACTCTTACTATATACTAGTGTATATAGGAATACATCCTTAACTGGTTCCTTTCATGTAAATAAACTGGTGGGGTGAGATTTGTGATGGGAATATAATGAAATGACAGGCCTTATTCAAAAGAAAAGGATTGATAATATAAATATAGCACACTTCATGTAATCATATAAGACTTTAGGGAGTACATAGCACATGCATATTGAAATTATTAGTTGTCTTTATTATGTATATTCTCTCCTTCTAATTGTTAATTATTTGACTATACTTCCTAAAGTCAAGCAAAAGATTTCAAGGGAAATTTGCAAAAATATTATAACTTCATTATAGAATAAAATATATTCCCAAACATATCAGGAGTAGTGTAAAACAATTAATTTAATGCTAAACAATATTCTCAAGACATAAAATGATCTGTACTCTCTAAAGTTTGTATGGTAAAAACCCCTAAAACTCCTTAGAGATGTTTACTGTTGCTGAGGTTGCTTAATTATTTGTTTTGGAAAAGCTTAAGGATACTTAAACCAGTAAATTTCACAGGCAATTATATAAGCTTGTCTATTCATGTTGTTAAATACTCACATAATGCTTAGAGCTTGCCATTTGTCACTGATTGTCTCCCTGTGATCAGGTGTTCAGCATTGTATATTCAAAAGAATAATGACTCCACAGTTCATGGATCATGAAAATAACCACTCTTTAATTGTCAGAATATAGATAAGCACTCTCTTGTAAACTGTAGTAAAACCAAACCTTTATATCTTTTCAAAACAATCCTTTACTCTTCAAATGATTTTCATCTATTGGAAATTCCATATTGTTTGTCTGACTTAATGACTCATGAATATGTAACCTAAAAGTAAAAACATTAACATAATAAAATAAATAGTGTCATTAAATTACTAGTGATATGGTCCATTTGTGTTAATGGTCTGGATTTCTAGACGAGTAATCATGCCCTCTTGTCTTAATTCTGTTTCAGTTACAAATCTTGCTATCTAATTTAGCAGAAAATGTCAGTTTAAAAATATATGTTGTCTTACTTATGACAAAGTAATTGTTTTCACGGAGGTAATTTGGAACACATAGGAGAAGCATAAAAAGTAAGAAGGAGGACATCCCTGGTGGTACAGTGGTTATGACTACACTTCCACTGCAGGGGCCACAGGTTCAATCCCTGGCTGGGGAACTAAGTAAGATCCCACATGCCCTGTGCCACGCCCCCTCCCTCCTAAAAAAATGGTGAGGGAAAATTTGTCACCATCCCATCACCTAAGACTACCACCTATAATTTTGAGAATGCTCTATCTCAGTGTAATTGTAGTTTCTTTTTATAAAATGTAGATTATAATCTTCATACTTCTAGGTAACATTCTTTTCTTGCTCTTAACAATGCATCTGAACACCTCTTGGGCTAGAGCAGAATTTGCTTACCAATCTCCTATTGATGGGTGCTTAAGTGAATTTTAAGCTATTGATGAAAGCAAAAAGCTTGATGTTTCTAAAAATGCCATTTTAAATGAACAGGTAAAACTCTGAGCCTGGTTCTGTACAAGAAGTATTTATTTATCTTATATACATTCAAAAGAGCCCATCATTTATTCTCCACCTAAAATTGTAGAATTATGTCAATGTTGTAATGAAACAAATGGTTAGCTAGAATAATTTTTAATGCATTCTGATGGAAACTTGGAGATGCCTCTATCAAAACCTAGATTTGGACTTGGAAATTACTGCAGTAATGTTGAGTATGTCTAATATTCTTTAACACGCAAGTAGCTTATTTTTTAATATAAATTTATTTAATTGTAGGTTAATTACTTTACAATATTATATTGGTTTTGCCATACATCAACATGAATCCACCATGGATGTACACGTGTTCCCCATCCTGAACCCCCCTCCCTCCTCCCTCCCTGCACCATCCCTCTGGGTCGTCTCAGTGCACCAGCCCCAAGCATCCAGTATCATGCATCGAACCTGGACTGGCGATTCATTTCACATATGATATTATACATGTTTCAATGCCATTTTCCCAAATCATCCCACCCTTGCCCTCTCCCACAGAGTCCAAAAGACTGTTCTATAACTCTGTGTCTCTTTTGCTGTCTCACATACCCTGTATGCAAGTAGCTTTTTTAAAAAAGGATCTAATTAATTGGTTCATTTATAAAAGTACTGGATACCTTACCAAAAGAATCAAATGTCTGTTAATATCCTCAGTTAATGTAAGAATATATTTTTACTAAATATCATTAAAAAATAATCAAGTCTTATAAAAACAGTCAGTAAAGTTTACCATGCTTCTTTAGTTGAATATAATCTTTCTTAATTTCTGGAAACTTCTTTAAAATGCTACTGATCTTAACCTGGTTTGACCTAACATTTAGTATATATGTATTTATTTTTCTATATCTATGGATGTAGGTGATTTTCAAGGTTGTATTGGTCCATAATACTAACACAGTTGTAAGCAAACAATTAATTACAAGTGAGAAAATGTTAATGTCCAATCATGTTTTCATTATATAGTAAGAAATATATGTCTGTATAATATTTGATAGGTTCAATTTTGTCATAAAATTATAAAATATAAACTGTCTACTGAAACATACAATATCTGTCCTAGATTCGCCAGAATACCAGAAATTAAGTATACTAAAGTAAATAACTTTGGAATTTTTTTCACACATTTTTCATATTTTGTTTTAAATGAGACACATTCGTATCATACATATTTAACTGACAACACAATTATGTGCTGAGTTTTCATTTTTAAAATGTTTTTACCTAAGAAATAAGCATGAAGACATACAAGTTTCACTGCTAAATGCAGTTATATTTATCCAAATAAACATATTTAATAAAAGGACACTGTAACTGATTTTAAAATCAAAATTGACTTGTAAAACCCAAAGAATTGTAGTGAAATCAGTCAAGTTGGTTGTACTTAACTGAATTTCTTTTTGTCAGGTCCTTGACATTCACTATTTCTCTTAAAATGTAATACTATTTTTTGCTTTCTTTATACAAATGCTGTGCATTGTAGTAAAAGCTGTCGCCTCAATACAGATACAGAATCAGTTGTATTTCTAATAATTACATTTTTCATTGAAATATATTGATCCACAGTAACTCTTAGTCAATATTTCCTGGGTAAAGACATGTATCAAATTAAATAGTAGCAGTGAAATTATTTGGATATATGTTTTTTTTTTTTTTACTTTATTTTACTTTACAATACTGTATTGGTTTTGCCATATATCAACATGATTCCACCACAGGTGTTTAATTAATGAATATCTCTTTTAAAAAATAATTTTTATTGAAGTATAGTAGATTTGCAATATTGTATTAGCTTAAGGTATGCAGCAAAGTGAATCAATTATATATGTATACACTTATATACACTCTTTTTAAAAAAACTAATTAATTTATTTTAATTGGAGGCTAATTACTTGACAATATTGTAGTGGTTTTTGCCATACATTGACATGAATTTAAAATTATTTTCCCATGTAGGTCATTACAGAGTATTGAGTAGAATTCCCTGTGGTATACAGTAGATGCTTGTTAGTTATCTATTTTATATAGTAGTGTGTATATGTCAATCACAATATCACAATATCCCTTCCCGCTTTCCCCCCTGGTAATTGTAAAGTTTTGTTTTGTTTTGTTTTTTTCTCTCCATCTGTGAATCTATTTCTGTTTTGTAAATAAATTCATCTGTACCATTTTTTTTAGATTCCACATATAAGTAATATTACATGATATTTTCCTGTGTAAATTACCTCACTCAGTGTAACAATCTCTAGGTCCATCCATGTTGCTGCAAATGGCATTTTTTCATTACTTTATGACTGAGTAGTATTCCCTTGTATACATGTACCACATCTTCTTTGATTATCCATTCCTCTATTGATGGGCATTTAGATTGCTTTATGTCTTGCCTACTAGTGTGACAATAAATGTTGGGGTACATGTATCTCTTCAAATTATGGTTTTCTCTGACTATGTGCCCAGGAGTGGGATTGTTGGATCATATAGTAGTTCTATTTTTAGGTACTTCCATACTATTCTCCATAATGGTTATACCAGTTAACATTCCCACCACATGTATGAGGGTTCCCTTTTCTCCACACCCTCTCCAGCATTTATTATTTGCAGATTTTTTAATGATGACCATTCTGACTGATATGAGATAGTTCCTCGTTATAGTTTTGATTTGCATTTCTCTAATAATTATGTTGAGCCTCTTTTCATGTGCTCTTAGGGAAAATATGTCTTTCTTGGGGGAAATGAATGTCTTCTTGAATGTCTTCTTGGGGGAAATAAGTATTTAGATCTTCTACCAATTTTTTGATTGAGTTGTTTGTTTTTTTGATATTGAGCTGCATGAGCTGTTTGTATATTTTGGAGATCAGTCCCTTGGTGGTTATTTCGTTTGCCAGTATTTTCTCCCATTCTATGGGTTGTCTTTTCATTTTGTTTATGGTTTGTTTTGTTTTGTTTGTTTGTTTGTTTTTTGCTGTTAAAAAGCATTTAATTAGAACCCATTTGTTTCTTTTTGTTTTTATTTTCATTATTATAGGAGGTGGATCAAAGATATCTCTGTGATTTATGTCGAATAGTGTTCTGCCTATGTTTTCCTTTGAGTTTTGTAGTATCTGGCCTTACATTTAGATCCTTACTCCATTTGAAGTTTTTGTGTGTGTATGCGGTTAGAGAATGTTCTAATTTAATTCTTTTACATGTAGTTGTCCAGTTTTCCCAGCACCACTTATTGAAAAGACTGTGCTCCATTGTACATTCTTGCCTTCTTTGTCATAGGTGGACATACATGTATAAGTTTCTCTCTGGACTTTCTATACTGTTCCATTGGTCTGTATTTCTCTTTTTGTGCCTGTACCAAAATGTTTTGATTACTGTAGTATAGTCTGAAGTCAGAGTGTCTGATTCCTCCAGCACCATTCTCTTTTCTCAAGATTGCTTTGGCTATTCAGGGTCTTTCTGTTTCTGTACAAATTGTAATTTTTTTTATTCTAATTCTGTGAAAAATGCCCTTGGTAATTAGATATGGATTGCACTGGATCTGTAGATTGTTCTGGGTAGTATAGTCATTTTCACAATATTGATTCTTCCAATCAAAGAACATGATATATCTCTCCATCTTTTTGTATCTTCTTTGATGTCTTTCAGTTTTCTGAATACAGGTTGTTTGCCTCCTTAGGTATATTTATTCCTAGGTATTTTATTATTTTTGATGTGATGGTAAAATGGAAGTTTCCTTAATTTTTCTTTCTGATCATTCATTGCTAGTGTATTAGAATGCAAGAAGTTTCTATGTATTAATTTTATATCCTGCAACTTTACCAAATTCATGATGAGTTCTAGTAGCTTTCTGGTAACATCTTTAAGATTTTCTATGTCTAGAATCATGTCATCTGCACATAGTGATAGTTTTGCTTCTTCTTTTCCAAGTTGGACTGTTTTTATTTCTTTTCCTTCTCTGATTACCATGACTAGAACTTCCAAAAGTATATTGAATAAAAGTGGCAAAGTGGACCATCCTTATCTTGTTCTTCATGTTAGGGGAAATCCTCTCAGTTTTTGAACATCCATTGTTTTTGAAAAATGGCTTGGTATACTTGCAGACCTTTCCATTGTGAATTTAATAATGCTGTTGTAAACATAATACTAAATTTACTAATATTTAATATAAAATTTAAGTAATTTGGATAACATTTTGGTTAAATGTGTATTCTAATTATGGTAGATATTTACAGGGTGAATAATTGATATTCTAAAAGCTTTTTCTTAAAAGATTTACATCATGCCACTCACAAGTAAAGGCAGAATGTTCAGTGACTTTAGGTATCATAATGATTGTTTTTGATGAAAAGAACTAGGACCCTCATTTTGACAGGAGAAGATATGTAATTCCCTTTGCTCAGAAGTCTGTGTCCTTCTTTAAGTTAAATCACTTAAAAATTATATTCCCCATTTATTTTTATTAAGATATTTGTTTCAAACTTAAGTATAAATGTGTTTTTTTTTTTTTGGATTTCCAAACTGATTGCTGCATAGGGTATTAAAATTCTTGCAGTTATTATTCTTTTAACATTTTCAGAAACCTTCCTGAAAGATATATTGAGCCACATATGTGCACATGTATTTTCTTTGGGTTCATGAAGCAAATATCAAAGCATTTAGAACATAAATGTAGTCTGAATTCCTGTGGAAATCTTTTTAATGAATTAAGAATTCCCAGGAAAGCTGGAGAATTGTTGTTGTTGTTCTGGTGAAAAACATAGGTTTGGCCTTTGTTGCTATATAAAAACCACATACATGACACAAACCAAGTGATCTTACTGTCTACCTGTAGCAATCTTGCTGTGTTGCTGAAGTACACTTTGAGTGGGTTTGCTTTGGTTATTTGAAGTGAGATCTTTGGCGAAGTTAGTTAAATGAGTTGCAGTCTCCTTCCTTGGCCCTGTCGAAATCAAGAGGGCTAATATGAACAAAACTATTTGAAGTGCCTCACCCCAGTGATCTCTTACTCAACTTCAACTTCTACAGCAAACTGTGGAGATGTTTACTGAATAGAATTTAAGTAAAACTTTTGAAGAGGTGGAGAGAATGAAGTTCTAATATAAAGATATGAAAAAAAAAAGAGTAGCAAAATAAGCGTATGCTTAAACACAGTAATGGCCTACAGAGAGAAAGATATCTTAAATGATGTCAAGGATATTTCATATTAAGGTAGTGAGAAAATTTTCTCAATTCAAGGAAAGTCATAGAATTGCCAACTCAAGAAATTTTCAAGTTGTCTCGAAGATGGGTTTTAGGAATAGTTAAATGAATGAATTTAGTTTCAGTGGTGGTGTGATTCCCTCACAGCCCTTCTGATTCTAGGAATTTATTAATTACTTCTAGTTGCTTCTGTCAATTTAGTTCTACAGTAGGTACAGCAGAAAGTGTAATACAAATCTCCATCATGGACATATCTAAATTGGGCTGTAGGAAATACCTACACATCTGTTTTCATTGTGTAAAAGAATGATTGGACTTCCCTGGGGGCTCAGCTGGTAAAGAATCTGCCTGCAATGCAGGAGACCCCAGTGCAGGTTCAATTCTTGGGTTGGGAAGATTCCCTGGAGAAGGGGATGGCTACTCACTCCAGTATTCTGGCCTGGACAATTCCGTGGACTGTATAGTCCATGGATTCACAAAGAGTCAGACACAACTTTCACTTTCAAAAGAATGGTTACTAGAAAATATAAAGATATAATTTAACAAATTATGGAAAAATTGTATGTTGATATACTGTAATGCCTTTTAATATACCTATTTATACTTTTAAAGAAATGTGAAATATGTTATACATACAAAATAATGAAAAAAGAAATAATAATTAAAAAAAACAAAATAATGTATGTGCCACAAACAGAAAGTTTTAAAAATAACAAAAATGAACTCCTTTGTATCAGTCATCAGTTTTTGAGAATAGAGCAGTACAATGCCTCACTTCATAAACACCCTGGGGCATGACTACCTGGATCTCAACTCCCATTTTCCCGTCCAACACAACTAACTTTATGTGTGACTACCATTCTATTTTTGTGTTTCTCATTCCTTTCCTCTTTAGTTTTAAAATATCGTATATATTAACTAAAAAATACATAGTTTAATTTTGCTAGTTTTGTTATATAAATGTGTTCATTTGAATATATTCATTCTTCGGTGACCTATTTTTTATTTACTGTTTTTCAGATAATGCTATAATGGTGGCAGCATCAATATTTATTTGTTTCTATTGCTGTATAGTATTTAATTGCATCAGTATACCACTATTTAATTAACTATTCTACTGTTGATGGACATATGAGCTATTTCAAGGATTTTTTTGCTATTAATATTATTATTCATAACAATGCTGCTAAGACTATGTCTATATTTGTCTCTTCATGTACATATGGAAATATGTCACCAGAATATGAACTGCTGAGTCTGTGTGCATATTTTGAATTATGTTAGGTAACACTAAATTCTTCTCCATACGTGTTATAACACTTTACATACCAGCAAGCATTTTCAGCCACATATGTAACTGGGCCAGTTGCCTTTGTTTGACCTTTGTACTTTGTTATTTGTCTTAAGCCTCTTGATTCAAAGGAGTATATTGCATATTCTGCATGCAATGCCTTTGCTAGTAATACTGCAAATATCTTCTCTTAGTTTGTGACTTATCTTTTTATTCTCTTTGTGTTACCTATAATCAAAATCAGTTTTTAATTTCATTCTGCTAAAATGTATTGTCCTTTTTCTTTCCAGTTTGAACTTTGAAAATATTTTTAAATTTTGTTTTTACTAGAGTGTATAGCTTAAGTTTCATATCAGTGAAATATTTACCAGAATAAGACTATTTATCTAGAATTATAACATGTGCTTTTATAAAAATTGTTAGCATACACACATATGTAAAATGTGAGATGGCTTCCCCAGTGGCTCAGTGGTAAAGAATCCACCTGCAATGCAGGAGTTGCAGAAAACACAGGTTTGATCCCTGGGTCGGGAAGATCCCCTGGAGGAGGGCTTGGCTACCCACTCCAGTATTCTCGCCTGGAGAATCCCATGGACAAAGGAGCCTGGCAGGCTATAGTCCCTGGGGTCACAAAGAGTCAGACAAGACTGAAGTGACTTGGCACACACACCCACACCCACATAATCTCTCTCTCTCTCTCTCTCTCTCTCTCTCTCTCTATATATATATATATATATATATATATATACATATACATATATATATACACACATTTATAAACATACACACACAGTTGACCTTGAATATCATGGGGAAGGGGCAGTTAGAGGCACTGACCATCTCCAAAGCTTAAACCTTGAGTATAATTTATAGCTGGTCCTTCATGAACATGATTCCCCCCCATTCATGGTTCTACATCAGCAGATTCGGCCAACTGTGGATCATGTAGTACTATGTTATTTACTTTCAAAAAACTTGCATATAAGTAAATCCACACACTTCACACCCATGTTGTTCAAGGGTCAACTATACATACACACACAGCAAAGTGTCTTTTAAGGTTTTTAGCTTAAATTTTCATTTATCTGCCTTATGCTTGAACTGCCTTTTGCTAACTTTATTACTCTAGCCAGCTTCTGAAAACACTTCTACCTGGCAGAAATTGTAGTAGCTGTGGATTTTCAGTTGTTTGCGTTTTCTCTTTGATAGATACTGTGATTTCTTTCAGCATCAGGAGAGAAACTATGGGATTTTTAACTTTATGAGACATCATCATGTTCATGATTTATTGTTATTTGGACAATTGATTCCAACTCAAATGTCCCATGAAATAAAACAATACATTCAGTGCAATTTGTTTTAGTAATTATTGTGTGTAGCAATCTTTTGACTGTGCCAATCAAGTTTTACTTTCTAAAAGCTCCTTCCATTAGTGCTAATGTGTTTGGCTTTTTTTTTTTTTTAATAAATCCAGTAATCATTGGGCAGTTGGTGAGGAGGAACAGATTAGAAGATTGTTCATTTGTATTTTCAGAGTGATGAAATAGGATTTTTGTCTTTAATGAACTTTTGTTGGTTGGTTTCTGGCAGAGTGTATTTTTGATTGTTCAAATGCTAATGCACTGACTGCAATTCATCCAGAGAAACAAGGAAGGGTCATTGTGATTGGTTAAACACTCAGTATAGGTTAGAGAGTATTCTGGCCATCTTATCTCAGATATTCTTTATTCATGCATGCATGCATTCAGTCAACAAATATTTTTGAGTACTTTTCTATGTGTCAAGTTCTGTTATAGGAATTGGAATAAAGCAATGAATTAAAAAGAAAAACAATCTTATCTTCATGGAATTTAAGCAAAAAGTATAATAGATTATTGGCTTAAAGATATGTAAAAGTTAACAAGTTCTATAAAAAATAGCATATGGTCCTGCTTCTCATATTTTAATTTACATGTGAATCACCTGGAGATTTTGTTACAATGCAGATTATTACAGTTGTTTTTGAGTGGGAGCCTGAGATTCTGCATTTCTACAAGTTCCTGAGTGATGCCAGCGCTGCTAGTTTAGGAACACATTTTGAGTATTTTACAGCAAATGGTGGGTGGAGTGTGGGGATCAAGAATAGAGAATGAAAGGAAGACTAGCTTCAATTTTATTTTCTTTTATTTTAATTTATTTTGGCCAGGCCACGCAGCACGTGGGATCTTGGTTCCCTGACTAGGGATTGAACTTGTGACCCGTATATTGGAAGCACAGTCTTAGCCACTAAACTGCCAGGGAAGTCCCTGGTTGCAATTGTAAATATAATGATTAGGATGCATCTTACTGAAAAGGTGATGATTCAGGAAGGATATGAAGAAGGTGAGAGATTTTAGCCATACACTCAATCTATGGACGTATAGCCAGACAATACAGAGGCCTTAGATGGGAGCATGCTGGCAAGGAGGCCAGTATGGATGGAACGGAATGAACATGTATAGAAGTAGTAGACCAGATTTGAGAGGCAGTGGATGGGGGCTGAACTTGCAGACCATTTATTAGTTCTTTGCCTTTTACTTTGTAATGAGGACCCACTCTGGAGTTCTGGGCAGGGGAGTGGTGTGCTGTAACTTTTGTCTAAAAGATCACTTTAGCTGCTATAGAGACAATAAACTGTTGATGGGCCAGAGTAGAAACAGTGAGACCAGTTAGGCTTCTTCAGAATGTATGCTGGCTCAGACAAAGGTTATAGCAGAAAAGATGATGAGAAGTGGTCATATTTGGAATCCACTTTGAAAGTAGAGAGAGTACTGAAAGGGATTCCCTGGTGGCTCAGATGGTAGAGTCTGCCTGCAATGTGGGAGACCTGGATTCTATCTCTGGGTCAGGAAGACCCCCTGGAGAAGGAAATAGCAACTTACTCCAGTACTCTTGCCTGGAAAATCCCATGGACAGAGGAGCCTAGCAGGCTGCAGTCCATGGGGTCACAAAGAGTCAGACACAACTGAGCGACTTCACTTTTACTTTTCACTTTCTTTGAAAGTAGAACCAAATGAACTTTTTGACATGCTAGATGTAAGCTGTGGAAAAAGAGAAAAGAGTCAAGGATGATGACAAGGTTTGAGCCTAAGTTTTTCGAAGGGTGGAGTTATTATCAACTGAAGTGGGAAAAAGACTATGTTTCCAGAAGCACGTCAGAATTTCAGTCTGTGTCTCATTGTGTCATTTAGCCCTCCAAGTGGCTAGGTGGAGTCTGGAGGTTGAAATTTGCTGTCTCACATTCTCATAATCTTCTGCTGTTAATCCTTTATCCTTGTTTTGGAATTGGGAAAGTATGATCAGAGAACTTAACTAACTGACTTCACTGACAAATGGGGGAATGGAAACTCAAGAGCGTATCTGTTTAACTCCAAATGTTAACACTCTTCCACCTGCTTCAGTAGTAAACCAATCATCACTGGTCACTGCAACTGGTTATGCCTTAACTCAGAGCAAGTCAATAGTATCCTTAGGCAGGGAAATAGAGTTGGCTGTTCATCTTTTTAGCTGGCTTGTTTGCTTACTATAGACAGATTTCTTTAGGGCAATTCTTGGCAAGTTTCCCTGTGTTCTAGAGTGTCATGCTCATGTAAATGTGACTCATGTTTTCCTCTATCACTCTTTTCTTTTACAGCTTACTAGGGGAGAGGATAACATATGGTCTGTGATCTAGGGTTCATAGTGAAGAAATCTGTGCTTTCTCAGTTTTAGAAGGGTAGAGAAGCAGGTGGATAATATTGGAGCTTCCCTATCCTCCAGGGAGATGATTATGAAGAATGTTCTGCATGGTTTCTCTGAGGTCTGCCAGCAGGACTGAGCCCCAGTTTCCCAGAGCAGCAACCCACTAATTAATATCATTTATTGACTTTCCTTGGGGCTACCCTGGTAGCTCAGCCAGTAAAGAATCCACCTGCAATGCAGGAGACCCCAGGTTGATTCCTGGGTCAGGAAGTTCCCCTAGAAAAGGGATAGGCTACCCACTCCAGTTTTCTTGGGCTTCCCTTGTGGCTCAGATGGTAAAGAATCTGCCTGCAATTCAGCAGACCTGGGTTTGATCTCTGGGTTGAGAAGGAGGAGGAGGGCATGGCAACCCACTCCAGTATTCTTGCCTGGAGAATCCCCACGGACAGAGGAGCCTGGTGGGCTACTGTCCATGGGGTCTCAAAGAGTTTGACACAACTGAGCGACTCATCACCCATACACATTGACTTTCCTTATTTCTATCCCCACCTCATCGTTCCCATTCTTCACTTCTTCTTGGGATCACCTCCCAAATAGACTGTCTGTACCCAGGAGCATGTCTCTGGATAATGTAAGGCAAGTGATTGTGTAAAATGTGCTTGATTGATCTATCCAGAATAGTTATTTCTGATTTCTACTACAGCACCTGGCAAACAGTCTCAAAAAATATTTGCCAGTCACCAAATGGCTCCAACTTTTCTTAATAATCACTAAGCAATAATAGTAGTTGGTGTTATGGTTATTTTAGGCAAATCCATTTTTAATAGAAAAAAAAATAAATTCCCTTTTGTCATTCCTGCTGCCAGTCTCATTCCTTTACATACCTTCCCAGAAGCCTTTTTATCAGATTTATGATTTTTAGCTCTATCCATATTATATATTTTCCACATTCCAGTTGATAAAGTTTTCCTATCTTCCCCCCTCTACAGGGTTTGAGACTATTTAGTTCTATTTCTTTTTCTAGTGATTTTCTGTAAATCTTTAAGGAACACATGAATATATATTTTTATGTGTGACTACAAGTAATGAGCTAATATTTTAACAATGTTACCATTAACACACTTCTCTAGTCTCCCCAAAATATAGGCAAGAGCTTACTTTTCCTCCTAGCTGCTCTTGTCTACTTCCATAATTTTTGTGTGGAATTGCTCTTAAGCAAAATAAGGCTTTATTATTATTTTCTTCATTGGTTCTTATTTAGATTAATGACTTTTCATTTCTTTCATTTTCTTATGGAATCCATTTCTTTCTTCAAACACATATTTTCTTGTTGGTCAAGTGTCTGCTTTAGTCAGTGACTAATAGAGTTAACCTAGGTCTTAACAGTAGGATTTTGCCTTGAAGAGGGAAAAAAGGAGACTATGCAAGGCGATTGTGTCTTAATTTCCTTTGCATATGTTAAATGGTCTATGCATTACCCTCTGACAGTGGCTTTATGTTGCTGTGATGTTTGCAATGCAATCCGTGGTATAGTATATATATATATATTTATATTTTAAAAACTGTTGAGAAAATGTACAAACTGCATGTTAAGAGGTGACTCAAAAGAAAGGGTTATCTTAGGCAGTATATTTGGTATGTTAAAATACACGAAGATTTGCTTGTAATTATTTCCCATATTTCTTATAGCCTCATCCAATATCAGCATAATCAAATACACTGAAATTCATGAAATTATTAAAATTTTAAAACATAATTCTTCATGTGTTTAGCTTCAGTGGGTAGATGGTATGACTATAATCGTCAATTACTATAGATCGTAAAATTACTGTAAACGTAATTTTCAATGTTTGTAGACTGTAGACTTATTTTTTGACTGGGTCATTTATTTTTCTGGTATTGAGCTACATGAGCTGCCTGTATATTTTTGATATTAATTCTTTGTCAGTTGCTTCATTTTCTATTATTTTCTCCCATTCTGAAGGCTGTCTTTTCACCTTGCTTATAGTTTCCTTCATTGTGCAAAAGCTTTTAAGTTTAATTAGGTCCCATTTGTTTATTTTTGCTTTTATTTCCATTACTCTGGGAGGTGGGTCATAGAGGATCTTGCTGTGATTTACGTCAGAGAGTGTTTTGCCTATGTTTTCCTCTAGGAGTTTTATGTAACTTTTTATTTTATTTTGGAGTAAAGCTGATTAACTGTGTTGTGATAGTTTCAGGTGGACAGCAAAGGGACTCAGCCATACATATACATGTACCCATTCTCCCTCGAACTCTCCTTCTATCTAAACTCATAGAGTCATTTTTAAGTGCTAGGCCAAACTCATTTTCTCCCTGCTCTCTTTGATGCTCATGTGATAGTATACCTAAATTAGTTCTCTAGTTACTAATTTTATACATCGCTTCTACTTCTTTATTAATACCTCAATCCTCCTGTTAGCGTTCCTACCAAAGAGTTATCAGAAAATTTCAGTGACTACAAATATATATTATATATATATATATATATATATATATATATATATATATATATATATATATATTCCTCACACTGCTAGATTTCCACTCTTAAACCTTTCAGATCACCTCTACATTCCACTTTTATCTTGCTGCTTTACATGAGGTGATCCTGGCTCTTAGCTTGTTGCAATTTGCATGGTAGATGAAACCTCTGGTACTTCTAGGACCCCAAAAGTTCAACCCAGTTCATCAAATCATAGGCCATGTTTTGGCTCCCCATGACAGTTGAAATTCTCCTATATATTCCTCAAAGCCAAATAATGGGAAAGAAGGGACAATGCACTTTTTTTCTCTTCTCAGGACATCTTTAATCCTTTCTGGTTTCTCTTTCCAATTACCTCAAGTTTACTTCTTTCCTGTGATCTTTCGTGTGTTGTCTCTGTGTTATTCCCTCTTGGAGAAGGCACTGGCCAGGCTGATGGTTTGTTAGTATCACCTCTGTCTGATTATAGCTTTGTTACACATGTGCAACAGAACTGCATGTCCTTTAAGAGGCCACTACAACATTTATCAGCCTTTGTGGATTTTAGACTAATTTGACCATTCATTTAGACTTGAAGTCCATGCCATGGGCAATCCAAAACCACCACCATGACAAATTAATGCTCTGTCACAGGCATCGCTGTTGTCTCTATATCCCAAGACCCTCAGAGCATTGTTAAAACATGGCAATGCTAAATGTTAATTTTTATTGCCCAATGGAGTTAATCACACATATCCATGAAGAGTCAATTTTCAATTAAAGTTCTCTGTTCACTATTTATAATTCCCTAAGAGAAACCAGTCATACTGAAAAAGAATCAGAGCCTGTTATAATTCTTACTCTCCATTTTCAAGAAAACATGTACTTATTGTATTGGATTTCTGGCATCTAGTGTTGTAGAAATATAAATTCCATTCTAAGTGTCATAAAGACTCCCATCACCAAAATGAACAATGAAGTTTTAACTTCTCATGCAAACATATTTAGTAGTTCTCAAAATTTAAGTTTATACTGCAGGTCCTTGTATTGACAAAGTTTTAGAATCTGGTAAGCTTAGTTCAGAAAATGATTTTTTTTTAATATTGGAGGCTATTTTTAGCTAGTCATTAAAATACCTAATTCATACTAAAGCTTGTTAAAAACAACCACTTCCCATGTTTATACTATTATACTATTGGGACTTTGAAGCCAGTTCTCTAATACACATTCCAATTACTGATTTTTATGTTATATTCTTATTCTATTTTCATCTGAAAGGAATTTATGACTTCATAATATTTTGTTTTGGCATCACAGTTAAAACTTTAAGTCCACTAAAAATTGCATTTTGAGTAACAGTAAAGAGATAATAGGGCTTCCCAGGTGGCTCAGTAGTAAAGACTCCATCTGCCAAGCAAGCAACTCAGGTTTGATCCCTGTGTCAGGAAGATCCTCTGGTGGAGCAAATGGCAACCCACACAGTATTTTTGCCCGGGAAATTCCATGGACAGAGGAGCCTGGTGGACTACAGTGCATGGGGGTTGCAAAAGAGTCATTCACTACTTAGCAACTAGGCAACAACAACAAAAGAGAACTCATTGTGACCCCATGAACTGTAGCCTCCCAGGCTCCTCTGTCCATGGAATTCTCCAGGCAAGAATACTGGAGTGGGTAACCATTCCCTTCTCCAGGGGATCTTCCCAGCCCAGGGATTGAAACCAGGTCTTCTGCACTGCTGGATGAAGCACAAGCTGCAATCAAGGTTGCTGGGAGAAATATAAATATCTTGAGATATGCAGATGACACCAGCCTTATGGCAGAAAGTGAAGAGGAACTAAAGAGCCTCTTGATGAGAGTGAAAGAGGAGAGTGAAAAAGTTGGCTTAAAGCTCAACATTCAAAAAACTAAGATCATGGCATCCGGTCCCATCACTTCATGGCAGATAGATGGGGAAACAGTGGAAACAGTGTCAGACTTTATTTTTCGGGGCTCCAAAATCACTGCAGATGGTGATTGCAGCCATGAAATTAAAAGACGCTTACTCCTTGGAAGGAAAGTTGTGACCAACCTAGATAGCATATTAAAAAGCAGAGACATTACATTGTCAACAAAGATCCAGCTAGTCAAGGCTATGGTTTTTCCAGTGTTCATGTATGGATGTGAGAGTTGTACTATAAAGAAAGCTGAGCGCCAAATAATTGATGCTTTTGAACTGTGGTGTTGGAGAGGACTCTTGAGAATCCCTTGGACTTCAAGAAGATCAAACCAGCCAATCCTAAAGGACATAAGTCCTGAATACTCAATGGAAGGACTGATGTTGAAGCTGAAACTCCAATACTTTGGCCACCTGATGCGAAGAACTGACTCATTTGAAAAAACCCTGATGCTGGGAAAGATTGAAGGCAGGAGGAGAAGGGGACGACAGATGATGAGATGGTTGGATGGCATCACCGACTCAATGGACATGAGTTTAAGCAAGCTCAGGGAGTTGGTGATGGACAGGGAGGCCTGGCATGCTGCGGTTCATGAGGTCACAAAGAGTCGGACCCGACTGAGTGACTGATCTGAACTCCTGCACTGCAGGCAGATTCTTCATAGTCTGAGGCACCAAGGAAGCCAATATGGTATATAGTCTTCTGAAAACACAAGTTCAATAATTTATTTTTTAATGAGACAAGGTTTTAGTAATTCAACATATGATATTTCATTTTTTTTTCAAACTTTGTTTTACTGTTGAATCTGTCTCTCAGTGTTAAATCTAACGAGGAAAATATCTTCCCATATTTCTTCTAGTTTCAAGAACGCTATCCACATTCCTGAGGATTTCACTGTATCTGAAAAAATGTGAGAAGGTATAAACAACTCTGAGGCAAAAGCATTTGAATTTGATTAATGTTTTCAAAATTTAACAAGTCATTCAGGCTAACTTTGAAAATGAAATTAATTTCTAAATAGTAAAATGATAAAACAATTTATTATCACTAAGAATATTAGACCATCTTTAATTAAGTCTTTTATAAAAACATTAAATGTAGCTCTCATGGATCATATCACTTTTAAGGTGACACTGTCTCCTATGTGTTAGATAATAAAGAAAGATAATCTTGAGAAAGATTAAAGTGCAACAGAGTACATCATGTTTGAAATTAAGTTTTAAATTATATGACCAACACTTTTATCTTTAGACTGGACCTGAATGTGTTTTTCTCAACCATTAGTTAAGTTACATGTATTTCTAACATTCTACTTGTTTTCCTTTGACAGTTTAATTTACTAGCTTCTCTTGTTTTCTCCCAACTGTGCATGTTGTAAAGAATAGTTATTCTTTATTTCTTTGGTAAATTTGTTTCAAATCTACCCGTGGGAGGAAAATACTCCCTAACATGTCTCCATTTCTTTCAGCATTTGTTCATATGGTATTTCACCCAGGAATAGTGTCTTTTATTTATGTCTCTTATCTAGTTGAAAACAAAGATGAGTCTGCAAGAAGAGAACAAAGAGAACAAAGACACATTAACAATAATACCTTATAATCTATTTTGATGATGAAGTTGCCATTAAAATGTGTAGTTTCCTGAATGTTTCCAAATATACATTTGAGGACAATGCTGTAAATATATTTTTCTCTCATTTAAGTTTAATTTTTGCATACTTGAAGTATCTGCTCTTATGTGTATTATTTTTTTTAATTAGAGTATAATTGCTTTACAATGTTGTGTTAGTTTCTGCTGTATAGCAAAGTGACTCAACTATACGTATACATATGCGCCTCCCTCTTGAGTCTCCCTCCCCACCCCTGCGATGCCACCTGTTTAGGTCATGATGGAACTGCTGAGCTGAGCTCCCTGTGCTCTATAGCAGGTCTCTACCAACTATTTTATACACAGTAGTGTATATATGTCAGTGCTACCCTCTCCTTCCCATCCTGTATCCACAAGTCGAATATTCTTAAAAAGTTTCCCAAGTCACACTTATGTAAGCTAAGCAAACCATGCAATAGATTAAAAAATCATTATTTTACAAGCCCTCTTCATTACATAACAAAAGATGTATCTCTTTGTGTATTTATGTGTGTGTATATGTATATATGTTTGTATTTAAGTGTATGTATATGTGTCTGGGGGCTTGCCAGCTGGCTCCGAGGTAAAGATTCCACCTGCAATGCAGGAGATGCAAATTCAGTCCCTGAGTCTGCAAGAAGGAAATGACAACCCACTCCAGTATTCTTGCCTAGGAAATCCTGTGGCCAGAGGAGCCTGACAAGCTATAGTCACAAAGAGTCAGGCATGACTTAACTAAACAACAATATGTATCTGTATATTTATTAGACACATATTTATGCAAAGAGCTGACTCATTTGAAAAGACCTTGATGCTGGGAAAGATTGAGGGCAGGAGGAAAAGGGGATGACCGAGGATTAGATGGTTGGATGCCATCACCGACACAATGGACATGGGTTTGGGTGGACTCCGGGAGTTGGTGAAGGACAGGGAGGCCTGGCGTGCTGTGGTTCATGGGGTCGCAAAGAGTCAGACATGACTGAGCGACTGAACTGAACTGATTTATTAAATTTCTAGAGACATATGTACAATAGATTTTAGTCTTTGATATAAATTATATTTAATTGCAGTGATACATACATCTGCATGTCAGCTTAAGTATTTTAATCACAAGATTTCTATGTGATTTGTTTCTAAAGTTCACTTTTTTCTGGCCATAGTAAATTTTCTATACTTTGACAAGAGCTTTTGTTTATTATCACTAGAAATACTTTTCTTGGACTTGGTTGTTAATTAACTGTCATTTTTGTACAGGTTATAAAAGAAAAATGAAAAGAGTACATGAGCAAACCAAATTTCACACACTATTGATTGCTATAGTGTCTTCAGATTTCAAAAATATGTATTGAAATTCTTATCCTATTTAATTTCATCAGAAGCATGACATTAATCTTTGGTTCATTACACTAGAGCACTGTATAGAAACTGTTTAATATTGGATGAGAATATATTAATATAGATTTTAAAGTGGTCATTAAAAGCAGATTTCTGCTTTTCAATTTGTGTATTTTCTATGAAGACTATCATTGTGATTGTAGCTGGCTTTGTGTACATTTACAAAGCTTCCATTTTAAATGTAGAAACAGAAAACTCTGAGAGAAATCATAGCAGCAGTGTTTCACCTTTAGCCACTATTATAAATGGACAAATGACATAACTGCCTTTAGATTTTTTTTTAAATAAACAAAGCAAGTAGGACATATGCATCTAAATCATTAGGGTCATCTCAAAGAAGCCACACTTCTTGATTTCCGTGATTCATTAGCCCAAATACAATACAATTTCCCCTTTTAAAACTGCTCTCACTGGCTAGTTTATGGACCAGAAAATAAAGATTCATTTCTTTATAGTTAAAACTTCATATCTGGCCAAAAGTTATATTGCCCAGCATACAACTTAAACTCTTATTGAATCTGATTCTCAATGAATTTTGTTTCTGAAGTTCAAAGCAGTTCTTAGAAGAGTGAAGACTTTCAACTACTGAGACTATTGAGAAGGCTGAGCTATAAGATTTAAAAATTCAATAGTTACAAATGCCATCACTACTTTTTATTTCCAAAGAAGGTGAGAGGTAGGCAGCTTTCATCAGAAATCCCCAGAAGTTCTAGGGAATGCAGATCCTGTTCAGAAAGTCATCAGAGCTAGGGGCAGAGTGCCATGACAAAGATTGTGAAGTCCCTAAACTTTAAAACTTATTGTAAGAACCTAACAGCTCATTCGAGCAGATAGATAAACTTTTTGCCTTGCAGGACAGAGGAAGCACTGCAATCCCAAGCTCCAAGTCCCAGCAGGTTGGGACTGGCGCTCAACTAGCTCAACTAAACATTGGCGCTTTAGAAATCCCCTGTTACTGTAAATGTGACTTGGGCCATTAAGGTGAAACAAGAAACTCCATAGGGAGCTTGGAGCTGGAGGAAAGATGTAGGTAAAGGAAATGGGATGGAATGGTTGAAACAAGGGTCTGTTTAGACAGTTGGCTGGTGGCTTGTTTCACTGTTAGTCCAGACAGAAAGCCCTGACACCTTAGCTGAGGTTGGTCATTATTTCACTGCCAAGGATCAGCAGGGATGACATTTCATGTGCCAGATGTGTTAACATCGTCTGTACCACAGATGGTGGAAATCTGCAATCTGAGCAGGGAAGAGAGTTGAGAGTGTCCCTTTATAAAGCATGTAAGTGCTGCATGTAAAGAAATGTAATAAATAAGAGAAATGCTAAAAATAGGTAACTAATGAGAACCTACAGTATAGCACAGGGAACTCTACTCAGTGGTCTGGGGTAACCTAAATTGAAAGGGAATCCAAAAACAGAGGGGATAGATGTATCATGTAGCTGATTCACTTTGCTGTACAGCAGGGACTAATACAACATTGTAAAGAAACTACACTCCAGTAAAAATTAATTTTAAAAATAAATTTAAAAGAAATATCAAATAATCTTCACAGAGTGAGGTGAAAGAAAAAATTATATAAATGAGACCAGTGACAAGGGAAATAAAAGTTGAATTTGTTTATATATATATATGCATCATTGTTTGCAATTAAGAGTTCAGCGACCTCTCCATCAGCATGTCTTTGTCATATCATTGAGGATTTAAAATATATCTAGAGATAATTCAAAAAAATATATAATTGAATAAACTCCAATATCACATTTTGAAAATAATGCAATATGACCAAGTAGGATTGCAAGAATGTTTTAATATTGGAAAACTGATTAATATAACTCCCCATAGTAATAGGTCCAAGAAAAAAATATGCATTTACTTCACAGATGCCAAAGAGATGAGTCAATTAGAGGCATATGATTTAGAAAAGAAGAAGTAAACCTCCAACTTGCAGATGGCATAATAGTATAGCTGGAAAATTATAGAGAATAAATGGTATTACTAACTCAATCAATAAAATGTTTCAACAAGTTGGCAATATGTAAAATTGACAAGTAAAAATTGATACTATATGCAAAAAATAAGAAGAGTTGAAAAAATTTTTAGACTCTTCTGAATTATAAAATCATATTATAAAAGCAACAAAAAAGATAAAATAGGAATAAACTTAACAGAAATGTGTGATACCTATAGATCACATACCTATGGATTCCTTTTGAAAGACTAAAAAGTAGACTTTAACAAAAAGACCATCCCTTGTTCTTTCACAGGATTTCTCAACATCATTAACATGTGTTCTCCCTAAATTATTTGATAGATCTAGTGTGATCTCAATAAAAATAACAATACTCTGTTCTATGAGCAACACAAATTCAAACTAAGCTTTATATGGAAAAATAGGTGCAAGAAATAGCTGGGAGAGCACTAAAGAGGAAAAGCTATGCGAAGGACTTGCCCTGCAAGGTATTAGAACATGCTACAGTGCCTCAGTAATTAAATTTCATGGCACATGAATAGACAGACCAATGGAACAAAATCGAAAGTCCAAAAATAGACCCAAATACATATGGAATTGTAATACATAATAAAGTTAGCATCTCAAATCACTGAGACAAAGTGAATTTAATAGTAAATAGCGTTCATAAAAAGAAGTAATTAGATTTCTTTCTTAATCCATGCATAAGAATAAACACTAAATCAGGAAGTTAAATGTATAAAATAAATTTATACAAGTACTAGAATAAAATGTTGAAGAATTCCTTTATATCCTGAGTGTAGGGAAAGACATTCTAATTTTGACTTAAAACATTGAGATGCCACAAATTTAAACATTAATAAATTTTTGACTATACATGATAGAATACTTTCACAAGGAAAAATCAAAAGACAAATGAAAATTGGGGAAAAATTATCTAATATATATCACATAGGTTTAATATTCCTAATATGTAAAGAATGTTTACATCTTAAATGAGAAAAAAAGTCCTATTAAGATACATAAAACATTAACAATTTACCAAAAGTATTAAAATGATCCTTGAAGTGAAAGTCGCTCATTTGTGTCTGACTCTTTGTGACCCCCATGGACTATACAGTCCATGAAATTATCCAGGCCAAAATGCTGGAGTGGGTAGCCTTTCCCTTCTCCAGGGGATCTTTCCAACCCAGGGATCGAACCCAGGTCTCCTGCACTGCAGGCGGATACTTTACCAGCTGAGCCACCAGGGAAGCCCCAAAATGATCCTCAATCATATGAAAATGATTGCTTTCAGTAACAGTAAGGAAAATGCAAGTAAAAACTGTAATGAGGTATTGTTCTCAGCCATCAGATTTGCAAAAATTTGAAAGCTTGACAGTTTACTCCGTTCAGGAACTACTCTCGTACATTGTTAGAATTGCGAAACTGTTCACAACAAAAAGAAGGGAAATTGGCAATTTCTCATAAAAGTAGATGCGTGATTACACTTTGACCTAGCAGTCTCATTTCTAGGAATTAACCTGAAGATACACCTATAAAACAAACATACATATGCAAAGAGTTCTTCATTGCAGTATTACTTTAAACTGCAAAATATTGGAACCTCCCTAAATAGCCAAACACAGGATATCAGTTGAATAAATTATAGTGCATGCACATAATAAAGCTGTAGGCAGGTATAAAATAATGAGGATATATTGATTGACTCTTACATCAGTAATTTCTAAGGGAAAGAAAGTTTCTCTTGTATGCTGCTTTTGTGTAAAAAAGTAAAGAAGATGAGAAACTGGACATTGCCTTCTGCACATATTCCCTGTGTGGTACAATATATCTTTGTAGCTTATTTATTTTTTACCTAGTAGTTTGTGCCTCTTAACTGTCTACCCCTAATTTGTCCCTCTCCCTTCCCTGTACCCATTGCTAACCACTAGTTTGTTTTCTGTATCTGTTTCCGTTTTGTTGTATTCATTTGTTTTATTTCTTAGACTCCACATATGAGTGATAACATACATTATTTGTCTTTCTCTGACTTATTTCACTAGGCCTAGTAACCTCCAGATCCACCCATATTTTTGCAGATGGCAAAATTTTATTCTTTTTTTTTAATGGCTGAGTAGTTGAGAGAGAGATCACACACACGTGTGTGTGTGTGTATGTATCACATCTTTATCAGTTCATCTGTTGATGAACAGTTGGATTGTTTCCACATCTTAATTGTTGTAAATAATGCTGCTATGAACATCGGGGTGCATGTATCTTTTCTAATTGCTGAATGTATACCTATGAGTGGAATTGCTGGATCACATGGTGGTTCTAATTTTAGTTTTTGAGGAACCTCCATACTGTCTTCCACACTAGCTGTTACATCTGCATTCTGACCAACAGTGTCCCAGGCTTCCCTTTTCCCCACATTCTTGCCAACATTTGTTATCTGTGGTCTTTTTGATCATGGCCATTCTGACAGGTGTGAGGTGGTATTCTCATTGTGTGACTTTTATTTTGCTTGTCTCTGATGATTAGTGGTGTTGAGCATCTTTTCATGTGCCTGTTGTCCATCTTCTTTGGAAACATGTCTGTTCAGGTCTTCTGCCCGTTCTTTTTTAATTGGGTCAGTTGTTTATTGATGTTGAGTTGTATGTGCTATTTTTATATTTTGAGTATTAACCCCCATCACTCACATCATATGCAAATAATTTCTCCACTTCAACAGATTGTCCTTTTATCAATGGCTTCCTTTGCTGTTAAAAAGCTTTTAAGTTTAATTAGATCCCATTTGTTTATTTTTGCATTTGTTTCCTTTGTCTTAGGATACAGATCCAAAAAAAATATCGCTACAATTTATGTCAAAGAGTGTTCTGCCTATGTTCTCTTCTAGGAGTTTTATGGTCTTACATTTAGATCTTTGATCCATTTTGAGTTTACTACTGTTTATGGTATGAGAAAACGTTCTAATTCTATTGTTTCATGTAGCTGTCCAGTTTTCCCAGCACCACTTATTGAAGAGACTGTCTTTTCTCCTTTATATATTCTTTCCTATTTTGTCATAAATTAACTGACCATAAGTTTATAGTTTTCTTCCTGCACCTTCTATCCTGTTCTATTGTTCAGTATGTCTATTTTTGTACCAGTATCTTGCTGATTCAATGACTGTAGCTTTGTAGTGTTACCTGAAGTCAGAGATTGTGATGTCTCCAGCTCTATTCTTTGTTTTCAAGATTATTTTGGCTTCAGGGGTCTTTTGTGTTTACATATAAATTCTCAAATTGTTTGTGAGAAGGGCCATTAATATTTTGATAAGGATTGCATTGAATCTGTAGATTGTATAGGCTAAGTGGTGACCAGAATTTCTTCTAATTTACTGTCACTGAATAAATTGTTTTGAATTTGGTCCCCTCATAAAAAGACCCTAGATCCTGGGACAAAGATTCAAGAACAAGTAGTTTATTTGGGAAGGGATACTAGAAAATTAATAGATAAGGGCAGATGAGATAGGGAGGGTTTTGTTATCATTGTTCAGTCGCTAAGTCATGCCCAACTCTTTGCGACCCCATGGACTGAAGTCCACCAGGCTCCTCTATCCATGGAAGTTCCCAGGAAAGAATACTGGATTGTCATTTCCTTCTCCAGGGGATCTTCCCAACCCATGGATTGAACCCACATCTCCTGCATTGCAGGCGAATTCTTTACTACTGAGCCACCTTTGAAGTCCCACGATAAGAAAGGGAAGGCATCTAATAGAGGGTGTGTTATTGACCAAGTTACCACTGGGGGACTTGAGCTTTATCCCTTTGGGAAACTCTGGACAACAATGTAATACACACGCGAGTTATCCTGCCCAAGGAGGGAAGGGGATGAATTGCCTATACCCTGACTCTCAGACATTGATTGAAAGCTGCTGGAGCATGTGAATTAATTCTTGGTACTTTCAGACTGCCCCAGTGCTCCACCAGATTCCCCTAAGCAACCAGTTACAAGAGCTGATATTTGGGAGATAAGACTGCATGTGTGAAAAATGATGAACACCAAGGGGTTACTGGTGAGTGCCTCCGATGAAATAGAAAGCGGCTGAATCAGTCCCCCTGGTATTTCAGCCAGCATTCCAAATCACTGCAGCCATAATCATAATGAGGTCTTTACCTTAACTCTGTTTCCAGGGTCTGACAGATCGGAAGTAATTATTATCTCTTCCATTTACTAGCTCAACAACCTTAGATAAATTATTTGTTCAAAACTTTGGTTTCCTCATCTGTAAAATAGGGACAATAATAGTAAATCATCATAGAATTTCTTTAGGTGTAGCAAAATCTTGCTTTTGAAATCTTAGTCCTAGAAAATGATTGAAAGTATGACACTGAAACTCACTCAGTTGTGTCCGACTCTCTTGCAACCCCATGGACTATACATTCCATGGAATTCTCTAGGGCAGAATACTGGAGTGGGTAGCCTTTCTCTTCTCCAGAGGATCTTCCCAACCCAGGGATCGAACCCAGGTCTCCTGCATTGCAGGAGGATTCTTTACCAGCTGAGCCACTAGAGGAGTCAGAAAATGATTACTGACTGTTAATTTTATTTGTATCCTTTATAGTTGTTATTACTTTTCATTTTTAGTCAGTTTATTAGAAATAATTGTTCTTATCTTGAAGTATAAGATGCACCCCAACCTGTTATTAATGTGTATCTTGGCTTCAACAAATGTGACATTTTTATAACCATTGAAGACTCACGACTATAGGGACTCCTATTTGCCATCTATTCTTGAAAATGACAATCAGTTACTTAAGAAAGTGACATTGAAAAAAATACAAAGGAAAGTCAGAGAGATTGGAACCAAATAATGAAGCTCAAACAACCATCAAAAATATAAGTTGTGAGTGACACATAAAGGGAAGAAAAATAAACATTATGAGGACTAGACTAGCCATGTGCATTATGCTTTGAATGTATTTATGGAATAGCCATAGTTTAACTGGTTAACTGCATAGACTAGATTGGACTGGGTATAGAAAACCATCTATTCTTTCTACACTGCACCTTCGAAACTGCCGTCATGTGTTATCCTTTCCCCACCCATGAATGAAACCTCAGGACAATGCTATAGTTTACCAGTCTCAGAGTGTATTAGTTTCCTAAGGCTGCCACGATGAAATACCACAAGATAGGTGGCTTGCAAGAATAGAATTTTGTTCTTTCATAGTTCTGGAAGCTAGAAGTTCAAGATCAAGGTGTTGACAGACCTTTGCTTTCTCTGAAGTCTCTAGAAGATGATCCTTCCTTGCTTCTTCCTAACTTCTTATACCTACTTCTCTATAATGTCTACTCTCATCTTCATATAGTGTTCTATCTGTGTTTCTGTAGCTTCACAAGGCCATTATTTTATTACGTGTACTGGTCATATTGAGTTAGGGGCTCACCCACTCCATTATGACCTCATCTCAACTTAATTATATCTCAAAAAACCCTATTTCCCAGTCAGGTCACACTCTGAGGTTGTGGAGGACTTCGACATATCATTTTGGGGGGAATATATTTCAACCCATAGCAAACAGAGAGTTATAATCTAGCCTCATCAGTAATAAAATCCCTATATCTCCTCCATTCTAAACAATTTCCCCTCCTCTTCAGGACTTCTTTATGCCTGAAAGCCTACATACTGGGTTGAGCATGACCTGAATGGTGCTGACTCTTTCAAGGCTTGAGCAGGTAGATAGGGTAAAGGTGCTGATGCTGGAAGGAGAGGAGAGAGGAAAGGAGGAAGAAACCTCTTCTTTTGACTGGTAGAATTATTTTGGCTCTGGTGTCCCCTGGGGCAGTAGATTGCAAATTCTGATTCTTCTTCTTAGTCTCATTAGATTGTTTTTATGCTTCTTCAGAAACTCACTTACCCTGAATTCTAAGTATCTCTCACTTAAAGATTAATTTATATGTACAGTGTCTCTATCACAATCAAATCTTCAGTCCCTTGGTGTCTCATTCTATTTCTCAGTTGGGATCTATATACCCTCCAGGCAGTCATGTTGGGTGGAATCTCTCTTGAAATGAACTCAGCATCCTTCCCCAAGTTTGACAGTGGCCCTACAATAAACCGGTGAATCCTTGTCCCAAGAAGCTGGAACTATTTCCTCAGACATCAACTAGTAAAACTCCAGCCTCAGATACTGTCTTTGAATTTTTAAGAGTGAGTTAGATATTAGTCCCTATAGTCATCAGTCTCCAGAGGATATATTTTAAGCTCTCCAAATCAAAGTTTTCTCTTATAGGGGTTCTCTCACTAAGCTTGTAGTGAAGTGAAGCACACCTCTTCCTTATTCCTTTGGAAGGGGTGAGCAAAGAAAGAGAACACATTTTCTGTCTTGCAAAATCGCAGCATACTAACAATTCCCTCCAAAGAAAGCCACACTGCAGGATATTATGACTTGCCCAAAGATTTCTTGTATGCATGCTAAGTCTCTTCAGATGTGTCCAACTCTTTGTGACCCTAATGACTGTAGCCCGCCAAGCTTCTCTGTCTGTGGGATTCTCCAGGCAAGAATACTAGAGTGGGTTGCCAAGTTAAATAGCAGTCTAATCAAAACCTGGAAGAACTTGTTAGAATCTGTATTTTAATACTTTCTAATATGTATTTTACTAAAGTGTTCTACTGAAATACAATTCACACAGCATACCTTTTACCCACTTAAAGTACACAATTCAATCTTTTTTAGTATGTTCACAGTGTTTCACAAAGATCAGTTCAGTTCAGTTGCTCAGTCATGTCCGACTCTGCGACCCCATGGACTGCAGCACTCCAGGCTTCCCTGATTCACACAGCACACATTTTACTCAAAGTATACAATTCAATCCTTTTTAGTATAGTCACAGTATTTTGCAAAGATCACACAACCTAATTTTAGAATAAAAACCCTGTACCCATTAGCTGTCATTACCCATTTCTCTCTCCTTCCAGCCCAAAGCAAACACTAATCTATTTTCTGTCTCTGTAGATTTGCCTATTTTGGACATTTCACATAAATAGAATCATATAATATGTGGTCTTTTCTGACTGGCTTCTTAGCACAATGTTTTTAATAGTCATACATTAATGTGTAGCATGTGTCAGTATTTTATTTCATTTCCAAATAATATCCCATTGCATGCATGTCTCACATTTCATTGATGTGTTCATCAGTTGATAGGTATTTGAGTTGTTTCTACATTTTTACTATTATAAGTAATGCTGCTATGAAAGTTTGTGTACAGTTTTTATGTGGATACCTATTATCATTTCCTCCTAGGTAGAATTTCTCCATTATATGGTAACTTTATGTTTAACATTTGAGGGACTGCCATGCTGTTTACGTGATTATGTCACTTTACATTTTGACTGCCTCTCCATATTCTCACCAGCACTAGTTTTTGTCTGTCTTTTCTATTGTAGCTATTTTAGTGGGTGGGAAGTAATTGTTTCATATCATCTCACCATATTTTTGTAGGTGTTCTATTGCTCTTTCTTTAGGATGACTAAATAGTTTGTACTTGCTATATTTTTTCTCAGAATTATTAGTCCTTTGCTAAATCTTTAAAATGACAAGAAAAATGGTAATATTTAGCACTCAGTTAAAATGTCAGTTTCCACAGCAATCAGATAAGAAAAAGAAATAAAAGGTCTCCAGCTTGGAAGGAGAGAAGTAAAGCTGTCACTACTTTTAGATAACATGATGCTTTACATAGAAAACTCTAGTCTCGACCCTAAAATTACTAACTAGTAAATGAATTCAGTGAGGTTACAGGATATAAGGTTAATACGCAGAAATCTGTTGTTACTATACAATAATAATCAAATATCAGAAAGAAGAAGTAAAAAACCAATCTTGTGTAAAGTCACACCAAAAAGAATAAATAAACTTGGTAAAAGACCTCTATACTCTGAAAACTAGGAAACATTGATGAAAGAAATTGAAGGTGATGCAGAGAAATGGAAAGCTACCCTGTGTTCTTGGATTGGAAGACATGCTATTTTTTAAATGACCATACTACCCAAAGTAGTCTACAGATGTAATGCAATCCCTATCAAAATACCCATGAAATTTTTCATAAAACTAGAACAAATAATCTTAAAATTCACATGGAACTACAAAAGTCCCCAAAATGCCAAAGCAATTTTGAGGAAAAAAAGAAGCTGGAAAAAGAATCCTCCCAGACAATATTATATGTCAAAGCTACAGTCATTAAAACAGCATGATGCTGGTTTGAAAACAGAAACAGAGGTCAATGGGACAAAATAGAGTGCCCAGAAATAAAGTCACCCACTTATGGTCAGTTAATCTACAACAAAGGAGGCAAGAATATGTAATGAAGAAAAGATAGTCTATTTAATAAATGATGCTGGGAAAACTGGACAGCTCCATGTGAAAGAATGAAATGAGAACATTTTCTCAAACCATATGCAAAGATAAACTCAGAATGGGTTAAACACGTAAATATAAGACCAGAAACCATAAAATTCCTAGAAGAAAACATATGCAGAACACTCATCAACATAAACTATAGCAATATTTCTCTGGATTCAGCTCCTGAGGCAAAGGAAACAAATGAGACCTAATTAAACCTAAAAGCTTTTGCACAGCAAAGGAAACTATTGACAAAATGGAAAGAAAGGCTATGGAAAGTATGGAAATACTTGCAAATGATGTAACCAACAAATATATAAATAGTTCATACAACTCTATCAGAAAAAAAACCAACCCAATCAAAAAATTGGTAGATCTGTATAGACATTTCTCCAAAAAGACATACAAATGGCTATAAGCACATGAAAATGTTCAACAACCACCAATTATCAGAGAAATAAAAATTAACACAACAAGGTATCACCTTACACCTGTCAGAAGGACTGTCATGAAAAAGTCTACAAATAACAAATGTTGGCAAGGATGTGGAGAAAAGGGAATTCTCTTACACTGTTAGTGAGAATGTAAATTGATGCAACCACTGTGGAAACCAGTATGGAGGTTCCTCAAAAACCTTAAAGTAGAACCACAATATTATCCAGCAGTTCCACTGCTGGGTATATATACAGAAAAAACCAAAAACACAAATTCGAAAGTACATGCTCCTCAAAGTTCATGGCAGCACTTACGTAGCCAAGGCATGGAAGCAATCGAAGTGCCCTTAAAATGACAACTGGATAAAGACAATGTGGTATATTTATACAGTGGAATATTTCTCAGCATTAGAAAAGAATAAAATACTGTCATTTGCAGCAACATGGGTTGGCATAGAGAATATTATGCTAAGTGAAATATGTCAGAGAAAGACATATACTGTATGATATCACTTATTTGTATAGTTTAAAAATTAATATAAATGAATATATATGTAAAATGGAAACAGATTCACAGATATAGAAAGTGAACTTCTGGGTTGTTTCCATGTCCTGGCTATTATAAACAGTGCTGCGATGAACATTGGGGTACATGTGTCTCTTTCAATTCTGGTTTCCTCGGTGTGTATGCCCAGAAGTGGGATTGCTGGGTCATAAGGTAGTTCTATTTGCAATTTTTTAAGGAATCTCCACACTGTTCTCCATAGTGTCTGTACTAGTTTGCATTCCCACCAACAGTGTAGGAGGGTTCCCTTTTCTCCAACAACCTAGATGTCCATCAGCAGATGAATGGATAAGAAAGCTGTGGTACATATACACAATGGAGTATTACTCAGCCCTTAAAAAGAATTCATTTGAATCAGTTCTGATGAGATGGATGAAACTGGAGCCAATTATACAGAGTGAAGTAAGCCAGAAAGAAAAACACCAATACAGTATACTAACACATATATATGGAATTTAGGAAGATGGCAATGACGACCCTGTATGCAAGACAGGAAAAAGGACACAGATGTGTATAACGGACTTTTGGACTCAGAGGGAGAGGGAGAGGGTGGGATGATTTGGGAGAATGGCATTCTAACATGTATACTATCATGTAAGAATTGAATTGCCAGTCTATGTCTGACGCAGGGTGCAGCTTGCTTGGGGCTGGTGCATGGGGATGACCCAGAGAGATGTTGTGGGGAGGGAGGTGGGAGGGGGGTTCATGTTTGGGAACGCATGTAAGAATTAAAGATTTTAAAATTTAAAAAATAAAAAAAAAAGAAAGTGAACTTCTGGTTTCCAAAGGAGAAAGGGATGTTTGTAACAAGCATTGCTCTACATATACGTTACATACATTAACTTCCTTGATATATATGAGAACATTACTAAATAGATATTATTATTCTCAGTTCTCAGATGAGCAAAAATCCCTAGATGACAAGATTAATCTCTCTTGTTCACAAGTAGGGGGAAGAGAAGCTTGAGAGTATATTAAAAATAGCTAATGCATAAAAATCTGCAAAGGTTAAGAGCAATTATTTTGCTTCTCTCTGCCCAGATCCTCTCAGGTCTGTTTTGAATATTTTTGTAGTCTGTCCTTGCCCCAGTTTTTGTGCTTTCATGCTCATTATCCAGTTCTTGTTCGAGGATTGTTCTCAGGCTACTACTGGAGCCTATCTCCTTACCTACTCCCAAGTGGGATAGCTTAAAGACATTGAATTTTCCCTGAAGTTTTAGAAATTTCCCTAGTGATAAAACCCTTTCCTGTCCTGCTTTACTCACTGGCTTGCCCTGAAAGTGTTTATTAATTTTTTAATGAATCACTTATATACAAATCCTCATCTCAGAGTTGCCTTCTTTGCATGGAGAGATGTAGGGAAGGAGAATATTTTTTTTTTCTGGAAGGAGAATTTTGATGACACATTTCAATAGAACTTGTGTAAGGAAGAAAATTTGCCATCTTAAGCTTAAAAAAAAACAAGAACAATGGCAAATTCTCTTAAACCAGCAAGAATTTACATTAGAATTAAATGAATTGTCATGATTTGAAAAAGTTAAAATGAACTATTTACCCAGAAAAATCTGTGTACTTGCTTTCTGTGAAGACTTTAAATGTATATAATCATTTTGGAGGAGTTGGTTTAGATATATGGCAATCCTTCTGGAATAAAATGACTAATTCAGTGTCTTCCAAGAGCCTATTCTGCTCTGAAAATTGTATAAGAGCACAACAGTATCATTAACCTAACCAGTAAAGCCTTTTTGATTATGCATTGTGCTAAGGGCTTTATCAGTACAGTTCAGTTGCTCATTCGTGTCCAACTCTTTGCGACTCCATGAACCACAGCACGCCAGGCCTCCCTGTCCATCACCAACTCCCAGAGTCCACCCAAACCCATGTGCATCGAGTCGATGACGCCATCCAACCAACTCATCCTCTGTCATCCCCTTCTCCTCCTGCCCTCAATCTTTCCCAACATCAGGGTCTTTTCAAAAGAGTCAGCTCTTCACATCAGGTGGCCAAAGTATTGGAGTTTCAGCTTCAACATCAGCCCTTCCAATGAACATCCGGGACTGATCTCCTTTAAAATGGACTGGTTGGATCTCCTTGCAGTCCAAGGGACTCTCAAGAGTCTTCTCCAACACCACAGCTCAAAAGCATCAATTCTTCTGCACTCAGCTTTCTTTTTGTCCAACTCTCGCATCCATACATGACCACTGGAAAAACCGTAGCCTTGACTATTTGGACCTTTGTTGGCAAAGTAATGTCTCTGCTTTTTAATATGCTATCTAGGTTGGTCATAACTTTCCTTCCAAGGAGTAAGCGTCTTTTAATTTCATGGCTGCAATCACCATCTGCAGTGATTTTGGAGCCCAGAAAAATAAAGCCAGCCACTGTTTCCACAGTTTCCCCATCTATCTGCCATGAAGTGATGGGACTGGATGCCATGATCTTAGTTTTTTGAATGTTGAGCTTTAAGCCAACTTTTTCACTCTCCTCTTTCACTTTCATCAAGAGGCTCTTTAGTTCTTCTTCACTTTCTGCCATAAGGGTGGTGTCATCTGCATATCTGAGGTTATTGATATTTCTTCTGGCAGTCTTGATTCCAGCTTGTGCTTCCTCCAGCCCAGCGTTTCTCATGATATACTCTGCATATAAGTTAAATAAGCAGGGTGACAATATACAGCCTTGACATACTCCTTTTCCTATTTGGAACCAGTCTGTTGTAACGGTTAAATAAATTCAGACTCCGTTCTTTCGGAACTTAAGAGAAAAAATCTTGAAAAAGAAATAAAATAAATCTACCATTTATTGTATACTACAAAATAGCATTAAAATAAATGAGTGATGATCACTTCAAGGAAACATTAATAAATTACAAACATCAGTATTTCAGAAAACGAATATTTTGAAGTGATATCCATGTTGATTTTACAAGTGAGATATAGGCAAAAAATGTATTCATGGCATGTCTACTCCAAATTGATCCATTTTTCAGGAAAAGTAGAAAGCTAAAGGAGAAAAACATTAATGAAAAAATAGTTTTATCATTATTTAATATTAGAGGAAAAGATAAGGAAATAGGTATGTCAGAAAAATGTGAAGATATGATGCATATATATGAAGAAATTGTAGCTGTTTGGAAGAGAAGTTTCTGGGGAGTGATTTTATTTTTACTTTATAATTTGGAACAATGTAAGGAAATAATAAAGGCCAAAGATTAAAGGATAAAGAAAGATAATAAAGCTTAAAAGTTCTTAGCACCCCCTTTTATGGGAGTAGTAGGACTACTAGATGATAAAGTCCAGGCAATCAAGATCAAACCAAAACAAAATGAAATAAAACAACAGTAACAACAAAAAAACTCAAATACTAAATATTTGGTAAAAGAATTGAAGAGTTTTCAATACAAATAAACATAAAATTGGAAATAAAAGACAAAATCATTTGTAGAATAGAAAGTAAATGTTATAAATTTATGGAAGTAAGTTAATAAAAAAAATGAAACAAAAAGAGGAACAACAAGATTATTTTCTTGTTTTTCCCACAAGAAAGCAGTCAGTCTGGCTTAAAATTAAACTACATATTTTTAAAATATAATTATACTGAAGCTGACCCCTTAATGTTGTTTCATGTTAAGTTTTTTCTAAAGCACCTAGATGGATAACTAACAAACTGATAATCATTTTGCTTCTGATTATTTCTTCATTTATTTGCAAATAAAATTGCATCAATTATATGTCATTCAAAATGTATGACCATGCTTAACATAATCCCATTTAATAAAATGTTATCTATTTATCAGCAAACTACAAAAAAATTCAGAAAGGCAGTTCAGTGAGCTCATGGATAAAAGTAACGAACAGAAAGAATATTTTACCAAAAAGATTGACGCTCTGATAAAGAGCTCAACAGAAATTCTAGAACAGAATAACTCAATAAATGAGATGAAGGATGCATTCGAAAGCATTGGAAATAGAGCAGACCCTATGGAAAAGAGAATTAGAGTTTAAAGATGGAAATCCAGAAAATTTCAGGTAAAAGAGGAGTGCAAACTAAGATTTAAAAAGAAAAAAAAAGTGAACACAATTCACACAAAGTATTCATCTCCATTAGAAAAGGCAACATAGGAATAATGGGTAGCCAAGGAGGAGAAGAGTGGGAGAAGGGAATAGAGAACTTAAAGAAATAATAGCTGAGAGCTTCCCAAATATGGAAAATGAACTGGCTATATTAATACAAGTCCACAAAGCTAATAGAATGCCTAATTATCTCAATGCAGAAAGACCTCTTCAAGACACATTATATTAAATTGTCAGATGCCAATGGTAAAGAGTTTTAAAAGCAACCAAGGGAGAAAAAGACAGTATCTTACAAAGGTGCCTTATTAGGCTAACAGCAGATTTCCCAAAAGTAACTCTACAGGTCAGGAGAGAGTAAAATAATAACATTCTCAAAAAAAAAATTGAAATATAAAAATGGTCACTCAAGGATATTCTATCCAATAAAGTTATCCTTCATATATTAGGAGAAATACACATTTCCCCAGGCAAACAAAAGCTGTGGGAATTCATCACCACTTCACCTGCCTTACAAGAAATATTGAAAGAAAGTGAAGTTGCTCAGTCGTGTCCGACTCTTTGCGACCCCATGGACTGTAGCCCACCAGGCTCGGCCGTCCATGGGATTCTCCAGGCAAGAATACTGGAGTGGGTTGCCATTTCCTTCTCCAGGGGATCTTCCCAACCCAGGGATCGAACCTGGGTCTCCCGCATTGCAGGCAGACGCTTTAACCTCTGAACTACAGTGTTGAAAGGAGCTCTTATACATGAAACAAAAAGGCTAAGGAAACTTTCAGTAAGGTGATAAATAGCCGGACAGAATCAGAAAATGACAACTCTATATCAGAATAGGAGGCTAAACACTTAATTATAGCATAAAAATTAATGGGGGAAAATGGCATTAAAATAACTATAGGTATTTCAATTTGGTAATGAACTTAAACCATAGAAAGGGATAATTTGGGAAAACAAAAACCCAAAAGGGTAAATGGAAAAGGATGGAACCTGTATGGCAAATGAAGTACTATCAGCAGAAAAAAAGATCGTTTTATCTATGAGATACTCTATACAAACCTCAGGATAACCACACACACTCACAGAATCTAGAGTAGAAACATGAAACATAAACAAAGAGGAAGCTGAGAAAAACATCATTGAAACCAGCAAAGTAAAATGGCAGATGGAAACACAAGTATAATAAAAAGAAACAATGGAGATATAAGCAACCAGAATACAAAAGATGAAATGGCAGTAGTACATCCTCATATATCAATAATTATCTTAGATGTAAATAGATTGAATTTACCAGTCAAAAGACACAAGTGGCTTGATGGATTAAAAATCAAGACTCAACTACAGATTGCCTCCAGTAGACTAATCTCAGCTCTAAAGAGCAACATAGACTCAAAGTGAAGGAATGGAAAATGGTACAACCAAAAGAAAGAGGATGTAGCCATACCCATAAGATAAAATAGACTTCAAGCCAAAAAAAAGGTAACAAGAAACAAAGAAGGTCATTCTATAATGACCTAAGGGGGACAATCCATAAAGAAGACATAACATTATTAATATATAGGCATCTATAATGGGAGCACCAAAATACATAAAGCTATTACTAACAGATATAAAGTGAAAAAATGACTGCAACTCCCCACTTATATCAATAGATGGATCATCCAGATAGAAAGTCAACAAGGAAACAGTGGCCTTAAATTAAACATTAGATCAGATTTACCTGACAGATATATGAACATTCCATCTAAAAGCAGCAGAATATTCGTTCTTTTGAAGTGCATGTGGAGTATTCTAAAGGACAGAGATGTGTTGGAACACAAAATAAGTCTCGTTATGTTCACAATTGAAGTAAATTTGATAATATAGCAAAATATCCAGAGTATAACCTTAAAAATTCTTTTTTCAAAATAATTCAGTAGCCTTCTAAATTATCACTCAGTTCAGTCGCTCAGTCGTGTCCGACTCTTTGCAACCCCATGAATCACAGCACGCCAGGCCTCCCTGTCCATCACCAACTCCCGGATTTCACTCAGACTCACGTCCATCGAGTCAGTGATGCCATCCAGCCATCTTGTCCTCTGTCGTCCCCTTCTCCTCCTGCCCTCAATCCCTCCCAGCATCAGAGTCTTTTCCAATGAGTCAACTCTTCTCATGAGGTGGCCAAAGTACTGGAGTTTCAGCTTTAGCATCAGTCCTTCCAAAGAACACCCAGGACTGATCTCCTTCAGAAGGGACTGGTTGGATCTCCTTGCAGTCCAAGGGACTCTCAACAGTCTTCTCCAACACCACAGTTCAAAAGCATCAATTCTTTGGCACTCTGCCTTCTTCACAGTCCAACTCTCACATCCATACATGACCACAGGAAAAACCATAACCTTGACAAGACGGACCTTAGTCGGCAAAGTAATGTCTCTGCTATCTAGGTTGGTCATAACTTTCCTTCCAATGAGTAAGCATCTTTTAATTTCATGGCTGCAATCACCATGTGCAGTGATTTTGGAGCCCAAAAATATAAAGTCTGACACTGTTTCTACTGTTTCCCCATCTACTTCCCATGAAGTGATGGGACCAGATAACATGATCTTCGTTTTTTGAATGTTGAGCTTTAAGCCAGCTTTTTCACTCTCCTCTTTCACTTTCATCAAGAGGCTTTTTAGTTCCTCTTCACTTTCTGCCATAAGGGTGGTGTCATCTGCATATCTGAGGTTATTGATATTTCTCCCAGCAATCTTGATTCCAGCTTGTGTTTCTTCCAGCCCAGCGTTTCTCATGATGTACTCTGCATATAAGCTAAATAAGCAGGGTGACAATATACAGCCTTGGCATACTCCTTTTCCTATTTGGAACCAGTCTGTTGTTCCATGTCCAGTTCTAACTGTTGCTTCCTGACCTGCATACAGATTTCTCAAGAGGCAGGTCAGGTGGTCTGGTATTCCCATTATACAAATATGTAGTCTTCACTCTATTTTCAACTGGAAAATAATTTGCATTAGGGTATAATTGCTGACCAGAATATTAGTAAGCGTGTAGAACTGTAGCATAAGAGAATTTAGGTTAAAAATACAAAATACATTATTGAAAAGATAACAGTCATAGTGGGGTGAAGTTCAACCCAAATCGCTACCTTTCTTTTGCAGTATACTTCAAATTTTGTGAACTCCTTTTGCCCTTCAAAGAATGTCTGGAAATTGAATATATTTGCTTTTACTTACAAATGGACAAAAACAAACAATAGTATCTGGTATAGTTTAGAGGCATAGAATATTTACTGGTTTGAATAAGAGCATACATTGGAAAGCATCAGTATCTAAGATAGGCAGGCCAAAACCACTAATTTACAACCATCTAGATGCTTTCATAACTGAATTTATTATAGAGAGAAAGCCTAACCTAGGTCAAATATTCCGCATGCTTTTCATTTACCAGTGAAATTAATCCAAGACTGAAACCAGGGATATCATCTTTCGTCATCTGGGCCAAGTTTGCTCTGCTTCATTTCCTTCCACTTCTTGTTTCCCATCAGGTCACTGATTAGCCGACCATGCAGCCCATAATTATGACCTGGGGTGCTGAGTATGAGTTTTTAATTTTTAATAGGCATCTACTTTGTAGCAAGCACTTCCAAGTTTATTATCCAAAATATACATTTAAAAAACCTTATACTTGGTCCAGTGGTTTTTGTGAAGTAACTTATATTCTGATAAACTAATGTGCTCTTGAAATGTTTATAAATATATTTTTGTTGATCCAGCTTCTACTCTGATTCATATTAGTTATCTGAGTTAGAGACTTGATAGCCATCCTCCTGAGGCCAGATTTCCATATTTCCTATAGTATTAGATGTCCCATAACACTCACTATTTCCTACTAGCATCACAGGAAAATGTTGGATGGTAATTATTCTTGTACACTCATCTTAATTCAGATAAGTTTATTTCTCCATTGGTTCCTGTCCCAGGAATGCCATTTATTCTTATCCTTTTATATCCAGCCATACTTGAGGATACAGTACATGAAGAACTTTCTTGTTCTCAGAATTCCTGTGGAGAGTAACATGCAGCTCAACACTTCATCATTCTCTAAATGTTTCCTACAAGCTAATTTTATCTCCAAAACCAAATTATACATTCCCTGAATGTGATAACATTCCCAAAACTTATTTATCTAGTACTGCCATAAACAATGTTGAGCATATTTGTTACCTATTTAACAAATAGTTGTATGATTATTTGAGATTAAGACTTAGGCCAGTGATGCCGACCTGCTTTCAGTTAAACATAAACACAAATATAAATAAAACAAAACTTCACATCTGTTATGCAACACTTCTAGGCTCCTCTCTTGGCTCCCCTGAATTTCTTTCACATTTTTTATTTGAATGGCTCCAACCAGAATATACTTAAAAGGAAACCAAGTTGTTGTGAGTGTCTATTAGAATGACTCAGGGTGAATAAAGAAATGATAACTTAGATGATAGACTGGAAACCAAGATTCAGGGTTCATATTTCCAAATATAGGTCTGTGTATCTTCTGTGATCCAGATAAGTTAGCCATTGGTTAGTGGATCCTATTTGTTTGCTTATAATACCATGCATTTCTGTTTTTTAGCACTTTTCCCATTATAGTATATACCTTTTCCTTTTATAGTAAGTACCTCTTTTCTGGTCCTATGGGCCCATTATGTAGCCTGGCAACCATCTTCTCTTCACCATAGTACTATCAATGCTGAATCCAAGGCCTAACACTTAGCAGGTGTTTAAAATATGTGTTGGAAGAATGACTGTATGGACTGATAGATAGATGAGAGATGAAATTACTTACTGGGTAGTGAAATAAGATATCCTTTCCTGTGAAAATAAGTGCACTTTTTTGTTACATTGTCTGATGCTCTAAGATATTAAGAAAGCAAAAAGGACAGATTAGAGATTAAACCTAATCAAGACTCTCTCCCCATACAAAGACACAAATTAGAACACGGAATATGAGTAGCTACTTTAATCATTTCAGGGTGGTATTTAATAACTCCTTTAAGCAAAAGATGCCTTTGTGACTAAGATTCAATAGTAATTAAACCTTTGTTTTTCAATGTTCTCCTGTCTAAAATGACCATAATAATTTTTTTTTTACCCATTTCATAACTGGATTAAAATTTAGATCTTGCTGTATGACCATTTAGACAATTGCCATTCTGTACCTTTCTGTGGATCCTGACATAGGGTTGAGAGGTCAGGGAAAAGAAATTTATAGTAACAGAGTGGAGTGATAGCAGTGGGAGAGTGAAGGGAAGACTATGTGAAAAATTCATGCCAGGGAATAGGGGCAAGATTCTGTAGACTTGGGAGAGGGAAGTGTCAAAATGATTAATATTAGAATTCAAAATCTATACTGAAAACAGATTTTTAAAATTGATTCTTTGTTTACATGTCACATATATGGTTATACAATATAATTTGAAAGAATTTTGAGTCTTAGAGTCACATAGGTATTTTGACCTAAATATCTTCTATATAAGGGCTCAGGGACTTGGCTAATTTTTAAATTTTTTAACTTGTCACCCAGTCCTTTGTTTTCTCTCTCTGGATGTGCAGAAGGATTCTAAAATCTATTTATGCCAAACATTTCTCTTTCATGGAAATTTGGTTTAAACCAGCTCTGTTGCTATGGTACCTAGGTTTCAGGTAATGGAAAAATACAAAATCAAAATAATATTGAATGTGTAGTATATATGTGTGTGTGTGTGTGTATACCCAGTTATGTATTGCTTACATCACATCAATTAAATATGCAAATGGTCAATAGTTGCCCAGTATATTAAAAAATGTACCTAATTTATTTAGAATTCACACAATAAATACATAATGGTACTTATATCTTTCAAATATATATGTGTATCTGTGTCTGTGTGTGTATATCGTAGAAGAGATGGCTTGATATGATGGATACAGCAGAATCCCTGATATAATAACATTTGGCAGTAAAGAGACCAGTGATTGAGTCCCAGTTTAGCCAACTAAAAGCTAGCTAAGCTTGAATAAGTTATTTAGTGCTCTGGATCTATTTTCCCATCAGAAGTGAGTATTAATAATTAACTACTTAATTTTAATAAATACTTTAATTTTAATTAAATTCAACAGTGTCTTAATTGTGTAAACCATTGGGCGGCACTGAGCAGGTTTGCATACTAGTATTTTTTAAATGTGAAGATTTTGTAGAATTTAGTCCGTTGTATATATTGGACTAAATTGTTTTCCTCCTCTTCCAAAACCACATGTTGAAGCCCTAAACATTAGTACCACAGAATGTGGCTGTATTTGGACATAAGGCCTTTCAATAGATAATTATCAATAAGTTAAAATGAGACCATTAGTGTGGACTCTAAGCCAATCTGACTGATATCCGTACAAGGAGAGGATTAAAACACATAGAGAGACACCAGGGGCTCTCACATAGAGAGAAGTCCATGTAAAAGCCCATGGAGGAGGCAACCAACTGTCAACCAAGGAGAAGGGCCTCAGAAGAAACCAAGGCTGCTGACACCTTGATCTTATGCTTCTAGCTTCCAAAATTGTCTGGGGTACACATAGTCCCCAACCTACAATGGTTTGACTTAGAATTTTTTAACTTCACAATAAGCAATACACATTCAGTAGAAACTGGACTTTGAATTTGGAATTGTGATCTTTTCCTGGACTAGTGATATGCAGCATGACCCCCTCTTGTGTAGCTGGGCAGCATCAGCAAGCACGGTTCTCAGTCAGCTATGTGACCACCAGGGTCAGCTGCCTGATACAAATGTTCTCTACTAAGACAATGGTTCTATTTTTTATGTTTAGCATGGTCACTCAAAAATTCCATGACATAGGCTTTGTGTTAGATGATTTTGCCCAAATTTAGGCTACTGAAAGTGTTCAGAGCACCTCGAAAGTAGACTAGGCTCAGCTATCATGTTCAGTAGGTTTGGTATATTAAATGCATTTGTGACTTACCATATTTTCAGTTTATGAGGGGTTTATCAGGATGTATCCCCACCATAAGTCAGAAAAAGATCTGTACTTTATTTGGCAGCCCTCACAAACTAATACTGTTTATTTATTAATATCTAAAACAGGTAAAAAATGGTTGTAATAATATAAAAATGATAATAACATGCTGTGTTTTCCTGAATCTTTTTCTATTCATTCACTGTCTAAAGTATATAGATTTTTAGTTATAATTTACTTTTTATTGACTAATAACTTATTTGGTACAAAGAACCAGCCCACCAGGCTCCTCTGTCTGTGGAATTCTCCAGGCAAGAATACTGGGGTGGGTTGCTATTCCCTTCTCCAGAGGATCTTCCTGACCCAAAGATAGAAGCTGAAACTCCAACATTGCAGGCAGATTCTTTACCATCTGAGCCACCAGGGAAACCCCAGTATAAAGAGCACAAATCTTAAATGTATTGGGTTGGCCAAAAAGTTCATTTGGGTTTTGCTGTAACATCCAAATGAACTTTTAGGCCAACCCAATGTATACTATTGAATTTGTGCGCATATACACATCCGTGTATTCATCACGCAGGTAAAAACTTAGAACTTTTTCAGTTCCCTAGAGATCTCAGTCATGTTCCTCCAAATCCGCAACCGCTCCTCCCTGTCAAAGTAACCACATGTTACTTCTGGCATTGCATATATTTTGAACCTCATATAAATGGAATCACACATTACTCTTTTGATTCTGCTTTCTATCCATGTTTCTATATGCTAAATAGTTCATGTCTCCCTGTTTTTAATATTATTCCATTGAGTGAATATGTTCCAGTTTTTTTATTTTAGTGTTGAGCATTTATGTAGTTGCTTGTTTTTCTTAATAATAAATGAAGTTGCTGTGGACATTCTTGTAGCTGTTTTTGGTGGGCCACTGATTTCTCTTGTATAAGAAGTACATGACAATGCTATACAATGTCTCCATTTTAATGTTAGTAGTACCATGAACTCAATATTTTTCTGTATTTTGAGTACTTCCTTTTACTCTCCCCAATAGAATTTTCTAACATTTTCCAAACAAAGGATGGTTTTGCCCCCTAAGGAATATTTGGCAATATTTTGTCTGGAGATTCTCTGGTTATCACATCTCCTGGCATCTAGTGGGTAGGGGCCAGGATTGCTGCAATGGCCTACAACATACAAGAGAAGTCCCGACAACAACAAATTGTCCTTTACCAAATGTTAGCAGTGCTTGTTGAGAAGCCCTGTATATTAGATCAATAGCATTTAACTTTGTATTTTCACCTTCTGGATATCAACACCAGTTTTTATTGCTTGACCAACCAGCCTATTCCCTATATTGTATTTCATTAGGAATTCTAAAAGGTAGTTGTAAATGGAGCATCATCTTCCCCATTCTGTCTGCAGGATCAACTCTCAGCACCTATGTGGCCTGAGTCAAAGGAGCTCAGGCATCAAATGAGCTTGACTTTGTCAATAAATATTTCTGGAAAAGAGAAATAGCATGTCTCCACTTTAAGCTTATAATACGGCATTCTATGCAAGAAAAAAATCATATGTCTATCTTTATAAATGCCATCCATTGTTTCTACTTAGGCATCCATGCCATGGTCTCTTATTCTGTTTCAAAATTTGTACAGAATATTCCTGAAGTCCCTCCTGTCAGTTTTCCCAGTCTCTGGAACTGATCAGTCCATTCTGACCACCACATGTCATTCATTGTTTTATCAGGCAACCTCTTCTAACCTTCAGAGTAACTTAAAGTATATTATATTCACTTTAGCTATCAGAAATACTTAAAATAAAAAATGAACATGATTTTCTGTTTCCATACATCTGAGACTTCTCTTCTCCCATATGCCCACCAGTCCTTGCTTCTGGAAACTGAGCTTAAGACTTATACATTTGCTGATTTTATATCATCTGTCTAGCTTCAGGTCTGACAGAGGGGATTACTTACCACTCCAAATAGGCATAGAATTTCCACCTCATATGATTGCCTTCATTTATTTCAGTGACATTGAAAAGGAAGAATAGTGTTCTGTTGGCTTTGGGCTTTAAACACACAATATGCAATATTTTTGGCTGACAACTCAGTAGTGCCTGACACTTAAAAAACTGAAAAGTCATCATTTGCCCTCTTCTCTTTCAAAAATTGAAAACCACTGGTAACTAAGACTACTAAATGTGAATAGAACACATTTAATACTATATAACTGCCTCTTAAATTAAAAATTATTACAAATAATTCTTTCTGTGCAGCTCTAACATGTCAAGAGATTTTGGCGGGTGAGTGCTTTCATAACTTAAACTTTAGCTCTCTGGTTCCTTAATTTTAAAACTCATAGTTATTGATATTTAGTGCCTTGGCTCTATGATGTTTCACAGCCATACTATGAAAATGTCTCATAGAAAGAAAGACCATCTATTTTTAAGACATACTAATGACTTCCTTGGCAATCAGCAACATAAAAGAGGATAACAATTTTTCAAATGATCCTCAATCTGTAATTCTATCATCATAGAAAAGCTATGGGACACACTAGATCTGCACTCAAACTCTTGGGAAATATCTCTTTAAGCTATTAACTATTATCATAGAGAAATGACTTCTTTGGTCTGTTTAAAGAAAAAATATGTTTTTTCCTTTCATCTTCAGCAGCATTAACTAAGCATTAACTGTGATATATCCTTGGAAAGAAAAGGGTTCTGTGGCTGTGACTGTAAATTTCATATGTCACCTTGACTGGGCTAAGGGATGCACAGATAGCTGGCAGAACATTAATTCCGGGTGAGTCTGTGAGAGTATCTCTGGAACAGATTAGCATTTGACTCTGTAGACTGAGGAAGAAAGGTCTGATGTGTAGACTGATATGACTGAGCGTCATCCAGTCCACTGAGGGCAATGCTTGAGTTGAGACCTTCTTCTTTTCTTGCCCTCAGATATCAATGCTTCTGGTTCTCAGACTTTTAGACTTAAATCCAGACTTATATCATGAAACCCTGATTCTCAGCTCTTCAGATTCAGATCTATATCTTTGGTTTCCCAGTTGCCTTTGGACTTATACTAAATTAACCACCAGGTTTCCTGGTCATCCAGGTTGCAGACCACAAATCTTAAGACATCTAGGCCTCCAAAACTATTGGAGTTAATTCTTATAATAAATCTCTTCTTTTATGGGTATTTATATATCCTTTTGGTTCTGTCTGTGGAAATCCCTGACTACTACTATGGTGTAAAAAAATTAGTTAAATATTGCATAAAGTTTTCCTCCACCCCTATGATGCCTTAGTTGAACCAGGTGGATTTGAATATTGAAAGCTTTCAGTTCAGTCAGTTCAGTCGTGTCTGACTCTTTGCAGCCCCATGGACTGCAGCACGCCAGGCCTCCCTGTCCATCATCAACTCCCGGAGCTTACCCATACTCATGTCCATTGAGATGGTGATGCCATCCAGTCATCTCATCCTGTCTCATCCCCTTCTCCTCCTGCCCTCCATCTTTCCCAGCATCAGGGTCTTTTCCAGTGAGTCAGCTCTTCACATCAGGTGGCCAAAATATTGGAGTTTCAGCTTCAGCATCAGTCCCTCCAGTGAATTGGACTGATCTCCTTTAGGATGGACTGGTTGGATCTCCTTGCAGTCCAAGGGACTCTCAAGAGTCTTCTATAACAACACAGTTCAAAAGCATCAATTCTTCAGTGCTCAGCTTTCTTTATAGTCCAACTCTCACATCCATACTTGACTACTGGAAAAATCAAAGCCTTTACTATACAGAAGAGTCATTTTAGTCTTTTTTTTCTTTTCCCTTCCTTCCTTCTTTCTTTCTTACTATGGCAAAAACATTTCACGCAAGATTGACCAACAAAATTTTAAGTGCACAATATAGTATTGTTAACTATAAAAGCACTACGTTGTATAACAGATCTCTAGAATTTATTCATTGTGAATAACTGAAACTTTATTATAATTGAACAAACACTCCTCACTTCCCTCCCTCTTCAGTCCCTGGCAGCGACCATTTTACTATCTGTTCCTATGAGTTTGACTATTTTAGGTAGCTTATATAAGTGGAACAATGCAGCATGTGTCCTGTGACTGGCTTAGTTTGCTTGCATTGTGTCCTCCATGTTCATCCATTTGTCACACAGATGTATAGACCAAAGGAAGAGAATAGAGGATCCACAGATCAGCTCAAGCACATTTAGTCACCTAATCTTTGACAGGAGTTCCAAGAATACACAATGGGAAAGGGATAGTTTTTTTGTTTTTTACCACAAATGTGTGGGGAAACTTGGATATCCACATGCAAGCGAGTGAAATTGGACCCTTATACTATACACAAAAATCAACCAGAAAAAGATTAATATAAGACCTGAAACTGTAAAACTCCTGGAAGAAAAACACAAGGAAAAACCCTTATGAATTTGGTCTTGGAAATAATTTCTTGGTCATGACACCAAAAGGACGAGCAACTAAAACAGAAGTAGACGGGTCGGACTACCTCAAAGTACAAAGTTTCTACATGGCAAAGGAGAAAACAGAATAAAAAGCAGCCTATGGAATGGCAATAAATATTTGTAAAACATCTGACAAGAGTTTAATATCTGAAATATGTTAGGAACTCATACAGCTCAGTAATAACAATAACTGCTTGATGAAAAAATAGGCAAAGGGCCTGAATATACATTTCTCCAAAGAAGACATACCAATGGCCAACAGATATCTGAAAATATCACTAGTCATTAGGGAAATGCAAATCAGAACCACATCTGGCTTCACACCTTTTAGGATGGCTGTTATTAGAAAAATAAAAGAACAGGTTTTCGTATGGATGTGAAGAAATTGCAACACTTGGACACTGTTAGTAGGTAAAATGGTGTAGCCACTATGGAAAATAGTGTGGCGGTCCTTAAAAAATTAAATATGCATTATTTTTTTAAATGCATAAGATTACAGGGCACTTTTTTTCACCTAACATCTAGTAATATCTCATGAACTAAATGTTCTATGAAAAACATTTTGAAAAATGACTACGCAAAGTCAGAGTATCCAGTAATATTTCTCATTCTAGTCAAAATTTAAAAATAATATTCAAAGCCAGCATTTTTATTGCATAGAATAAAAGAGTTTAGTGTTTCATAGTACCTTAAAAGATCCCCTAGTAAACCTTCCTCTTAAATCTATGGTTTTAATTACCTAATTGGTAAATCCAAACAGATTCTTCAACATTATCTTCTCTTTGTTAAGACCACCCTTACATTGCTATCTTAAGGATAATTTGCATTTCAACAAAGAACATGAAGTGAATCATTTCCTTAAATAAGAGTCTGACAAAGCACACGTAATGTGAAACCATAATAATCAGTGTTGTGAACTGTGGTCAGTAATTTGGTAGTAAATTTTTTTTTTTTTTCAACTCTAGAAAGAGGATGTGACAGACAAGTTATTCTTAAACACAGAATCAAGATCAGTTCCATATTCACAGTCATTATGTGTGACATTCTTCTGAATAAAATTTCAAAATAAATGCTGCAAAATGTTCTAAAAAATAGAACATTATCATTAATCATATTCATGCTCATTTCCTTCTCTATTTTCTAACAAAGATTTTTTTTCCCTGTTTTACCTTTTACAATCTTTGGCTATACTAGTGAAACACTTATTCCCGTTTCAAGTCAAGCAACATGGTTAGTTCATTAGTGTTGCAGCTTTGTCAAATAAGATCTGAAACAAAACACCTGACCTTCAACCCTGACTTGTTCCTGGCTTATGCAAATGAAGAGGGCAGTTTTACATGTCTTGCTTCTCATAAGATGCTTTGAGGTTTATGCTGACAAGGGACATTTAATGTTTGTAAAACTAGTTTTCATAATCTGATTTGGTTTTAGCTTTTTTGCTCATTGGACAGGTTGTCACTGCTGTCTTTTTCTCTTTGTCTGGAGAGCAGATGGAAGTTGCACAGGTTTAAAGTTGCACATAAAAACCAGGTAGAGTTTAAGTTTAGGTGTCTGAAAGATTTCAAGAACTAGATTAGAAATTCATCTATTGCCTTAGTCACTAAGTCATGTCCGACTCTTGCGACCCCATGGACTGTAGCCCACCAGGCTTCTCTGTCCACGGGATTTTCCAGGCAAGAATTCTGAAGTAGGTTGCCATTTTCTTCTCCAGGAATCTTCCTGACCCAATATATCTATTAAATTTTACCCATATCTTAACGTTTGCATTATGCATTATGACTGTCCCAATATGATATGTTACTATGTAAATATTTTCAAAACTAATATAAATTTTTGTTTAAAAATAGAAATTGCAACTGAGAGAGTAGCATTGACATATATACACTACCATGTGTAAAACAGATAGCCGGTGGAAAGCTGCTATATACCGCAGTGCTATATAGCACTGTATAGCTCAGCTCGGTGCTCTATGAAGACCTAGAGGGGTGCGATGCGGCCCGGTGGAGGGGAAGGCTCAAGAGGGAGGGAGTATATATATATATATATATATATATATATATATATATATATATATACTTATAGTTAATTCACCTTGTTGTACAGCAGAAACAAACACAACATTCTAAAGCAATTATCCTCCAAATTTTTTAAAAAGTGCTTTCCTGGTGGCTCAGATGGTAAAGGATCCACCTGCAGTGTGGGAGACCTGGGTTCTATCCCTGAGTTGGGAAGATCCCCTGGAGGACAGCATGGCAACCCATTCAAGTATTCTTGCCTGGAGAATCCCAGGGACAGAGGAGCCTGGAGGCCTACAGTCCAAGGGGTCGCAAAGAGTCCAGATGCGACTGAGTGATTAAGCACAGCACAGCACATGGGAGACGAAAAGAAAAATAAATAAATAGAAATTGTGAAACAAAAGCTTTTATATGAAATCTACTCATCGGCATGAAATGTTTAATCATTTAGCACCCATTTAATAAATTTATTGATTTTAATGCTTGTATTTTCTCCATTAAATTTCTCGATAATCCCTATATATAAAATAAATCCACTCATATTATTTTAAGGAAAATAAAATAAAACTCCTTGGAATGAATTGTGTAGCTGAACTTTTGTGATGATTTATTTCAATAGGGATAGAAAAGATTATTACTATGCAGATATGGTGGCAAAGAAAGTCCAATGAGAAATAAAGTCTATGGACATTGATTGCAGTAAACTGGTGGCCCTCAGTCTTCAAGGGGTTTCCAAAATGTTATTTCAAAGTTCTTACTTTCAATAAATCACATCATAGATGAAATTTCTTTAAAATGAATAGGCGTTTATAGCCCTGGAAATCATCTATTGGAATTCTCGGCAGGAAACTGAAACCAGTAAGTTATTTATTTGTAAGTTTTTCTATGCATATATTGTACAGAGAAATGGGAATATTCTTTTTGATTAGAAAAGTTTTAACGATGGGAAAGTTTTCCTGTACCAGTGGAAAACTCATTTTTGTTATGCATGTATCCTTCTAGGTGGAATGCTTTTTAGGGAATTTAAAATATATTTGGATGAAGGTGCTTTAAAGTTTTTCAGCTCTTTTTACCTTTTACCTTTTGTAATGATGATTGTATAAACTGGATAGCATTACAACTCTGTCGTTCAGCTAAATAAAAGCCTTTAAAACTTCCAAGCCTAATGACTTTGAATCATTATTTCCAGAATTATGTGTTATATGGTCATTCCTTCTGGGAAGCCTGCCACCTCCAGATATTTCTCCTACCTTAATGACATTCACTTCAAGCTATATTGTCACAACCTTTTTTAGGTAATATATATCGATGTCTGAAGATTCAAACTAGTAACAATGAATTTGACATATAAAATCCTTCTCAACATACAAAGTTATTATTTTACAACTTCTTTTAGTGCAATACATTTTTTTATCATTTAAATTTTACATACTGTATTTTAAGCACTTTAAAAGAACAATTTTATTGAAGTATAGATGATTTACAATGTTGTGTTAATTTCTGCTGTATGGCAAAGTGATAAAGCCATCTCAAATTTAATGTTTAGAATTTTCTTCAGTCCAAGTATGGTATATGTATTCCAGATCTCTGCCCAATTTTTTAAAATACTTTTATTCATTTATTTTTGGCTGTGCTGGGTGTGTGTTGCTGTGTGGGTTTTTTTTCAGTTGCAGCTAGTGAGGGCTACTCCCGAGTTGTGGTGTGCAGGCTTCTCATTGTGGTGGCTTCTCTTGTTGTAGAGTACAGGCTCTAGGGCACATGGGTTTCAGTAGTTGCAGCACATGGGCTTAGTAGCTGTGGATCCCAGTCTCTAGGGCACAGGCTCAGTAATTGAGGTGCACAGGCTTAGTTCCTCCATAGCATGTGGAATCTTCCCAGATCAGGGATTGAACCTGTGTCTCCTGCATTGGCAGGTGGACTCCTCACCACTGAGCCTCCAGGGAAGCACCTAGATCTCTGCCCTATTAAAAGTGAAAAGCCTGTTCTCAGTACTTATAGGCACAAAGCTTTATTTGAAAAATTCATAACTTGCTAATTCTCTAGACTTTCTTTTCTCTTAACTGAATAATGCCATTAAAAGTTCTCTGGCGTGGAAGTGTAGAATTGGTCGAAGTAGGTCTGTATTGAGTGGAAGCCATCTCAACAATCCAGGCGAAAAATGATGATCATTTAGATTCAGATGTTAGAAAAGGAGAAAAAGAGAACTGGGCAGATTTGAGATATATTTGTTAAATGCTATGGACTGTGTATGAAAGGTAATTAAGAAATTGTTATTAAAAAAAAAACTCTCCAAAAATATAGAATGCAATTTGAAAGAGTTTTTTCTGAATGTCAAATGCTGAACTATTAAGAACATGACTAGTGTATAATAGCATCTCAATAAATTTACTTTTATAAATCAATCTATGGAAGGGATATATAAGAATTGATGTAAATGTCTCTTAATCCCTGGATGTATTGATTTCACTGGCCTTACCTTGTTTCTCCAATTTCATATTTGTTTTATTTTTCCAGAGATACACATTTTTTTTTTATTATATCTGAGTGTGTAGTTCTGGTGATGGGAGAGAGGAGGGAGGGGGATTCAAGATGGGGAACATGTGTATACCTGTGGCGGATTCATGTTGATGTATGGCAAAACCAACACAATATTGTAAAGTAATTAACCTCCAATTAAAATAAATAAATTTATAATTTTTTTTAAAAAAATGAATACCTGTGGTGTACATTTAATTCAGTTGCTCAGTTGTGTCCAACTGCCACCCCATAGACTGCAGCACTCCAGGCTTCCCTGTCCATCACCATCTCCCGGAGTTCATCTTTCAGTGTTCTTTTTGTCTTTTCATGCTGTTTGTGGCATTCTCAAGGCAAGAATACGGAACTGGTTTGCCTTTTCCAGTGGACCACGTTTTGTCAGAATTTTCCACCATGACCTATCCGTCTTGGGTGGCCCTACATGGCATGGCTCATAGTCTCATTAGTTAGACAAGGCTGTGGTCCATGTGATCAGTTTGGTTAGTTTTCTATGACTGCAGTTTTCATTCTGTCTGCCCTTTGATGGATAAGGATAAGAGGCTTATGGAAGCTTCCTGATGGGAGAGACTGAGGGGGAATCTGAGTGGTGTACATGGTTTCACTCAGTTTTAAAAATTAAATTAACTTTTTAAATTAATACCATGGTTAAATATTAATAACATAAAGTTTACCATTTTAACCATTTTCAGTGTACAGTTTTGTGGCATTAAGTACATTCACATTGTCATGTAACAGTTTCACTCATTTTATAAAGTAGAAAATGTTTGCTTTACTGGCTAGTATTTATTAATTTCTTGTAATGATTCTCTTTCCACTGATATGCAGTAGTCCTTTTAGATGTTTGAATCTGTACTTATTGTGTAATTAAATCATTAGCAAACTATTTTAAACTTTAAATTCTGGTATACTAAGTTCATTCACTTAAAAAAATTAACTTTTTTAAATTGATACCATGGTTAAATATAAATTTTTTTTCATTCCTCTTTCCATTTTAATTTGAAAAGTTTCTCTTGACAGAGTCAGTTGATTTCCTTTGGTTGTGTCAAGTCTGCTGATGAGTCCATCAAAGGCATTCTTCATTTCTGTTACAGTGGTTTTGAGTTCTAACATTTCCTTTTAATTCTTTCTCGGAGCTTCTACCTCTCTGCTTATATTACTCATATGTCATTGAATGTTGTCTACTTTTTCCATTAGAACCCTTAACATATTAATCATAGTCATTTTATATTTCCTCTCTAGTTCTTTCAACATGTGTCATATTTAAGTTTGGTTCTGATGTTTGTTTTGTCTCTTCAGACTATTGTATCTTGTTTTTCAGCATGACAGAGTTTTTACTGAAAGCAGTACATTTTTGCTTTGGGTCAAAAGAATTGAAGTAAACGGTCTTTCACTGTGAGGATTTATGTTAATATGACGAGGAGTTGGCCTGCCTCTAATGTTTGCTGACCTTTGTAGGCAAAGTGATGTCTGCTTTTCAGTAAGCTTCCAGTGGTTCTCAAAATTGCCATTTGATAAGACCATTTAAGTGTTAACTGCTTCAGCAGCTTTATCAGTTCTCAGCTATGATGCTGTGGTCTTGCCTCTCTCTCCAGATTTCAGGGTGGAAGTTTGCTTTGGGATGTCATTTCTTCATGGGTCTAAGAAAAATCATTGATTTTCAGTTTGTTCAGTTTGTTCCAAAGACACTTTCTCCTTGGAAGAAAAGCTGTGACCAACCTAGACAGCATATTAAAAAGCAGAGACACTACTTTGCCGACCAACATCTGTGTAGTCAAAGCTATGGTTTTCCCAGTAGTCATGTGTGGATGTGAGAGTTGGACCATAAGGAAAGCTGAGCGCCGAAGAATTGATGCTTTTGGACTGTGGTGTTGGAGAAGACTCTTGAGAGTCCATTGGACTGCAAGAAGATCAAACCAGTCCACCCTAAAGGAAAACAGTCCTGAATATTCACTGGAAGGACTGATGCTAAACTGAAGCTCCAATCCTTTGGCCACCTGATTTGAAGAACTGACTCATTATAGAAGACCCTGATGCTGGGAAAGATTGAAGGCTGGAGGAGAAAGGGACGACAGAGAATGAGATGGCTGGATGGCATCAATGGAAACGAGTTTGAGCAAGCTGCAAGAGTTGGTGATGGACAGGGAAACCTGGCTTGCTGCAGCCCATGAGATTGCAAAGAGTTGGACATGACTGAGCGACTGGACTGAACTGAACTAAACTGAGTTGGTTCAGCTTTGACTTGTAAAAATGGAAGTGTAACTTCTAAACTCTTCACATGTTGGAGCTCTTGGGTGGCCTTTTAAACTACTAATTAGTCCAGTGGGATGTAGTAAAGGTGAAAAAAGATCATCAGACAGCAGAGCCTGGACCACAAATTGGCCATCTAATTCAGCATGTGTGTGTGCTCATTGGTATCTGACTCTTTGCGACCTCATGAACTGTAGCCCACCAGGCTCCTCTGCTCATCGGATTTTGCAGGCAAGAATACTGGAGTGGGTTGCCATTTCCTCCTCCAGGGGATCTTCCCAACCCAGGGATTGAACCCATGTCTCTTGTGTTTCCTACATTGGCAGGTGGATTCTTTAGGACTGGCGCCACCTGGGAATCCCCTAATTCAGAGTTAGAACAAAAGATCAGTTATCCAAGTGCCTCTGTCTGTTACCAAAACAAATACGTCATTTCCTCTTGTAAACTTGGGGGTGAAAGGGTTCAAAATTATAATATATGATTTATATACAAATGAAGGGTCTTTGATTTGAGAGAGTTCAGTGGTCTGCCCCCTCAACATTCTTCATATGTCAATGCTGACACCTCTTTAGCTGATTTCTGTAGGGACCAAACTTGGTCTTAGTCAAGGTAAACAGCCTTCTAAGGTCTTCATTAGAAAGATTATCTCAGACTTCCTGCTAGCCAGTGCCTTAATAACCCACAAAAGAGGTAATACTGTAATATATTCACTATACCCTCTCAGATGGTGGCTGTCTACTCACTCACTCCTTTAACAGTTTCAAGTTCTACCCTAGGATTTGTGTAAGTGTCCTCAAGACCACAGTTTATAGCCTTATATTCGCTTTGTGCCTCCAACAGGAGTCCCCAGCCTCTGGGATCTAATGCCTAATGATCTGAGGTATTGCTAATGTAATAATAATACAAAAAAAGTGCATAATAAGCATAATGTGCTTGAATCATCATCCAAAAACCACCCTCTACCCCAGTCTGTAGAAAACTTGCCTTCCACGAAACCAGTCCCTGGTGCCAAAAAGGGTAGGGACCACTGCACATATATGACGCACAGTTGTGTAGTGCCTTGGGCTTTTTTCAAAGGCTGCCTCAAAAATCAATCATGTACATTATAATTCTCTTTTTACTATAAAACTGAGGTCACTGAGAGCATGCCGTGAGTATACTTATGTACACAACCACACATACACATTCCGTGTTTAACTGTTCACTAACTCTGTCCATTGTTTTCCATAATGTTTTTTTTTAATCTCCTCTCCTCTCAAACAGCAATTTTCAATGCTTTCTGAAACACCAGTTGAAATAACCCTTTGCTACAGATGTTGGGAAATCCAGGTGGCCTTGAAAGTCCACCCAGAGGTCACCCCCCTGGTGGCAGTGAGACTGAGAAACCCCCTAAACTGAGTTGCCAGACCACCTGTTACACTTGGATAATTCACAAATAGCTTTTCCCATTAATTCATGCCAGGCATGAAGCAAATCCTAAATGAGGCATGTTATATAGCATTTGGATTAAAAATAATGCCATTATAACCATATGCCTGCATTTCAAAGTGTGCTCTCAGACAGTGTTGTAGCATCATTCCGCAGTTTTCACTGCCATATGTATTTGACCTGTAGTGCTCTATGAGCAGCTCTAAATGAGGGGTAAGTGTTGAGAGGGAATCATTTTGTAAGCAGCTATAAACTGAGTACAAGTTTGAAGCACCCTGAACCTAAGGCTTCTGACATCCCACTGGTATACCATTTCAAGCCAAAGAATTAGCTCCCTTTAGCCCAAATTTTGAAAAACAAAAAATGAGCAGAAAAGTTTCTTAGGTTTTGCCTCCATCCTTGCACATGCCCAGTGACATCCTTGCCACACTCTCCCGAAGTCTTGAAAAGATGCCTGGCCATCCCTTCTGTGCTAGCTCAGATGTTTCCAAGCTTCAGTATAGTCCTTCTAACCCTTTAAGTTACCTGGGTGCATATATATCTTTTTCAGTGCCTTCAATGGCAGGATAAGATATTGAGATCAGCTTTATAATGAGTTATTTCTGCATTCCTTGAAGCTCTGGTATCAAGCCTGGCACGTAATTGGTATTTGGTGGGGTTATTCAATACGTAATTGAATGGCCCATATGTGTGTCACCTTTCAGTTTTCCTTAAGGAAAAACTATTTAGGAAGGGTGAAGAGTGTACGTGTCTGTGTGTTGGGGAAGTAACTTGGCCATGCTGACATCTGTAGCAGTGTGTACTGTATAATCAAGGTAAATAAGTCCAGTGTCTTCCGCCCTTCCATCAAAAACCTTGCTTTTCTAGAAAGAAGTAGCAGAACCCAGTGTCTGTATTTATTTCCACGATTTGTTCACCTTCTGCCTCAACCATGGCTTCTCCTCCCCTGGTACTTCCTCGGACATTATCTTCCACTTTCATTCTGTGTAGTAATATGGGACAGACTGAAAGGCGTAGATGATTTTCTGTTTATCTCTATGCAGTAACTGTTGGCTAAAAAACAAAACCAAAAAACAGTACTTGTGCATTTAATTATGTGTTAATTGCATCTGAGGAACTCTTAAGAACCATATTTTAACATCAAAGCTGAATGTATATTGTGGTTTGAGTGTGTGGTGTGGAAACTACTTGATGAAAGGTATACTTGGTTTAGAAAAAGGGCTGGCTTAATTTTAAAAATACATATTTTTACAAGGAAGTAAACTTGGTGTCCCTTAAAGTAGTGCTTTTCAATTCAGTTTGTGCATCAGAATTGTTGAGAAGCTTTTAATTAATACAAACAGATACCTAAATCCAACTTCTGATTCAGGTTCTTTTGGTCTGAAGAAAGTTTAAGCTTTTTATACGACTGACCCTAGATTACCAAGTAATTCATAATCATTCTAAGGAAAACTATTTATCTTTTCAGCCCTTTCTTTTAAATACTTAGACAGTAATTTTCCCCAAAATGGCAAATACTCATGAAAAATCCAAAAGGGATGTGCTTTGCATTAGGGGAGCCTTCTTCATACAAACTAAGTTGGTAGCAAATAAGTTGCTGGCTGTTTAACTTCTTATTAGATATTTGGAAAGATGTTTCTTTTGTCAGAAAACCAACCAAATGACAACCAATGAGTAGTATGTTGAAGAAAGTAAGGGAGCTTTCACCTTCTTTAAAGCCATGGTTTACAATGCAGCTACTTCTGGGAAAAATATCCCAAGATAAAAGGTAGCTATGAGTTTTTGTTTTTGTTTTTTGTTTGTTAATTTTTTTTTGAAAGAAGGATTTGATGAAAGAAAGCCATAGATTATTCACTGGATGCCAGACTCCTAAGAAAATCATAGAATGACCTTTCTGGCAGGAAGGAGAGACACAAAAACGATGGGTATTTGGAGATGCTTAGCAGGTCTCTCATTTGAAGCAGAAAGTGATAAACCTGGAAAGAAGGGCAAAATAAAATCATTATTGTGGTGAATTGTCAAGAATTAGGTCATTATTAATACATAAGCATTATTAGGATGCAAATTTAGATAATAAAAGACCAAAAGGTGAGTTTCAAGAGAATAGAGTTATTATCCATGAATATTTATGTTTACCTGTTATCAGAGAGTGTTTGTACCTGTCAATATTGCTAATTGGGGTATTAGAGAGTTAAAGTGCTTACTCCTTGTGGATATTGTTTCTCTTGCCCCCAAGATTCTTTCTATCACCAAACCTCCCAAAGTTTGTGTTACTCTGTGAATCTCATCTTGGTAGTTAATGGCAATCAGAAAAACAGATGGAAAGGCATTCTTATTGGGAGTGGCAAAGATAAAGGAGTTGATACTTTTGGAAAGATGGAATAGACAGGCAGAACATGAGCATCCCATCAACAGTGCACCACATGGTGGGTGAAATGGTGTACCCATCAGGATGTGCTCGGTTACCATGCAGAAGTAAATAACCTTATTTTAAAAAATTTATTTATATTTTTCATAAAACTTGAGAAATATGACCTCATGATAAACATTTTTGGAAATACAGAACTACTTATATAAATCCAAAATAGTATAATTTTATATGTTACATATATACATATTTATATAGTTTCATATATTACAGAGGTGCTTTCTAAATAAGAACCTACATGGACCTTTATATTTGGGGCATGTTCTTTCAATTCTGAATAAGTTAATTTTGGTCCCACTAGACTTTCAATAACAGAGTTAAATTAAAGCTGTTATTCAGAGATTTTTAAAAATTTATGTTAATAAAGAGTTCCTCAGAGATATTATACCTAGTTTTCCAAAAATAGTACCTATCTTCTTAGTAATCTACAAGTCAGATTTTAAGCAGCAGCTGGTAAGAAGTTTAAGACACTCATTTCCATTTTTTCAGATTGTAAAGTTCTATTGCTGGTCACTGCAGTTAATATAGCCATCACACAGCATTATTTTTTCAAATATAACTTAGAGGTTATCATTAAATGGTGACTTCTGAAAGCTGATGGCAACCCACTCCAGTATTCTTGCCTGGAAAATCCCATGGGTGGTGGAACCTGGTAGGCTACAGTCCATGGGGTTGCAAAGAGTCGGACACGACTGAGCAACTTCACTTTCACTTTCACTTTCTGAAAGTTCCTGTTAAATGAAACTTTTTTTTTTGTTTTTGAGATCTCTGAGCAGGAAGAAGTAGAACTTCAGCTCTAAGCTTAACTCCTTATTTTCATCACTTTGCACACAACTCTCAGATTCAAACTGACTACCTTATTTTCAGTCATCAGTTTACTTGCCTGTAGTGCTGACATTGTTGATGGATTCAAAGTAGTGAAACTGGCAATTCTGTATCTAATGCTAAAGTCCTAGGAGCAACAAAGGGAGGCTGAAATCAAATACTCATATACCTCAGTCTTTGTAAATCATAATATATTTTTTGTTCTGTCTTGTCTTTTACCTTGGAGAAGAGTTTCTTTACTGTTATAGACAATTATACTCACTCAGTATGTAGAAAGGTCTTGACCTCTCTTAAATATTTGACTTTTCTTTAAAAAATTAATCTTTATCTCATCAGAAGTCTATTTTAAACTGATGTGAGCTAATTTATTTAAACTGCAAGGAAAACGTATTATATCTTTTGGACCCAGTGGAAAAGTCAGTGTCTTAGAACTTACTGATGGCATTTTCAAAGTGATTCAGCTGACCAGGAAGTGTTGATTTCCACTTTGTGATTTTAAGAGTAAGTGACAATTAAAGGGTATTTCCAGACCCCGGGGGCAGTGAAAGTAGCAAATAAGCACGATGATCACAAAAGCTTACTAGATTGAGTAAAGAGAAATGCACAGATTTCAAAAAGTTGAAATGTATAATAGGGAAATCATCTTCTATCACTCTTGATAGAAAAAAAAAAAATAGAGGAAGATGCTATTAAAGGATTCAGAACCTGACTCGAGAAAGACCTGCAAAAACAAACAAACAAAAATTAAGTCCTTGGCTTTAGAGTCAAATAAATAAGTAATTGGATCCAACCTTTTGTGAATTTAAAATGAAAGGAAAAAAATAATCTAGGGCAGAGTTGTGTATTCAGTGAGATGTTTTGGACTCTTTGGAGCACCAAGGAAGCACAGCCACACTTGGATTGATGGTGGTTGGCCTTAAAGACCCATGGGAACGTGAAGGTGACAGGCAGTCATTTCGGAAGCATCTTGGTGAGACTCTAGAAAGTAGCATGAGTGCATGTATGGTAAAACTGGAGCTGTCACATCATCTCTTCTTAGGGGGCAGAATCCCTTGTTATTTATGTTACTGGTAAATTCAGCACACTTCTAGTACCAGTGCCACCGCTGACTTAGTTTTCTCTTCTTTCCTCTCTACTTCACTACTTGCTCTAGCCTGTGGCCTCAGCATACTGACTGGTAATAGCATCCATTTTCTGCCCCTCAACTATTCGCTGCTGCTGCTGCTAAGTAGCTTCAGTCGTGTCTGACTCTTGGCGACCCCATGGACTGCAGCCTACCAAGCCCCTCCATCCATGGGATTTTCCAGGCAAGAGTACTGGAGTGGGGTGCCATTGCCTTCTCCACAGCTATTTGCTAGCCCTTCTGTTTGCCTCATTTCAAGCTTTCCAAGAGAGATGATTCCCTTGGTCAGTTCAGTTCAGTTAAGTTCAATTCAGTTGCTCAGTCGTGTCTGACTCTTTGCGACCCCATGGACGGCAGCACGCCAGGCCTCCCTGTCCATCACCAACTCCCCGAGTTTACTCAAACTCATGTCCATTGAGTCGGTGATGCCATCCAACCATCTCATCGTCTGTCATTCCCTTTTCCTCCTGCCTTCAATCATTTCCAGCATCAGAGTCTTTTCAAATGAGTCAGCTCTTTGCATCAGATGGCCAAAGTATTGGAGTTTCAGCTTCAACATCAGTCCTTCCAATGAACATTCAGGACTGATCTCCTTTAGGATGGACTGACTGGTTGGATCTCCTTGCAGTCCAAGGAACTCTTGAGTCTTCTCCAACACCACAGTTAAAAGCATCGATTCTTCAGCTCTCAGCTTTATTGTCCAACTCTCAAATCCATACATGACTACTGGAAAAACCATAGCCTTTGTTGGGAAAGTGATGTCTCTGGTTTTTAATATGCTGTCCAATTGGTCATAACTTTCCTTCCAAGGAGTAAGCGTCTTTTAATTTCATGGCTGCAATCACCATCTGCAGTGGTTTTGGAGCCTTCAAAAATAAAGGCTACCACTGTTTCCACTGTCTCCCCATCTATTTGCCATGAAGTGATGGGACCAGATGCCATGATCTTAGTTTACTGAATGTTGAGCTTTAAGCCAACTTTTTCACTCTCCTCTTTCACTTTCATCAAGAGGCTCTTTAGTTCTTCTTCACTTTCTGCCATAAGGGTGGTGTCATCTGCATATCCGAGGTTATTGATATTTCTTCCGGCAATCTTGATTCCAGCTTGTGCTTCTTCCAGTCCAGTATTTCTTATGATGTACTCTGCATATAAGTTAAATAAGCAGGGTGACAATATACAGCCTTGACATACTCCTTTTCCTATTTGGAACCAGTCTGTTGTTCCATGTCCAGTTCTAACTGTTGTTTCCTGACCTGCATACAGATTTCTCAAGAGGCAGGTCAGGTGGTCTGGTATTCCCATCTCTTTCAGAATTTTCCAGTTTATTGTGATCTACACAGTCAAAGGCTTTGGCATAGTGTGCTGTTGCTGCTAAGTCACTTCAGTCATGTCTGACTCTGTGTGACACCATAGACGGCAGCCCACCGGTCTCCTCCGTCCCTGGGATTTTCCAGGCTAGAACACTGGAGTGGGTTGTCATTTCCTTCTCCAATGCATGAGGTGAAAAATGAAAATGAAGTCACTCAGTCATGTCTGACACTTAGCGAACCCATGGGCTGCAGCCTACCAAGCCCCTTCGTCCATGGGATTTTCCAGGCAAGAGTACTGGAGTGGGGTGCCATTGCCTTCTCTGAGAGAACAGTATAGAGGTACCTTAAAAAACTAAAAATAGAGCAACTATGGTGTGTTCCCGACTCTTTGTGACCCCATGGGCTCCTCTGTCCATGGAATTTTCCAGGCAAGAACACTGGAGCGGGTAGCCATTTCCTTCTTTTGGCATAGTCAATAAAGTCAGTAGATGTTTTTCTGAAACTCTCTTGCTTTTTCAATGATCCAGTGGATGTTGGCAATTTGATCTCCAGTTCCTCTGCCTTTTCTAAATCCAGCTTGAACATCTGGAAGTTCATGATTCATGGATTGCTGAAGCCTGGCTTGGAGAATTTTGAGCATTACTTTACTAGCATGTGAGATGAGTGCAATTGTGCAGTAGTTTGAGCATTCCTTGGCATTGCCTTTCTTAGGGATTGGAATGAAAACTGGCCTTTTCCAGTCCTGTGGCCACTGCTGAGTTTTCCAAATTTGCTGGCATATTGAGTGCAGCACTTTCACAGCATCATTTTTTAGGATTTGAAATAGCTCAGCTGGAATTCCATCACCTCCACTAGCTTTGTTTGTAGTGATGCTTCCTAAGGCCCACTTGACTTCACATTCCAGGATGTCTGGATCTAGGTGAGTGATCACATCATCGTGATTATCTGGGTCATGAGGATCTTTTTTGCACAGTTCTTCTGTGTATTCTTGCCACCTCTTCTTAATATCTTCTGCTTCTATTAAGTCCATACCATTTCTGTCCTTTATTGAGCCCATCTTTGCATCTTTCCTTGGTCAGTTAATCACTATTCAGGACAGGTTATCCATCTTGAACTGGGCTCTTATGCCATACCAGATGTGATTGCTTTTGGCAAATACCCATCTCAAGTCAAACTGCAGTGGCCACAGTTTGGATAAGACACTTTCATTTGTTCATTTCGTGCATATAAGTTAAACTCCTCTTTTGTGCCAGGCCGAGTGCAAGATGCTGGGGTTACACCAGTCATCCAATAAGAATTATGAATCTTAATTTTTAGTAAGAGAAAAACAACAACTATGAAATAGATTAAACTAAAATGAACATACATACAAATAAACATAGGTTTGAAAGGCGCCTCTCAGAATGAGGCTGTTCCCATGACAGTCTCGATGCAGCTCTCCTGGGGGGAACTTATAGTCTAGCAGGTGACTTTATATGACCTGTTCAAGTAGTTTTGGTCAAGATAATTCACATATGTGGAATTTTTTTTTTTCATATGATATTTCTTTTTTTTTTTTTAAGATTTAAAATGTTTTATTTTTTATTTTTTTTTAATTTTAAAATCTTTAATTCTTACATGCGTTCCCAAACATGAACCCCCCTCCCACCTCCCTCCCCATAACATCTCTCTGGGTCATCCCCATGCACCAGCTCCTAGCATGCTGTATCCTGCATCAGACATAGACTGGCGATTCAATTCTTACATGATAGTATACATGTTAGAATGTCATTCTCCCAAATCATCCCACCCTCTCCCTCTCCCTCTGAGTCCAAAAGTCCATTATACACATCTGTGTCTCTTTCCCTGTCTTGCATACAGGGTCGTCATTGCCATCTTCCTAAATTCCATATATATGTGTTAGTATACTGTATTGGTGTTTTTCTTTCTGGCTTACTTCACTCTGTATAATCGGCTCCAGTTTCATCCATCTCATCAGAACTGATTCAAATGAATTCTTTTTAACGGCTGAGTAATACTCCATTGTGTATATGTACCACAGCTTTCTTATCCATTCATCTGCTGATGGACATCTAGGTTGTTTCCATGTCCTAGCTATTATAAACAGTGCTGCGATGAACATTGGGGTACATGTGTCTCTTTCAATTCTGGTTTCCTCGGTGTGTATGCCCAGCTGTGGGATTGCTGGGTCATAAGGTAGTTCTATTTACAATTTTTTAAGGAATCTCCACACTGTTCTCCATAGTGGCTGTACTAGTTTGCATTCCCACCAACAGTGTAGGAGGGTTCCCTTTTCTCCACACCCTCTCCAGCATTTATTGCTTGCAGATTTTTGGATCGCAGCCATTCTGACTGGTGTGAAGTGGTACCTCATTGTGGTTTTGATTTGCATTTCTCTAATAATGAGTGATGTTGAGCATCTTTTCATGTGTTTGTTAGCCATCCGTATGTCTTCTTTGGAGAAATGTCTATTTAGTTCTTTGGCCAATTTTTTGATTGGGTCATTTATTTTTCTGGAATTGAGCTGCAGAAGTTGTTTGTATATTTTTGAGATTAGCTGTTTGTCAGTTGCTTCATTTGCTATTATTTTCTCCCATTCAGAAGGCTGTCTTTTCACCTTGCTTATATTTTCCTTTGTTGTGCAGAAGCTTTTAATTTTAATTAGATCCCATTTGTTTATTTTTGCTTTCATTTCCAGAATTCTGGGAGGTGGATCATAGAGGATCCTGCTGTGATTTATGTCTGAGAGTGTTTTGCCTATGTTCTCCTCTAGGAGTTTTATAGTTTCTGGTCTTACATTTAGATCTTTAATCCATTTTGAGTTTATTTTTGTGTGGGGTGTTAGAAAGTGATCCAGTTTCATTCTTTTACAAGTGGTTGACCAGTTTTCCCAGCACCACTTGTTAAAGAGATTGTCTTTACTCCATTGTATATTCTTGCCTCCTTTGTCAAAGATAAGGTGTCCATATGTGTGTGGATTTATCTCTGGGCTTTCTATTTTGTTCCATTGATCTATATGTCTGTCTTTGTGCCAGTACCATACTGTCTTGATGTGGAATTTAAATGAGAAAGAATTGAAAGCAAAAAGTGAAAAACATACGTAGTCCATGTTATTTCCTTGTTGATACCATCAATCAAGTAATAGTTAAATGTCTTTTTGTTGCTGTTGTTCAGCTGCTCAGTTGTGTCTGACTCTTTGCGACCCCATGGACTGCCTCCCGTCAGGGTCTCCTGTCCTTTACTATCTCTCAGAGTTTGTTCAGTTTCATGTCCACTGAGTTGGTCAGGCTATCTAACCATCTCATCCTCTGTCAACCCCTTCTCCTAATGCCTTCAATCTTTAAATGGTTTTAAGAATCAGGAATCAGAGGTCACTTTAGGTGACATGTTTCTTTATAGTTGATTATGTAGTTTGGGTAGGACCTTGAGAAACATTCCCTCATAAATTGGAAAGTCTTTTATAAGATGACAATCATAATCTTTTGTTTTTAAATTTTTTCTTGTTAAAAAGAGTTGTTTTTTTTTATTTTACTAAGTTGAAAAAATATATAATGGTAATACATGTTTGTAGAGAGCTTTCAGGTACTTTTGATTGGTTTATTTTATTACTGATAATTATTTATTTCATTTAAGATATCAAGAGGTGATACTGGATATAACGGGTCCATTAGAGCCTACCAACCCTGTTCCCAAATTTAATACATATTGAAAAGTGGTATCCATGGATTCTTATAGTAATGCAGATTGTAGTGTACTAGATTAGTGATATTGTAATACTAACTACTTGATTTAGAATCCTGTTCTGCATGTCCAATTTCCCTATAACACTTTAAGAAATGAGATCCTATTTTCTGCTGAACAAGTTTTTTCACTTGGATATAGTCTTAAAGATGTATTGCTGCTGCTGCTGCTGCTAAGTCACTTCAGTCGTGTCCGACTCTGTGTGACCCCATAGATGGCAGCCCACTGGGCTCCTCCATCCCTGGGATTCTCCAGGCAAGAGTACTGGAGTGGGGTGCCATTGCCTTACATTTTATAAAAAAGTTTCTTCTTCTTCTTTTTTTTTTTTTTTTTTGCAAACTTTTGAGATGGGAGCCATGTGGGTTGAACTCCTCCTTTCAAATTTTGTCTTTTATGGTCATTCCTGCATCTTGACCTCCTCTGAAATAATGACCACAGTAAACAGACAGAATTGGCAAGATACTCTGGAGAGTACTTGGTTCAAGATGTTGCCACTTTTGCAAGTTCTGTGTGTTTTCCTTATCCCAAAGTCTAAGTGGAGGGGAAATCTTTTGAAAGTTTGTGTGTGAAAGGGAGAAACAGAAATGAGAGGGAACAAATAGAGCAAGAGAGGAAATGGCTAGAAATTATAAATGTATTCTTTGTTTGCTATTAGAATAGTAGGACAGTCTCTGGCATTACTTTACAAAACTGTCTTCACCAACAAGTCAGTAAAATATTGTCATTATTTTTCTAATAGTAATAATGAATAAAACATAAAAACAGATAAAAGACATATGCCAACAAAGTAAACCTCTCCAGACCAAACACAAAAGGCAGAAACAAAATATGCAGTTTGGCAGGCAGATCTAAGGGCCTAAGGTGCTGGGATCAAAACCTGGAAGTAAGAAGAGATGTCCTGGAATTGATATCCTTTCGGGCTATGGAACTAACAGTGCCCCTTGTGAAGGATTTAACTAGGGCAGAGCTCACTGTGCAGACTGGTGAGTGGGATGGAAGCTGATTGATGAGATCTTCCCTATTGGCAGAGTCTAACTCTTCGGAGGCTACAATGGAGCAAGCTACGTTTCCTATTATTGCTGTAATAAATTATCACAAACTTAGTGGCTTAAAACAACACAGATATATTATCTCATATTTTGTAGGTCAGAAATCTAACATGGGTCTCACTGGGCTAGATCAAGGTACCAGTAAGGCTGCATCCCTTCTGGAGGCTTCAGGCGACAATCTGTTTCCTTGCTTTTTCCAGTTTCTAGAAACCACCTGCATTTCTTAGGGGCTTGGCCCATGCTTTTATCTTCAAAGTAGCAGCATAGCACAATCATATGTTTTTCACCAACTCTCTGCCTTTGTCACGTCACCTCCTCTCCTCTGTTTCCTCTTACCCTCCTGCCTTCCTCTTTTTATTTCTTAAAGGAGCAATGGCAGTAATATGACTAAAAAAAGATACTTGATCATATTTTGTAAAATAATAATAAGTTTATCTAAAATGACAACAAATTAAAAGTTTAAAAAGAAAACAGACAGTGAATTGACAGTCAAGTTATATAGTTACTTCAGATGAAAATAAAATAATGGGAAAATACTAAAATAATTATATTCATGATTGCCAAAGAGATAGATAGCAGTTATTCAAAAAGAAGAATTATTAAGAAAACAATAAGAGGCCCTAAAAATACCTGAAAGAATGAACTTAGTGAATAAACTAAATGTTATTGTTGGGGAAATTTTGTACGATATATAGAACAGGATCTCTATTTTGAATATGCAAATATTTCTTCCTTAACAGGAAATGACCTAATTCAACATAGTAAAAATATTTAAACAGATAAAGAAACCAATAAGCACAGAGGTTTTCTCAGCTTCATTAGTAATCATGAAAATATCAATTAAACAACATACATGTACTGTACCATGTTCTACTGAATAGACTTAAAATTTTAAATAGTCATTTTTAAGGTTGATGGCACAGGTACACTTTTATATTGAGTAAATCTAAAACCTTATCACCCTCACATCTGACCTTTTGGTGTTTGCCCTAGAGAGATACTCAGGCACATGTATCAAAAGACATGCACGATATTGTTTTTTTCCACTGATGTTTATAATAGAGAAAAATTGATGACAAAAATAGGCAAAAGCTAACAAAAGAGGAGTAAATAAACATGATGTGGCAAAACATATAATGAAATTAAATGAGATGCTCTAAATTTATGTGTTTCAGCATATGGGGGAATGTAAAAAATGTTACTGAATTTACATGGGTACATATTCATATATATTCATATATATGTGTGTTTTAAAAATTACTTTAAAGATAGAAACCAAATTTTTAATAGTGTTTATGTCAATATAGTGGAAGAATGGATCAGCAATGGAAGTGGTGATTGAAGAGAACTTGAGCTTTATGTGTGATCTATTTTGGTTAAAAATATACCTAAATTCATATTAGTTTATGTTTTATTTTTTTACTTTGTAATATCAGTGCTTTATTTTATTTTTTAATATAAATTTATTTATTTTAATTGGAGGTTAATTACTTTACAATATTGTATTTGTTGGACATATTAGTTTTTAAAGCACACAAATAAAGGTAAAAGATGTTAATTATTAAATTGCAAAAGTAATTAAATCTGGCAGCTGGCATTATAGGTGCCTCTTATTTTTATTTCTTTTTATGTGCTTTTGAAATTTATAAACATATTTTCAGGGTAATTTTACCAGAAGAAATTTTTTAAAAAAAAGCTTAACAACATTAACTTTAGAAAGTACGGAGTCAATATGAAAATTAGTGTGCAGGGGAATTTATACCAAAAGCAGAATAAGGAGACAAAGAGATTCAAAATGACACATAAGGGAATAATTAGGAGACAAGGAACATAGCTTGTGAAGTTCCAACATTATTTTATTATTTTATATTCTTATTTTATAGGAAATGAATAAGAAAGTGGCAGAGGAGCAATATTTGAAATGGTAATGTCAGAGGATTTTCCAGAACTGAAAAGTACAGGAGTCCACTGTTTACATGTGCACATCAAATGTCCAGTAGGACCAAATCCATATCTAGAAACATCAAGTTTAATGAGAACATCTCATTAGCTACCAGGAACCAAAGGCAGACTACCTACTAGAAACTAGAGGAAAGACAATTAGAACAATAGCAATTTTTTAAGGAATCTCCACACTGTTCTCCATAGTGGCTGTACTAGTTTGCATTCCCACCAACAGTGTAGGAGGGTTCCCTTTTCTCCACACCCTCTCCAGCATTTATTGCTTGCAGATTTATGGCAAAACCAATACAGTATTGTAAAGTAAAATAAAGTAAAAATAAAAATTAAAAAAAAGAACAATAGCAAACTTGTCACAGCAAGAATTGATGCCAGAAAACAATAGAGGGATTTCATGAAAGCACCAAAGTTAAGATCTGTCAACCTCAAAGTCTATGCCTAGCTAAATTATTATTAAGAAGGTAAAATAAACATATCTTCTGTCAGTGAAAAACTGAGACCACGTTTTGCCCATAAATTCACCTGAAGGTTTGAGGCTTCAAAAGCATGAAGAAAAGTGAAGCCAAGTGACCAGAATGGATTTAAGTAGCAATGCAGTTTTTTTTTCCTTTTCTCTTCTCTCAAAAAAGATAAAGCTTCTGTTTGAGACAATCTGATTTCCAGTATTTTTCCTTTAGAAACCAAGTAAGAAAAAACTTGTATTCTACTCCTGAAAGTTTATTCTTGATGCAACTTTATGAAAAGTTCAAAATAAGTCAACTGACTATAAGTCAACTATTTGATAAAATTGATGTAGTTCATGCCAGTATACAGAAATTGGCAGTCTTTGATTCTAAAGCAGACTGACATAGAAAACAAAGTAAAATTACATGTAATGTTACTTTCATTACCAAAAAAGAAGAACTAGACATTTAAGTTAGTATACAGATATTCTGTTTGTATACAGGGTACTAAGATTTTATTTTTGGAAAGCATCTTCCTTGTTTATTAATAAAAGGCAGGAGAATTGTGGCATTTTCAAAGGGACTTGTGAGGAAAAAGTAGTGCAGAAAACCAGCAACCAGCTACGTGAGGGTTGTCAATATTTTCATACAAATCTTATGAAAAGGGAATGGAATCACCCCTAATTCCAACGTAATGTGTCAGATTACTGAAGGAAATCTGTTGTGTGGTACATAATAAGAACTCAGTGGTTATATGTTGAGCTAATAATAAGTAATATATTTCTGTTCTGACCTATTAAACTTATTTTCAAGATCAAGAGTAATTGATTCATTATTATATTATTCATCTAATATACAATGATGGTGAAGGACAGGGAAGTCTGGTGTGTTGGGGTCCATGGGGTTGCAAAGAGTCGGACATGACTGAGCACCTGAACAACAACAGAACAACAGATTCATATAAGTAAAATTAAATCAAATAAAAGAGAGCCATGCATGAAAAATGTTATAAACTCAGGATTATGAGTATACCAGTTGTGTACGCAGGCACTTTTTCAGGAACAGTGAACTTTGTGTTCTTTTGAGAACTTCAGTTCAGTTCAGTTCAGTTGCTCAGTCGCGTCCGACTCTTTGCGACCTCATGAATCGCAGCACGCCAGGCCTCCCTGTCCATCACCAACTCCCGGAGTTCACTCAGACTCACGTCCATCGAATCGGTGATGCCATCCAGCCATCTCATCCTCTGTCGTCCCTTTCTCCTCCTGCCCCCAATCCCTCCCAGCATCAGGGTCTTTTCCAATGAGTCAACTCTTCACATGAGGTAGCCAAAGTATTGGAGTTTCAGCCTCAGCATCAGTCCTTCCAAAGAACAGCCAGGACTGGTCTCCTTTAGGATGGACTGGTTGCATCTCCTTGCAGTCCAAGGGACTCTTCAGAGTGTTCTCCAGCACCACAGTTCAAAAGCATCAGTTCTATATAAATGCAAGATGATTTACTGTTATTACATCAGCTTTAAAATGGTGATTTTCTGGGGAAATCGTCCATATTGTTTTGAACTAAATTATTTACAGTTATCAAGTGAACTCTCAATTGAGCATATTTATTTAGAACTATGGATCATATATAATACAGAAGGAGTCGTTAAAACAGATAGTATTTAGGACTAGGCCTCGGTAATGTTTTCAACTGGGATGATTTCATAAATTTAAAAAATAGGATTTGCCATAACTAAATACTGTATAATACAGACCAAAAGTTTTCCATGGCTCGAGAAACAAGAAGATCTCAATTCAATAAAAGAAAAGAAAGCCAGGAAGGTCTTAGACAGAATATTTATTCAGCCCTGTATCACTTGGTTAAAAAAGAGACGTGATGGTCCTTGGGCACGTCCATGGAGACAACTGCAGATGACTTTGAGAAACTACCCACCGTAGGTTTTGTTGTCACTGAGCCTTGACAGCCACTTTAAATCTTTTCTGATGCAATTTTTATTCCACCAAACAGATGAACAATTCTGTTCCTCAAAACTGAAAAGAATTGTTTACTATATAATATAGAAATATGCCTTATTCCTCCACCTTCTAGCAGTTTAATGCCTTATATTTTCTAGCTAGGTGATCCCAACCATTGAAGCTTTATCATTACAGAGTTGGGGATGGAGCCATGAATATGAGATATGGTATGTTTTAACAGTATTCAGGTTCTGACTAGAGTTTGACTGGAAAAAAGTAACTGAGTTGGTATTTTCTTCTTTGTTGCCTACTCTCTCCATGCACCTCTTAATATGATTATGACTTCAACCTCAGAGAGTCTGCGGAACTTGTCCAAGACCACACGGCTAGAACATGACCCACCTGGGGTGTATAAACAAGGGTCATTTTCAGGGTGAAAACAGGAAATACTTTACATTTTGAGCATGTTCATGTACAGTTAAAAAATAAAAAAAAATACTATATAACTTCAAAGCCTAATCCTCGCATTTTATCATATTGTCCCATCGCTATACCCTTAGTTCAGTATAAAGAATATACAATGATTAATTTTCTTGTTACTTTGTCATGACCGTAAGTACTATGCAAAATAATGACAGATGCCATCTTTTTCTATTTTACATTTAATAATAAGAAAACAGATTGTCTAAACAAAAGTCTAGCTACCTTTTAATAACTTATAGTCATGTTAAAATGCCTATCAATATAAGATAAGGGCTTCCTCGGTGGCACTAGTGGTAAAGAACCCGCCTGCAATGCAGAAGACACCAGACACAGTTTCATCTCTGAGTCAGGAAGATCCCCTGGAGGAGGGCATGGCAACCCACTCCAGTATTCTTGCCTGAAGAATTCCATGGATAGGGGAGCCTGTGAACTACCATCCACAGGGTCGCACAGAGTCAGATAGGACTGAAGTGATTAGCATGCATGCATAAGATAAATGAAAATATATTATTATTTGAATAGTAACATTTGCTAATTCACATGTTCCCAAGAATTTATCAAACTAATGCTTTAGGCTATAAATAACACAACCAAACACAGGTTTATAATTTAGAACCTAGTGGTCTGGTAAACCCATGTGTGTTATGATGGATATAGGAGGGCATTTAAGTAATGTTTTAATATGATCCATCATATGGAAATGTGTGAAGGCAGTTCCAGTCTTTTGTGAGGACATAGCAATGTCACTGTCATATGGAACAGTGAAATGATTATTATTTTCTCCATCAGACAAATGCATTGCTAATAAAAGATAAACATATTGATATATTGGACCCTAAAAATATAGCTAACTATCCAAAACTGTGAGATTTATGTTTCAGAAAGATTTTATAGGTACCCAATTGCAAATTTTATTATTAAATGAATTTTTTAATCAAAGGTATCTAAGTAGTGTGTGTTTATCTATTAATCTGTGTTCATGTTCCTTAATTCCAAGTTGGCTTCTAAAACAGCTATAACTAATCTAAATGACGAATGAAACAAAAACATGTCCAATGAATATGAAAAGAATTTTTTAATATAGTGGACATTAGATGCTTTCTTAGTAAAAGATCTAAAGGTGAAAAGGCTCCGACTGGTTAAATACAATTACACTGGTGAGTTTACCTTGATATCTTTTCTGCCAACATATGACTACTAAAAGTAAGGGGGTGTTGAGAATTTGGACACAGTTGTTCAGATTGTTAAGACTTTTATGGTAGCGTTATGTGATTCCTTACTTCTAGCTCTCAGTTATAAAGAGGACATTAATAAGCATGAATACATCTACAATTTCTGCTTTATTTCCTAAATACTAGGCTGATTTAATAAGTCTGCCTAAGACCACAGCCTTGAACAAAAGAGTTAGGTGAGTATCACAGAATACCAGGAAAGTTCCATTCTTGAGCCCCGGAAGCCTCCCCTGACAAATGGTATTGAGTACTAGATTGCACTGAATAAATTGCCCACAAATAGTTGTGATAAGAGCTTCTAATCTTATACTTGAATTGCTTTATTGTACTTGTATAAATGAAAGCAGGAGAAAATATATGAAAAAGCTTGTGTATCTTATTTGTCTTTCATCCCAAAGATATGTGCAAAATCATTTGCCTAAGCGGTTACTCTTGAGCATACTTTTCATATTGTGATGCTGATTCGAAGTCCCTAAATATTCCAGAGTTAGAATTTAAGAACTGTACCCTATTAAACATATTGAAGCTTGTCCCTAATGCCCTTTTATGTAGGCTAGAATGCATGAAAATAAGATTAGTTTCTAGTAGTTACTATGTATCCATTAGATCCATCAAGAGACCTGAGAATATTTGATATCAAGGAAAATATAGCACTTTATTTCCAGTTAGATTGCAGTTTTCCTTGTTGTTCTAATAGATTCCTTTCTAAGCTTGTTTCTTTAGTCTGTAGCTGTTGTCTCTTCTTTTATCTTGTATGTTTCCCCTCCCATATATAAGGTATATAATGTACAGACATGGCTAAAATGGCAACGTAAACTCTCCCAGTTGCATTTCAGTAGCTGTGTTGTGGCATTCTGAGTTTCTGAGAGAGGGTGAGATAAAGAGAATGGATTAAAAAAAATGGGTTTTTCAGTGCTAAATGATCATAGTATTTATGTCTCTTCTTCCTGTGATGCCACTATATTCTATAATTCATGTCTCATAATTCAGAGCCCCTAGAGGTCTTGAAATTAAATGATGCTGCTTTTTGTTATTCAGTTTATTCAATGAATAATTATTCAGCAATATTCAGTATATATCAAGTACTGTTCTTAATTGTAAAATCTGGAAAGACTCTTTTTTCCTATTTCTCCCCAACTCCAATAAATTTACAAATAAATAATTGTTTTCTAATAGGTCTGTTATACTAGTCTGTTTCTTGAAAATTTGTTTTTCCTTATGAAATGAGGCTTCTGTTTGGTAAAATGAGAGAAAGGAAAGATGAATATCCTGAGGCACTTTCTTGACCATATAGGAACTTTCATTGAGTTGTATGAAAGAGTTACCTGGTTTAAAAGGAAAAAAAAAAAAGGAAAGTGTTTTTTTTGGTTGTTTGTTTTTTGTACTTCATCATCCACCAATTCCTGGAACTTCTCTGTAACAGTGAGATGATACAGGCAATAACCATTTAGGTAGATCCATGTAAAAATATCATTTGAGGAATTGTGTTTATGATTGTGGTATTAACAAAACCATATTGCAAGAGAAACTGACTTATGGCTTAACACCTTGCTTTACTGTCCTAGCCTTACTATCTTAGAAACCTAGGTAAGATAGTGTGCTATTTTAATAGGTTAAAATGCCTCCTAATGGGTTAAATGCACCTGGACTGGAAAAACCATACATATTTTTGCAGATTTTGAAGTTGTGGGCTTCCTTGGGCATAGGGACTCTTTTCTTAAAATATAAATTTATTTATTTTAATTGGAGGTTAATTACTTTACAGTTTTTGTTTTGTTTTGTTTTGTTTTGTTGTACCACATAACATGCTAGATCTTAGTTCCATAACCAGGGACCGAACCGCATGCCTCCTGCAGTGGAAGCACGGAGTCTTAACTGGGGAGGTTCCCTGTAGGGACTCTTGATATGGGGCATGCCCCTTGGAGGACTTTGGAAGCTATGCCAGTGGGATGTTTCAAGCAACATTTGTATCTATGAGGAGTGAGACTTCTTCTAATCTAGGGCAGTTACTCAACTGCCTGATGCATTAATAGAACTGTTTCCTTGAACCTGAACTGCGTCATCTGGGAAAGGCTCGCTCTCAGAGGACTGTGTGAACTCTCATTTATGTGAACTGCTGCAAGAATTCTGATGCAGAGGACCTCTATCATCAGATTTCTATCTTCTCAGTAGACTTGTGGCAAGTGTGACTGTCCCAGTCTTGAGACTCTGAGTGTTTAGTTGACTGTAAGAAGAACCCCTGGGCATTACAGTGATCCTTCTCTACTCTTCAAATATGCAGCTTCATTCTCACCATCTCTGTTATCCTTTATAAAATGAAAAGACTAGAGTGGGGTTTTTCTAAGTGTGGACTTCAGATAACCCTCAGCAGAATCTCCTGAACTCCAGATTCTTAGGTCCCACCTTAGAACAATGAAATCAGAATCTTTGGAAATGGTGCACTGAAGTCTACATTTTTAACCCCTCCTATCCTGGTGGCTCAATGGGTAAAAAGAAAAAAAAAATCCACCTGCAATGCAGGAGATGCAGGAGACTTGGCTTCGATTTCTGGGTCGGGAAGATCCCCTGGAGGAGGGCATGGCAACCCACTCCAGTATTCTTGCCTGGAGAATCCCATGCACAGAGGAGTCTGGCAGGCTATGGTTCACAGGGTCGCAAAGAGTCAGACAGGACTGAAGCAACTGAGCATGCACGGATCTATGATACAGGAGTACACAGCTAAACATGACACTCTTTAGATTATGTTTTAATTCCAGCTCTCTATGACTGTATAATTCTAATCATTTATTCCTCTCATTCTACATTGTGTCTTAATGCAATCAAAATGTTCATTTCTTCAGAAGACTGTCAAGGAGTAAGTAACTGGGAGTTTCAGAGATGGCAATACTCTAGAAGAGATCTTTTTAGTTAATTCAGATTAGGGACTTTGGGACAGTTTCTTATCATTATCCACCTTTCTCAAAGTCCCCTTGGTCCTCTATGATCCTTATGATTATTAAGACATATAGTTTCTTAGTACCATATGATAATTCTTTTTGAACTGTTGATTTATTTCCCATCATGTTATCTCTCTTGTCACTATTGCCTTGATTGTAAGATAGTGACTCTTTCTAGAAGGTTGGAGATTATATTAGGTCTTACAAAACAAGTGAAAATCAATACTTTCACTCTCTTTAGCAGAATTAATTTCAGATATACCTGAGATGAAAGAAAAAAAAATCCCTTTGTTGTTCTGCTGAAGTTGTCAAGCCTTCCATTAGTCTAGGTTAAGTTTTGCGGGTTTTGAATTTAATTTTGGTTTCTAATATTGATTTATATTTCATAAAGATGTTGCTGGTTACAAAAAAAAAAAACCTTCAGTAAATTCTTCCACTTCTAGGGCACTGCTTTACTTCAAAATGAGAAGTGTTTGTCAGTGATTCAGTTTCCATTTTAAGAATTAAAATTATCAGTGAAATAGAAAAGTATTGTGAGTTACAAAAGGCTATTAGACAGTAATTCAGGCCAGTCAAAGTAATGCATTTAATATAGGCTCTTGAATTTAAGAAAACTAAATGTGATTCAATCTTATTTTCTCTATTTTATCCCAATGTTATTAAAAGTTGTTTAAGACTTTAGACTCCAGGAGGGCATATATCTTTGACATCTTTGTATTTCCAGTAGTGTTTTCTTATACCACAGATACTTTTTGCATATTTCATAAATGAGTGGACAAACACATGTTATAAAGAAAAAAGGAAATGTGCTGTTATCAGACTCTAGGTGGAAGTAAAAAGCAATACTTAGCAGAGTCCTCCATATATTGGCTTAGCCAAAAAGATTATTCAGGTTTTTCCATAAAACCCAAACTAACTTCTTGGCCAACGGAATACTACTATACCCCACCCTAGCCTGCAGGTTCTGTTCCTTACCTCCCCACTCTCGCACACACTGTCAGAAGTTCTCAGAATTCATTCCTGGGTTCCCTAGCAGAGCCACAACCCCCAAGAGTAGTGATCCACGATCCAAGAGCACGTTTCCCTTTCTCTAACATTAGACTTCATACTCCCTCGGTGCCCCAATCTAAACTTCTGACTGTTCCGAGGAGAGTGATCTGGGAAATGAAGAATCGCAGCTGTAAGAATTCCATGAGCAAGTGTATCCTCTCTGGGGGTAAAGGAAAGTGTATTTGGACTTTAGAAAATCATGGTGGAAAAATACAATGGTAGAAACTTTAACGCTTCCCAGTGGTAAAATTTCAAGCAGTGCAGCATATGAGAAAGGCAATTTTGGGGACAGAATCCTAAAATGATATCAGGAGGGCTTTTCTGCCTCCTAGTACCGCTGGTTCTGCTATAACCTGACTTGATATTTTGATTTACAAGGTCCTTTTTGTAAGTACCTTTCTTCAGAAGAGCAGAGTGGGGTGATACATACTCTCTCATCACTATGTACCAGTTATTCTTTCTCATCCTTGGCTGTACGTTAAAATCACCTGGGGAGCTTTTAAAAATCCTGATGTCCGGGCCATACTCCAAACCAATTAAATCTGATTCTCTGGGAGTGGAATACAGTCACTGGGGTATTTAAAGCTCCCAGAACCAGTGCTTTAAACAAGGATGAGGAGTGAAGTAGATGTCAGATGCCTACAGAGGACCAGTCTCAATAGTTACACATTAAGAAGCCATGCAAGAAAAATTGTAGATGATGGAGTCTGTGGAAACTGGAGAGTGAAGATCTTGGCTACTCAGCTCCAATCCAATGTTGAAGGGAGGGAAACAGGTTGATTAAGAGGACCAAAGAAATCCCCCGGATTAAAGCACTTTTCTGCCCTTTAGTGTGTGAGCTTGAGCAAGATACTTCTTTATGCTTCACTTTTCTTATTAGTAAAATGAAGTTAATAATTATACCTGTTCCTTAAGATTGTTGTAAGGATTAAGTGAAGTCATAAGCATAAAGTACTTAGCTTTATGTTGGGCCATAACAAACAGATATCCCATATGTGTGCTAATTATTATGATAATGACCCCAGAAATACCAGAGTCTACTTGACTTCTTTTCAGTAGGCAGACCACACAAAAACTAGGGAGATGGACATCAAAAATTTCTGAAAAAGATCGTATTATATTTCTTATTTTTCCAGCACCTTATCCCCACTCTCAGCCTCCAAGTATTTCTTGCTCTTTTGGATTCTTATACCCACAGTTCCATCCAACAGATTGGAAGTGTTGTTTATACATGAGTAGATGAATTAGTAGGTTATCAATTGAGAGTTTACTGTGTGGCATACTTCCTCAGAACAAACACTATTTTGTGGCTTAAAACAACAACTACTTTTGATTTTGCCTCACTGTCCTTTGAGTTGGTGATTTGACCTGTGCTCTGCTGGGTGGTGCTCAATCGGTAAAGAATCTGCCTACAGTGCAGGAGATCCGGGTTCAATCCCTGGGTCAGGAAGATCCCCTGGAAAAGGAAATGGCAAACCACTCCAGTATTCTTGCCTGGAAAATCCCATGGGCAGAGGAGCCTGCTGGTCCATGGGATCACGAGTCGGACATGACTTAGTGACTGAACCCCACCACCACCTGCTGGGTGGTTGTGTTTCTGGACTCAAAAGTGCATCTGTGTCAGCTGTTATTCATCCTACCGGCTCTTTATTTTGGGGCTGTCTGGCTGCAGTTGGGGTGATAGGCAGGACTAAGCTGTGGGTGTCTTGTTACCTAGCAAGTTAGCCTGGGTGTTTTCATGTGATGGTAACAGTTTATAGGAGTGGAGAATTGGAAGCTCTTGTGGTCAAAGATCAAACCGACACCATATCATTTCTATTACATTCTTTAGGTTAAAGAGGTCATGTAGCTAGCCCATGTCCAAAGGATAGGGAAAAGTACTCCACTTTTGATGGAAGCTGCTACAAAGTACTGTGGCCTTTTTTTGTCATCTTTCACAGTAGCCTGTTGAAATAGGACTGATAGGAGGAATTGAGGTCAGAGTAAGGGTGATGGCTTGGGCATATAAAAGACACATTAGAGATAGGATTTGGCAGATAATCTGGTGTGCATGGCAAGGGACAGGCATATTTAAGTAGAAGCTGAGACCTCAGTTATTATGAGAACTGAACTTTGATTAACTGAAATAGGAAAGCAGAAGGCAGCAAATGAGCACAGGGTCTTATCTATGTATTCTCTTATAACAGACCCAGACTGTATTTCCTTTCTGAAATTGCTTTCTTTTGATAACCATTTTTTTTTTTCTCCAGGGGCAGGGCGTATTTTAAAACTCATTAAGGACTCAAATGACCAATTAAATATTCTATTTCTTAGTTGACTCCTTCATAAACTTTTAGAATGCTAATAAAAGGTATAAGTAATATATGTCATTTCTAGTCCAAAAGGAAATTCCTCTAATCTCAACTCCAAAGCAGGTTATTCAGTTTCAGAACCAAAATATCTAACTCTGATCCAAGACCAAAGTCTATGTCACATCCTGAGAGAACCCGAGAGAAATTTATGACAACAAAAATGATACAGTGGCAGTTAACCATTTTCTGTATTTATTTACTCTATATAGAATTCTTCTCCAAATTTTATAGATGTTTTTGTTATAGATTTGCTTTCATGAATAGAATTTTAAATTGATTTGCTCTTATGTAACCATTTTATATAGACCACTAGACTGTGAAATAAAATCAGACAAAGGTAGACATTTTTTTTTCCTTTCTTGATTTAGTATTCACAGTGATTTTGCTATAGCAAGATGGTCTCTCCTTTTCCTTTTGTGGTATTTTGCCCCTGAAAATCTTTCTTTTCCCTTTGATGCATACTATATCAAGTACTTTTAAAGGAACATCTTTTCATGAATTAAAATTCTTTAATATTAGCTTAGAAATATCCAATACCACTTCTACTAGTGCTTTTTATTGATTTTTTTATTACTGTTACTATTGATACTTATCTTCATGACTTAAAATGTGTTTCAAAGTAATTAAATTACTTTGTCCTCTTTTTCTCTCCTCTGATAAGCTTGGGCTCATGTTACCAGCCCTGATTGTAGGTTTGTGTCTCCACGTGGAGAGCTCACTCTGCAGGTGGGAAAGCCTGTGTTTCTGTCTCAGGCAAAAGAACTATTTCTTTTTATTTCCCTATAGTCTTTCCTCGATCTATTACTTAGGTACTTTCCCATTGTGTGTGTTCAGTCGTGTCCAGCTCTTTGTGACCCTGTGGACTGTAGCCTGCCAGACTCCTCTATCCATGGGGATATTCCAGGCAAGAATACTAGAGTGAGTTGCTATGCTCTCCTCTGGGGGATCTTCCCAACCTAAGGATTGAACCCCTGTCTCTTACATCTCCTGCATTGGAAGGTGGGTTTTTTACCACTAGTGCCACCTAGGAAGCCCCATTTCCCCATTAAGGCTGAAAATTTCCCCATTAAGGCTGAAAACCATCTGAAAATTTGGTGGCTTCAAAGAGCAGTCCCTAATTCTCACTCATGCATCTGTGGACCTGCTGGCGGGGAAGGGCTCAGCTAGTCTGGGCTCAGCTGCATTAGACTCCAAGAGATGTAGGTTGGATCTAGGTCAGTGTCATGTGTCTATTATTCTCCTCGGAACCGTTGTAGGTTTTAGAGCTTGGTGTGTTTTTGGTAGGTGACTCTGACAGCAATTTTTCTATTTGTTAATTTGAATGCAGACAACAAGGTGTCTCAATATATAAGATGTGAAGACGGGAAACAACATGCAAGGATACATTATTGACTTATACAAGATGACAAGCAGTTCCATTTTCCTTGACTGTTGCATCCTCCATTCTATTTGTGAACTTGAGCCTTCTTCATCAATTTATGGAATTCACATGTGACTCCTTTCATCTTAATCTAAGTATGAAATAACTTGACATTATGGAAATAAAACATCTTCCATCTCAATAGAGTCCAAAATAGGTTCAATGAGATGGCTTCCTCTCAGCAAGTGGAGTGGGTCTGCAGTATCAATTTCTCCACTCACGTCATGTCCTGTATTCCGTTAGCATTTATATGAGCTGTGTACATCAAACAGATAGACATGCATAAAGGGCAACAGAGCAAAGATGCCGTCACAATACACATTTTAAAACTGCTTTATCATTTTGAGATTTTGCTTGTGCTGATTTTAAAGGAAATCTACAAGTGTGTATATATATATAATTCAAGTAAGGGATATGAACAAGAATTCTAAACTGTTAACACTGCAAGTGATGTTAGAGATCATGTATTATATACAGCTTCCACATTTATCAGGTTACAGAGTACAACTCAGATACATCAAATAGCTTCTCAGATGTTGGATTATAAATTATTGGAAGAGTTAGAAATGAAATCTAGCTCTCCTGAATAACCAAGGGGCTTTTTCCATCTTACTGCTATACCTCCCAGGCCCCTGTTGGGACGAAATGCCAACAGAGTTTGCAGAGGGGAAGATGAGCCACAGTCGTGTCCTGAACTCTATTATTGTGGAGACTTTTTTAAAAGTGTTTTAATTCCTAAATTAGTCTTGCAAGCACCTCAAAGTCCTTCTAAAACTTCTGGAATCCTGTGAGAAACATTGTTGACACTATTTCTCATCTTTGAATTCTTGTGGCACTTACACATTTTGTCAAAAGGATAATATTCTTAAGCCTAGAAAATATATCTCTTTATCCTTTACACCCTCTCTCAGAGTTAAGAGCAGGTCTGACTACTTAATGCTGTTGACTGGAAACTCCCCCAAACCACAACAGAATAACCTGTTGACCGAGCAAAAGCTAAGTTAATTAGTCCTACTGCAGTGAAGGAAGAACACTGATTACTTGGAGCCTTGGGAGTGTGTTGAAAAGGGATATTTTGAGGCTTTCTAGCTGAGGCTGGATAATTTCATGGTGGTTCTTGGAAAGTGGGAGAATGGTTGGGGTTGGACTGAGTTTATATCACCACTGTTTTGGATGAATAGACACATAATACGTGGAACTTTATATGATTGTTAGTGAGCATTAGTCTTTTTCAATGAAGTGTTTGATTGGTTCACAGTTATTCTGTTCAAGAGCAGTTATTTCTCGGAACATATAGATAAATTATATTTGTCTGGTTCCAGCACTTTTAGACGGAGAAGGCAATGGCACCCCACTCCAGCACTCTTGCCTGGAGAATCCCATGGGCGGAGGAGCCTGTTAAGTCCATGGGGTCGCTGGGAGTCAGACACGACTGAGCGACTTCACTTTGACTTTTCACTCTCACGCATTGGAGAAGGAAATGGCAACCCACTCCAGTGTTCTTGCCTGGAGAATCCCAGGGACGGAGGAGCCTGGTGGTGCCGTGTATGGGGTCACACAGAGTCAGACACGACTGAAGCAACTTAGCAGCAGTAGCAGCAGCAGCACTTTTAGAACAAAACCAGAAAAGTGTACATCCTCCTATAATTGTTTACCCCCTAAAGATATGTTGGTATATTTGTTCAATATTTATTTGTTAATGGGTCAACATTGCATTATCCTAAAAATGAAACTCGGTCAACCCAGTTTCATGCAAGGGGCATTTCTCATGAACACCTTGGAATTTGAAACTTAGACTGCAGATACATTAGCCATGGACATTGCAAGGTCTTATGTGAAGCTGACACCAGCAGGAGGTGCCATTCTAATTTTAAGGAGCAAAAGAGGGGTTGGCTCAGTTATTCTTTCACGTGTTATTGAAATCATATCTTGAGTTTCAGTCTCAAAACTAATGAAACAATGGTATTTGGCAAAATCATTTGATTTTTATAAATGTAGTTCAAAAGACATAAGCCACTGAGCTTTTTTTCTCTTTTCTCTATTGCTCTTCCCTGAGAAAACTGCTATCAGAGGCAAGATAACATGCCCAGTGTTCCAAATGGGTAAATGATACCAATGGCCTCTGCTTAAAAATATCTACTGTCCGTATTCTGTCAATTGCAGTAGCACTCTTGAGTTCTGCACATGCACACCATTGAATGCTAAATTATAGCTCCATTTCCCTTTGCTTTTTTCTATTCAAACTACGACAGACCCTTCATTTGCACCTTTTGTTTTGTTTTTTTTCCACCCAGTGGTACTGTTTGGCTCTGGTTCAGTCATAAGCACAGATACAACTCCAGCACTGAAGTCTTGTGGCAATACTTAATTATATGGTAGCTAATAGTTTTGGATTATCTCCAAAGTGAAAATACAGTACTTTAAAGTTTCTCTTGTGAACTCTTAAAACTCAGTTTAACAAATACTGCCCTTGAGGCCTACTGGCATTAACATGCTTTCTTTGAATATGGACACATTCATTCACTCAGTAAAATATTTACTGAGCACCTATTATATGGCAGCCCCTAAGTTTGGCGTTAGATATTCCATGGTAAGCAATAATAGATAAGGCCTCTGCCCCTATGAATTTACTACATAATGGATAAGGCTTTCTTTGCATAAACCACAATGACAATGAGCAAGGTAATGAGGAACGTGGTATTACTTTTGTGTAGTATGGAGAACTGTAGTGCTGAGAATGAATGGAAGCTCTGAGTCATATGCAACTTAGAGTGAAATATTTTAACTACTGAAACTGTCTAAAACCTGCCCATGAGAGCTTGAGTTGTTTAACATCATCATCACCTTGTCATCATCCACCTTGTATGTGGACGGTATGGTTAAAAGAGGGAAAATTATTTTGTAGCATGTGCCTTCTTGGTAGAAGACACAAGGGGGGCCACACTCTGATGAAGAGTATCAAGGAGTGGGAAAGAATAAGGAGAGAATTGGGAAGGCAGTAAGGATACGCTTGGCCTCCATCACATTTTACTAGTGCTAAATGCCTGGAAATTAGAAAATCAAGAAAATTAGAGATACCAAGGGAACATTTCTTGCAAAGATGGGCTCAATAAAGGACAGAAAGAAGAAGCAGAAGATATTAAGAAGAGGTGGCAAGACTACACAGAAGAACTGTGCAAAAAAGATCTTCACGACCCAGATAATCATGATGGTGTGATCACTCACCTAGAGCCAAACATCCTGGAATGTGAAGTCAAGTGGGCCTTAGGAAGCATCTCTACGAACAAAGCTAGTGGAGGTGATGAAATTCCAGTGGAGCTATTTCAAATCCTGAAAGATAACGCTGTGAAAGTGCTACACTCAATATGCCAGCAAATTTGGAAAACTCAACAGTGGCCACAGGACTGGAAAAGGTCAGTTTTCATTCCAATTCCAAAGAAAGGCAATGCCGAAGAATGCTCAAACTACCGCACAATTGCACCCGTCTCACACACTGGTAAAGTAATGCTTAAAATTCTCTAAACTAGGCTTCAGCAATATGTGAGGCTTGAACTTCCAGATGTTCAAGCTGGTTTTAGAAAAGGCAGAGGAACCAGAGATCAAATTGCCAACATCCGCTGGATCATCAGAAAAGCAAGAGAGTTCCAGAAACACATCTATTTCTGTTTTATTGACTATGCCAAAGCTTTTGACTGTGTAGATCACAATAAACTGTGGAAAATTCTAAAAGAGATAGGCATACCAGACCACCTGACCTGATTCTTGAGAAACCTGCATGCAGGTCAGGAAGCAACAGTTAGAACTGGACGTGGAACAACAGACTGGTTCCAAATAGGAAAAGGAGTACGTCAAGGCTGTATATTGTCACCCTGCTTATTTAACTTCTATGCAGAGTACATCATGAGAAACGCTGGGCTAGGGGAAGCACAAGCTGGAATCAAGATTGCCAGAAGAAATATCAATAACCTCAGATATGCAGATGACACCACCTTATGGTAGAAAGTGAAGAACTAAAGAGCCTCTTGATGAAGGTGAAAGAGGAGAGTGAAAAAGTTGGCTTAAAGCTCAACATTCAGAAAACTAAGATCATGGCATCCGGTCCCATCACTTCGTGGCAGATAGATGGGGAAACAGTGGAAACAGTGGCTGTCTTTATTTTTCTGGGCTCCAAAATCACTGCAGATGGCGATTGCAGTAATGAAATTAAAAGATGCTTACTCCTTGGAAGGAAAGTTATGACCAACCTAGATAGCATATTCAAAAGCAGAGATATTACTTTGCCAACAAAGATCCGTCTAGTCAAGGCTATGGTTTTTCCTGTGGTCGTGTATGGATGTGAGAGTTGGACTGTGAAGAAGGCAGAGCGCTGAAGAATTGAAGCTTTTGAACTGTGGTGTTGGAAAAGACTCTTGAGAGTCCCATGGACTGCAAGGAAATCCAACCAGCCTATCGTAAAGGAGATCAGTCCTGGGAGGACTGATGTGAAGCTAAAACTCCAATATTTTGGCCACCTGATGCAAAGAGCTGACTCACTGGAAAAGACCCTGATGCTGGGAAAGATGGAGGGCAGGAGGAGAAGGGGATGACAGAGGATGAGATAGTTGAATGACATCACTGACTCAATGGACGTAGGTTTGGATGGATTCCGGGAGTTGGTGATGGACAGGGAGCCCTGGTGTGCTGCGGTTCATGGGGTCGCAAAGAGTCGGACACGACTGAGTGACTGAACTGAACTGAACTGAAGTCCCTGGAGATCATCTAAACGAAGCTCTGGCAGATGGTCAGAAGTTACTGATTCCTGGTAAATTATGTTAAAGGAAAACCAGGCACCAGCTGAGCTAAAGAACAAAGAATTCAGTAGAATGCTTATATAGGTTCATCAATGACATCAAGTCTAATTATTTATGCTACTTGCATTCAGTGTTGTTCAGAGCCAGCCAGTCTACCAGTGCTCCAGATCCTAAGGTAGAGATCCCCTGACAATTGTTTATACCACCCAGGTGTGCTCGTCCCTGCCACTCAAAGTATGGTCCTTGAATTAACAGTGTGAATATCTGCAGGGCTTGGTCGCAATGCAGGATCTCAGGCTCTACCCATACTGAAACACAATCTGCATTAGAACAAGATCTCCAGGTAAAGATTTGGAAGAACATTCAAGTTTGAGAAGTACTTGTCTAATACAAACTGATGTAGCTTTGGTGTTAATCACTGCTCTAGGAGCTGTGGATAGAGGAGTGAACCCAACAAGCCATGTCACTGATTTCATGAAGCTTTAGTTTAATGTGTTTTCCTTGTCAGCCTTATTTTCAGATACTCTCTTTGCTTTCAGACTATTGGTCCTGATTTTTGGCGTAAAAAGTTAACAATTGTCTTCCCTTTCCCATTGTAATAAAACCAATTTTATCTCTATTTACCTAATAATTCCAATACTTCGATCAATATTCCAGTGTCTATCTTTGGATCCATTTTTGGAACCAGTTGTAACACCTACACATTCACTCATGGGTTAAATTAGACTCTTTGTAAACATGTGCTCATTTTATGTCTATATGAACCCCATGACTTGATCCTGTTTGAAAATAATACTTTTTAACTCTTTTGGAAATTGCAACAAGATGTCCAATAAATTCACCTGACAGAGCCAGGTAGATTTTCATGACAGATATGTATATGTCATATGCAATTGAAGCCCAGATGTGCTTTTCTTAGCTCTCCTTGGGTGAATCCAAAGCAACGGGAGAACATTGTTGACTCTGTTTTTCTGATTTTAATTTTCCTCTCTAATAATTTTGTATTTCTATTCTATTTTGGTTTATTTACAGCCAGTAAGTTATTACCCATTTTTGGCAGCAATGGTTGGGAACTTGGTTTTAACGTCTGACAATTTGGAGATCCCTCTAAATGGACTAATGGTTTATAGAGCCCTAATCTCTGTTGAATGAGTGACAACAGGGAATCTGGTTTGTTAGTCTTTTTGTCTGTCTATTTTTGAGCTCAAATCAATAAAGAATGGTATGCTGTCCAGGAGAACAGCTCTTTCATCTGAACCAGGCAGTATTTCTGTTTCTTTGTTGGCTTTTGCCCTATAGCTGAAATTGCAGAATTGAAGTTATAAGATCTATTTTTCTGTGCCTGTATGTCTATATATCTATAATTCAGAAATACCTTCGCCTCTTACTATGTTAGTGTTTATTTTCCTTCCTCCAGGTGGTATTAATATATTAGCTTATAAAGTCTCTTAAATTAGAGAAACTATTCTGAGAGGCATTTCAAAATACCTACTTATATAAGCAGAACGTTTCCAAAATTCCCTGAAAATTAGGAAATTGAACTACTGATCCTTTAAATGTACTGGATTAAAAAAATATATTCTCCAATTACAACACGAAAGCATTGTAAGATTTCAAATTTATGTAATTTAGGTAAAGAGTTGGTAAGAAAAGGCACATTTAATCTTTAGTGTTTAATAAAATCAACCATATCTTTTCCGATTTGGCAGTGTTAAGTATCAAGTATCACAGAAGCATAATTTTTTTTCTACATGGATATGTTTCTCCTAATATATGCAGATCAACTGATCATAAAACTAACATTACTCCTAGTTATCACTTAATGTTGTGAAAAACATACATTTATGTTTGGCCAAACTGAACCTTTTTTTTTTTTTAACAGTTTCCACAGTAAGTAAGTTTAGGAATATGTCAGTTTGAACAGAATTTCCAAGATATTCAGCTAACCCTTGAATAGATATTGTATTGAAGTAATTGATGGACATCCATGGGATGCCTAGATCATTTCTGTATGAGACATAATACTGAAGTACTGATTGTTAAGCATAACTTTAAGCTTTTAAAATTTTGCTTCTTATATATGCTACAGAGAGGTTATATCTTTGGGTTTGTCATTGAACATGTTCTATTCTGCCATGGTGAGAAACTGTGCAAAGAGATTGTGCTGCTATAGAGAACTGAACTGTGTATATTCTGGGCTCTGCTAGTCCACCAAAATGACAGAGTATTCACAATTATCCATTGTTTAGTTTTCTCTGTGAAATGGAAGTAACTTTGCTGAAAAGTTGTAATTAATATGAGTAAATGAGACTCTATTAGAAGTTTCAGTGTAATAATGCTTATTTTAGTTAGATTAAGGGGAAAAAGGAGAATGCTCCTTTCCTGAAGTGAAATGACTTTTGTTGCAGAATAAGAAAGAACATGGCGAAAGACAATACTGAGCATATGGATCAATCTAAAGAAGATTCACAGAAAGATAACCTGAAAAGGAGGACAAATTTTTGTTAATATTTTGCCAAGTAGGACTCAGTTTTGATGGGTTTCATCATGAGATTTTTTAAAAAAAGTTTTTGTTCCTTTAGAATCAAATATTTCAGTGGGGCAAACCTAAAGTTTGATTTCCTTTCTGTGACAAAGTTTCCTTGAAGTGTTCATTTGCTCTTTTTTTTAAATTATAATTTTTATTGAGTTATAGTTGCTGTACAATCTTAGATGTTACAGGTGTAAGAGTATTGTGGTTCACACTTTTTAAAAGTTTATGCTCCTTTTATAATTATTATAAACTCTTGGCTATATTCCCTGTGTACAGTATATCCTTGTAGCCTATTTTATATATAATAGTTTGTACCTCTTACTCCCAAACCCCTAAATTTCCCCTCCCCCCTTTCCTGTCCCCATTGGTCACCACTACTTTGTTCTCTGTATCTGTGAATCTCTCTCTTTTTTATTATAATCACTGGATTCTTGTAACTGTTAGTTTCTACATGTAATATCCTACAGTATTTTGTCTTCGTCCTCTCTTAATAAGAGGTTATAAAAGTTTGCTCTTTGCCTGAGAGGCTAGTTTTTCCCAAATAGTGAAGATTCTTTATCTCAGCAGAATGACATTCTACACTGTGTTGCTGACATTGTCGTGTCCTTGATTATTCTCCTCAAAATGAAAGAAACAACAAATTTTCTTCATCTCTGAAAACATTGAGGATTTTTGTTCTTCAAATATCACACTGTCACAATCATTCACGTTCTCAGGCATACACGATCCCATCTGAAGTGATCAAATCTGGCAATTTTTAATTTCTGCCTTCCTCAAACCGAATCCTCGCTGGAAAATGGAAAAAAAAAGTATGAAACTTTCACAGAATCTTTTCTTTCTAAATCTTTCTTTAAGATTCCCTAGAGGATCCCTGGAGAAATCACAGAAATTTGTTCTTATGGAAATAACTATAAGTTTATCTGTTGTGTTACTATTGATGAGCTTCAGAATTGTCAATCCAGAAGATTGACAATTTAGCACTTTTTAGACTTTTTATTGACTATTTAGCACTTTTAGAGACTGCTCTGTTTTTGTTGTTGTTGTTGTTCCTCTGTTGAGTCCCTTCTATGTATCCAGTTGAAGATCTGATACAATTTTAACATCAAAGACAGTTTTCTTTTTTTATATATACAATAGGCCCTTGTTGGTTATCTATTTTAAATATAGCAGTGTATACATGTCCATCCCAAACTCCCGATCTGTTCTCTCCCACCCTTCCCCCCTGGTAACTATAAGTACATTTTAAAGGCTACTCTGGATTTACATCATATAATCGTCATTTGTGAATGAATGCCAAATAGTTGTGGGTTTTGATAATTTATTACAATAGTTAGAATCAAATCAGATATAATAGTTAAAACTGTTTATGAAATCTGTTCTATATAGTTAGCATGATTTTTAAGAAATAAATATTTACAGAAATTTTATTTTTCCCAGAACTTTGGGAGTCAGGACACCCAAATGAATATCTTCAGCTGATAAGTGCTTGGTTAGCTGGACTTGAAGAACCACGATTGGTATTTCAAGCATGTTTTCCAACATGCAGATCTTTTTATTGAAATTTAATTAGTCAGTTTTCATTTTCCCTGAAGGCAACTAGTTATATTTCCAATGTAGTCAATTGTTATGTTTTTGTACTTTATTCACAAAACTGACAAATATTTTGTAGAGGAAATTTTAGCAATTAAGAGTTTGACTTCTGTTTCTCAGTTTTTTAAATATGCATATATGATCACTTGGGGCCCAAAATTACATAATAATGGATACATTTGCAAACATGCCATTTTCAACATTTTCTCTCCAACAAACAGTAATTGTTTTTTTAAGTTACATTCTCATTCTTAAAGTGAATCCTCAACTTTGACTAGACTGACTCTGTGCCATTTATTGATTGATTAAGTATCTTGTAAGAAATAGGTTACTGGCAAACAAGGTGGCAAGTTCTGAACACCTACCTTTCTTTACACTAAAAGAAACCTTAAATTATGTGTAAATCTGACAGCTCTTTTAAGTACTTTGCCATGAAATAACCAATAAACTCCCATGTGGACTGAGGGAGTTTCATAATCGCTCTTCATTTCATTGCAGAGTATTGAAGAGATTTTACTATTTAAGATGATGAAACCTATAAATCTCTTTACCTTGATAATAGCTCAAAATATTTTGAAGATATAGAAATGAATGAGGGGAGCATTGTCAAACCCCTCCCTGTTTGACTTGTTTTTCTCTCCATATAGCTGGTGTGGTGGGTCTTATAAGTGTCTGACACAGACAGAGGGAGGATCAAGGTCAATCTACATGAAGAAATGTTAGTAAAGCTTTGATTTTTTTAAAAAAAATAAGTGAATAAAAAGAAAATGAGTATAAAAAACAATATAAAATATTTTCTTCTTGTACTCAGATTGGCTCGTGAACCTCATTTTCAGAAGCCAGTGAGATAAACTGTTGCTTTTGTATCCTCCCTGTTCACTTTATGGTGGTGGTGAATAACTAAGAGTTTCTGATGCAGGAGAAATGTGCAGCATGTAAATCATTTTTTAATATTCTAACAACTTAAACACTCCAAACCATAAATACAAACAGAATGAAATGGAAATTGGCATTTGATCACAAAGCTTCCAGGTAAAGATGCTGCTGGTTGCCTGTTATATTCCCCAGCTTTGACTTTCTTAACACACTCCTTATTTCGTTCATGATCTGCCCTCTTCTGATTTGCCAGGTATTGTCAGAGTAAGCTGACTCTTTTCCCCACCCAGGCCAACATGGTCTCAGCCAATCATGGCAGACTCATTCCCTGTGCCTCTGTTTCATTTTGGAAAGGGTACATGTTACACTCTGACCAGTGAGTTGAGAGGCATAGATTTTAGTGGGAATGCTTCTCTGCAGAAATTCCTGAGTCTTGAAAAACGTACATGAACAGGGAAGAAAAAGTTCCCTTTTGCTCTTTTGTATGTTATCTGAAGGGCATGATGCCTGAAGATGCTGTAGCCATCAGTCACCTGAAAGGCAAGCAACAAGTGAATAAGGCTGAAGATGGCAGACTGGACTGAATATTTCTGTGTGTCAATAACGTCCTCTTATTTTTTTTTTTTTTAAGTAATTGAGTTGGAGTTTTCTTTTTCTTGCAGTTTATAACCTAACATATATCTACCTATACTTTGATCATAGACTTTTATATGTTAGAGTTTCATTCATTGTTACTATTATTCAGCAATAAATTTTTTTAACAAGTTTCCTTGTCTAGTTTCCCTGCACATAGGGCTTTCAAACCAGGAAACCTTAAGATTAACATCAGGTAAGAGGCTGTAAAAAGCAAGCAGATGACAGTAGGAGATGTGAAAGCTGACAGGACCAAAATACACAAAATGGACACGAGTTTGAGCAAACTCCAGGAGATGGTGAAGGACAGGGAAGCCTGGCATGCTGCAGTCCATGGGGTTGCAAAGAGTCGGACATGACTTAGCAACTGAACAAAAACACAAAATGGATGCTCATAATGATGACTTTGAGCCATAAAGAGAAAAGTTAAATTATCCTTTTATTAAAGACTGAGAAGCATATGTTTTACAAAGACTTCCATCAAAAAATCTGAAAATGTATTAAGTGTGCAATGCTGTTTGAAGGAAAAAGTTAAGTAGAATGTTGATTGACAAGATATTTTTTACTTCCTAACACCTAGCACAAAGAAGGGCGTGAAAGACATAATTAAAAGTTGGCTAACTGAATAAATAGGTGGATTTAGAGGATGGATGATATATGATTATAATCTAATTCCATTTTACTCAATGTCATAACTCATCAGATATAGAAATGATCACCTCTAAATACCTTTCTCCTATTAATTGTCCATGAAGTCTATGCCCCCAGTTTGTCTTTTTCAGGATATTTCAGAGAAAATACTGCAAAAGAGTTTTTATGGTTTTCCACTGTAAGTTATGCCTAGAAGTGCATCAACAAAATTTTGAATTTCTCATTAAATTTCATTCATGTTGCAAGATGGAATTTCAGGTACAAAATGAAAGGCTACCAATGAAATCCAAGTGTTAAATCAATTTATATCAGTGAAGCCTGAGGTGGGAAGTAATAGAAAGCCATCCTCCTAATGAGTTGACAATAAGGCGGTGAAGTGTCTGTAGAAAAATAAAAACAAACTTTGACTAAGACTTTGTTTACCTTTTTTATTGTCACCATATACCACCAGTTCTAAACAATGTCTGTGATAAAATACTTCTTTCCCAAAAAATATTTTGTTGGGCTAATTTCTAAACAATTGATGTGGCTACTGCTGAGTTTAATATTTGTGTAAGTTTCAGAGTAACACATTTTTATTACTTATCCTTGAACAAATATTTAATTCAACTTAGCAGTTAACTCGAACCTCCTAATTATATATTAGATCCCCAACATGCATTCTCAGCTACAATGCATTTATTTCTAGAGTAAATTTGAAATAGTTTAGAACTGGCTTGAGCTGACTTTGAAAAATGTTGGTGTCTCCAGTCCAGTGGTACTTGATATTTTTTTTTTATTTAAACAGGAGATTTGATTTAAACAATGGTGGAACAATGTTTGTAAAGATGAACAAATAGAACTTGAATTGCTTCCATTTTGACATTATATATGACCCCTTAGGGTCTTTGTTTGTGTTTAAAATTTAAAAGATTGATGCAGAGTGTGAACTACAGGGAGTAATATTTTTGTTTGGAAAGAGTACATCTTTGATACATGAAATATGTTACTGAAATTGAAAAATACCTTTATAATTGAAATCTCTTTTTTCATTTTTATTGTTCTGAAACTAAAGAATAGATTGAAAAATTGACTTCTATTGAGTGTTATATAGATTTTAATGAGACTAATTTTAGCAGATAGAAGAAGATAGTAAAATATGATCCACTTCAGTAGTCAAATTGAATACTCTTGTTACTCCACTAGATCATTGCTTCTATGTAATGTGCACAGTTTTATGGCATGAATTATTTTTAATTATCATGGAAGTCATGGAAGTCCTAATTATCATGGAAGCTTCAATGCCCATTAAGCCAGGGCAACAATTTTCCAGTCTCTGTGGATCAGTTCGGGAGCCAGCAGGGGGATCACAGTGAACCTCCTGATATATAGGCAACCTTCCAATTCATGCCCTTGCAATTAAGTTAAAACTGTAACTGCTTCTTCATTTTCTATCTTGAAATGATTATGTGTGTGTGTGTTAGTCACTCAGTCATGTCTGACTCTTTGCAACCCCATGAACTGTAGCCCACCAGGCTCCTTTGTCCATGGGATTCTCTAGGCAAGAATACTGGAATGGGTTGCCATCTCCTTCTCCAATAATTATATTTGAAGTCAAATATGAATAAGCATTTACTTGGTGGAAGATGAAATGGGTATGTCATGGATTGGTTAATGACATGACATCAAATATGTCTTCCTTGAGGAAATTAATTTTCCAGATAATGTTAATGATATTAAACCTCTTGGAGGCACTGTTCATTCTGTATGTAAACTGGAGCCTGTCATCGTACTTCTTGGCAACACTCATAATAGGGGTTAGTGTTTCTCCTTCATGGGACTCTTCTCTGAGTCTTAGTGATTCCACATTTTTTTCTATTTTTCGTCTCCATTTCATTTGTTGTTTCATTCCATATGAGCTGTACGTGTCTTCCCTTATGAGAGTTTGGCCTAGACTCCTTCCTCGTCTCATTTCATATTCTCCTCATAGATAATCTCATGAATATACTTGATTTCATTCATCATCTTTGAGTTAATGGCTTCAAAAATCTATATTTCCAGTTTCTCTATGAGCTTCTATAGCTCCTTACATCAGGAAACCTCTGCCTGTCTCAGAGACATCTCAAACTTACCTTTCTCTTTCAGTTTTCCGTTACTTCATAAATATAGTAGCTAAAACAACGAATGTCTATAATGTTTGAGAATTCTGTTCATTGCCTGGGTAGTTTTCCTGCTTCACTTGGTGTGGGTTTGAGGGTCATATGGCTGCTTTCAGCTGGAGGTTGGCTGAACGAAAAGATCCAAGATGGCCCCACTTTCCCCACAGTGTCTTTCCCTCTGAGATCCCTCCACGTGGCCTCTCTCTTCAATAGGAGAGCCCAGACTTCCTAACAGCATGGCAGCTGGGTTCCAAGAAAGCAAAGTGGGAGCTGCCAGACCACTTAAGGGTTGATCCCAGAACTAACCGAGATCAGGGAAGCCTAATGCTTTAGCCAAAACTATATACCTGTAACAATATTCTTAAGTTTTAGGGGTAGCATAGCTATCAACACCCTCAAAAGAAGCTTCTAAAAATGGAAAGGAAAGGAGGGAGGAAGGAGAAGGAAGAAAGGTAGGAAGAATGGAAAGTTATCTTCAATTAACTTCTAAAAATAAAAGGGACAAATATTCAGCAGTATGAGTGGAGTCATTGTTACTCTATGGTGTATTTGCTTTCTTGGTATTTGAAGCGTTAGCTGCCTTTCAGCAATTCTCCCTTACACCTATCAAAAAAGGATATAGAAAAAGTAAATTATATATACATTATAATTATCAAAATAGTTCCTTCCTTGAACTGCCAAGTTCAAAGTGTTATTGTTCTTCCATAATTTATGCTGATGAGCTTGGAGCTTGATGAGTTTGTTTGGTCTAACCCTCTCCCTTCCATATCAGTTCAGTCATTTATCAAATCTATGGAGTCCCTTTTTGTGTGATTTCTCTCATCAAGTAGTCCATTTTCATTTTTATCACCACCATCCTGCTCCATTTCCTTTATACCTGGAATGTGAAATATTATGAAAATCTCATACATGCCCATCCTTCATCCAATCTTGCCCTGAGTCAAGCTATTTTACACATTAAAGTAACTATACAGATTCTCTATTGACTGCACAGCACATCCCAAACATCTTAGCATGGCTTTGAGTGTCTTCTAACTGTTCAGCTTTATTCCTATCTCTCTCATATACAAACTGTCCCTAGTGGCCAATTGGATAAGTTTCCTCTACGTAATTGGTTAAGCTGTTCCCCACCTGAGTTTTTCTTTGCTCACATCAGTTTTCTCAAAATCTATCCCTTTTTGTGAGTTTCGGTGCATGTCACATCTTATATCTTTGTGAACTACCCCAGACCTCAATAATCCTCTGAGTCATTGGTGTACCTCTTGAACTCTTGAGCCATCAGTGTACCTCTTGAACCTCTTGAGCCAGTTGGCCTTCACTGTAAATCAACTTACTATTTTCCAATATTTCATGTCTCAAATAAGATCACAAAGTCTTCCTAGGTAGATCAATATTTTGAGCCCTCAATAGTTGATGGAGAATAGATATTCAATTCTTCTCTTTTTTACTTTTGAGGAATAAGTAAATGACTAGTCTCAGGTTATGTATCCACTTCATAAAGAGCCATAGTCTACCACTGAATTTACTGGAAATTAATGAAGAAGCATAAGAATCTGATTACAGAAAGATTCAGAGACAGAATGGCTCTGGGCATCCAGTTACTAAGAACCTCCTAGGCTCCTCAGGGTCTGACCATCAGGATGAATGAAATCCCACCATTTCTCATTTTTTGATTACATTTTGTTTATAACAGTTCAATTTGAAGAAAGAGTCTGATTGCCCAAGCTTGAGCACACATTCTCCTCAAAATATGTGTTGGGGATGGGTCTGAAGTGAACCTGATTGGCTTCACATTAAGACTCTCTCTGCTGCTGCTGCTGCTAAGTCGCTTCAGTCGTGTCCGACTCGGTGCAATCCCATAGACAGCAGCTCACCAGGCTCCCCATCCCTGGGATTCTCTAGGCAAGAAGTGAACCTGATTGGCTTCCCATTAAGACTCTCTCTAGTGAGTGAGAAGTCAATTTCCAAAACAGACTTGGCAAGCTGTTATCAAAAAAGAGGGAAACAAAGACAGGGCAAGCATCTCATTCCTCCTTTGAATCAAATCCTATGATTTATCTGAATTTAATATGTTCAGAGTCAACCAAGATAGAGTCTAAGCAAGGAAGCTTAATGGCAGTAAGAAAAGAGATATTGATTTGGTTAGGATGATTGGAGGTATGGGCAGAGGAACAATTTATGTTTGGGACATTGTAAAGTAATTAGCCTCCAGTTAAAATAAATAAACTAAAAAATAAATAAATTTTTCATCATGGCCAAAATTGATTCCAAAAATACTATATTTCCAGTAAACAGTACATAGATTGGCATTTTCAAACATGTTTATAACTGTTCAGTTATTTTTGACTTTTTAGATTATTTTACCATGTTTTAAAATGCTGGTTGGGCTATCTGAAAGGATAAGTTTCCTCTCTAAGGAAAGTTCTAGAAACTCAGATCTCTTCAGTAAGGTGTGAAAAAGAGAATAGGATTGAATGTTTTTCAACCAGAGGATAACTTTTCCTAATGTTGAAACCCAAGCAGGATGCTGTTATCTTACTTTTCACCCTGATCCTATTCAATGTTGCAATAGAGCAGTGGCTTAGTAGTATGTTTATTAAGTCACTGGCCCTATTTTGAGATACTGATACAACCATAGTATTCTCTCCCCCAAACATTCATTTGCACAAATACAATTTTTCCACAGTTTTGGAGGATTCGTATGTTCCTGAAGTCCATCTATCAAGGCTAGATTTGGCACCTTTTTGAAAAAAAATAGTGACCCTTAATTTGGGACTTCCCTGCCTAGGAAGGCAAAGAAAAGTCATAAATATAACAGCAACAACAAAATAGTTTGCTATGAAAGATAAAACTAAAAGGGATGAATGGACTTATTAGCTCAGTGAAACCTTGGACATGGTAGCATGTGACAGGAGAGATCAATTTTTAAAATACTGTGTTACTAGGTTATCAAACACTTATCTGTCATATTTTATACTCAAAACTAGGGCCATGGATCTTCTGAGAGAAGGAACTCACCTGGAATAATTACAGCAGCTGACAAATGCACACACGCTGCCCATGCTCTACTTGCCTTATTTGCTCAAACTTCTGACTTTTAGGCAAACTGCCAGACTCTCCTGGTAATATCTGTGTCCCAGCGGAGACTCTGGTGTGCACAAATCTTTATTGTGACAGCTTCCTTTGGTGCTTCTGTGGTTCAATGAAGTGAAAATAATGATGAGAGATTTCAAGATTTTGGAAAGTAGTTTTGACTATTTAAAAAGTGACTGTTCTAGTTTCTATTTTATAGGATTTAGAGCTTTAAAGTACTGCAAAAAATTTCTGGAAACTCTGACACCCTTAATATTTTTTTCAGATTCTGAATAGGAAATACTTCCTAATTGACCAAGTTAAAGAGAGACAGACATTGATGCACATTTTCTTTCATCAGTAACAGAAGGAAAACACAAAACAGACTCACCTTCTCCTTTTAATTACACATGAAGTTAGTATTAGTCTGAACAACTAGGAAAGGAGCAAAAAAACTTGATATTCTTCTGAGCAAAGAATAATATCTATATATAGCTTAAAAAACCAGAATGCTGCTGGTGCTGCTGCTGAGTCACTTCAGTCGTGTCCAACTCTGTGCGACCCCATAGATGACAGCCCACCAGACTCCCGGGTCCCTGGGATTCTCCAGGCAAGAACACTGGAGTGGGTTGCCAGTTCCTTCTCCAATGCATGAAACTGAAAATTGAAAGTGAAGTCGCTCAGCCATGCCCAACTCTTAGCAACCCCATGGACTGTAGCCTACCAGGCTCCTCCATCCATGGGATTTTCTAGGCAAGAGTACTGGAGTGGGGTGCCATTGCCTTCTCCAAAAAAAAAAAAATAGATTATGTCTATTATTTGTTGATGTGTGAAAGCGTGAAGTCACTCAGTCATGTCTAACTCTTTGCTACCCCATGGACTGCAGCCTACCAGGCTCCTCTGTCCATGGGATTTTCTAGGCAAGAGTACTGGAGTAGGGTGCCATTGCCTTCTCCGAAAAGAAAAAATAGATTATGTCTATTATTTGTTGATGTGTGAAAGTGTGAAGTCACTCAGTCGTATCTAACTCTTTGCAACCCCATGGACTGTAGCCTACCGGGCTCCTCCATCCATGGGATTTTCTGGGCAAAGGTACTGGAGTGGGTTGCCATTTCCTTCTCCAATTATTTGTTGATAGAAATTTTTAAAATCATTTATTGTTGTTATTATTACTTGGCTATGCTGTGTCTTCATTGCTGCACGTGGGCTTTCTCTAGTTGAGGTGAGTGGGGGCTACTCTGTACTTGTAGGGTGCAGGCTTCTCACTGCAGTGGCTTCTCTTGTTGTGCAGCATGGCCTCTAGGCTCCTGGGCTTAGTTGCCCCACAGCATGTGGGATCTTCCTGGACAAGTGATGGAACCCATGTCCCCTGCATTGGCAAATGAACTCTTTAACTACTGAACCAACAGGGAAACCCTTCAAAAAAAAAAAAAAAAACTTCTATAGAGGTCTATAGAATTTTTTTTTTTAGGAAACAAAATTCTTCTCTCAAGAATATTCTGCATAATAATACCATTTTCAGAGTTCTCAGAATTCTGAAAAACTTGTTGGAATATGCGCACACAGATGAACACATACACACAAAAGTGATCTACAGAGTTAATCACTACCTCCAAACATCTAAAGAATAGGATTTTATGGCTCATTTTATTAGTGAATGGTGAAAATATAGGTGAGTTTACAAAAAGTACATATTATACAACTCTTCTAAATGTATCACCACACGGGAGAAAACAGGAAAAGCAATGTGGTTGTAAATCTAATTCTCCTGACAGAGGAAAAAAAATATGTTCTGACTTTTCTAAAGTCTTACTCTGTGTGGTTTAACAGAGCACCATTTCCACCAAAAACACATATTCTTTACAAATCTTAGAAACCGTGAAGTCTCTCAATCCAAATGTTCAGTTCAGTTCAGTCACTCAGTCATGTCCGACTCTTTGGAGCTGGGTTTATAGGAGCATGTAGCAATGACTTCCTAGTGTCTGATTATCACTTTTAGTGATGCCAGAATTGATAAGCAGGTTCAAGTGACAACAGCCTGATCTTTATATTGTCAAATTACCCATCAGCCTTAAGATTCCTAGAATTTAAAGATCCTGGAGAATAGTTTTGTCAGAAGACTTATTCAGAGTTTCCTTTCATTCAATCATAGAGCAAACATTTATTCAGTTTATTCTAAATACTAGGCACTATGCTAGTGATGGAGATACAAAAAGAAATAAGCCAAAGATGCAGTGGAAGAGACAGATAAATGAATAACTTCAGTGTAATAGGAAAAATGTGCAGGGCTGGATGCAGAGCCCTCTGGGAACATAGAGGAAGCAAGGTTCCTAATAATGGCAGTCTCCAGAAGTCAGTAGTGCAGTTCATTTAGATCAGGAGCTGATAGTTATCATGAGTTATCCAGCAGCTAACATCCAGCTAGGAAACTCAACTAGAGACCTTGAATTTCTGCATTTCAAATCCAGCCATCAAAGAAACTTTCAGAAGAAGCTTGATACAGCAGGGACTTCCCTGGCAGTCAAGTGGTTAAGACTCCACAGTTCTACTGCAGGGGGCCTAAGTTCAGTCCCTGGTCAGAGAACTAAGATCCCACATGCCATGTAGTGAGACAAAAAGAAAAAGAATCTTGATTACATCAAACTTTCTGGGTTCATCCTGTTGGCTCCATCTTTTTTTTGTTTTACTTTAACTAAAGGTCATGAGCTCCCCAGGTAGCTCACTGGTCAAGAATGAGATGTGGGTTCAATCTCTGGGTCGAGAAGATCCCCTGGAGGAGGAAATGTCAACCTACTCTAGTATTCTTGCCTCGGAAATCCTGTGGACAGAAGAGCCCAGCAGGCTACAGTCCATGGGGTAGTAAAGAGTCAGATGTTACTAAGTGACTCAACACACACGCAAAGCTCACATGTGTGCAATGGGCAACCCTGCTTCATCCCCTTGAAAAACAAGCAAGGATGCTCTATGTTTATTCCCTGGCTCCTAAAGAGTGCCTAAATTTGTTTGTGTCAGTAGTTCAAGGAAGAATACTCCAGGTACTCTGTTTCACAGCCTGGGTCCCCACTCATTTAATCTTTGCAGTTGAAGAACTGTTCTTGCCTGTTTTGTCACATCAAATGTTGAAGCTTTACCAAAGGAAATCAGCTTTCAAATAAGAATGGTATTGCCTCTTGGGGGCTCAGCTGCTCTGCAAATCATGGATTATGTAAATTACAAATAAGATCCAACCTTTCAGCCCAGAGAGGAGGGAGAGGCCCTATTTTCCCACTGGGACTTATATTCTAGAGTTGGCCTTTTACTTCATTTCCCAGAGAATACTGAAAATGTAACCAAAAATACAATAAGAGAATACTGCAAATATTATCTAAACTACAGTAAGAAAAGCCAGAAAAACATATAACTAGCCCTGAAATTATTCTCTTAGGATTTTAATATTAGATTAAAAATGCTGTTTAGCCTGTAAGTTTTCAACCCCAACCTCAAGCAATCAGCAATTGATTTCCTTGCATTCTGGGTGTAAAATACCACAGACTAGATAGATTATAAAAAACAGAAATTTATTTCTCAGAGTTTCGGAGGCCAGAAGTCCTAGTTCAAGGTCCCGTATTGTTGGGTGAGGGCCCTCTTCCCCATTGCAGACCTCTTGCTGTGTCCAAATGTAGTGGAAAGAACAAGGAAGTTCTTTGCTGCTGCTTCAGTCCTGTCTGACTCTGTGCGACCCCATAGACGGCAGCCCACCAGGCTCCCCCGTCCCTGGGATTCTCCAGGCAAGAACACTGGAGTGGGTTGCCATTTCCATCTCCAATGAATGAAAGTGAAAAGAGAAAGTGAAGTGGCTCAGTCGTGTCCAACTCTTAGCAACCCCATGGACTGCAGCCTACCAGGCTCCTCCATCCATGGGATTTTCCAGGCAAGAGTACTGGAGTGGGGTGCCATTGCCTTCTCCGAGGGAGTTCTCTATGGCCTCTTTTTAAGGGCACTCATCTCATTCATGAGTGAAGATGTTAGTCACTCAGTCATGTCCGACTCTATATGATCCCATAGACTGTAGCCTGCCAGGCTTCTCTGTCCATGGGATTCTCCAGGCAAGAATACTGGAGTGGGTTGCCATTTCCTCCTCCAGGGGATCTTCCTGACCCAAGGATTGAACCTGGGTCTCCTGAAATGCAGGCAGATTCTTTATCATCTGAGCCACCAGGGGCCTGTTCAGTCATGAGGGTGCCACACACACACAAATTCATATGTTGAAATCCTACTGCCCAATATGATGTTATTAGGAGATGGGATATTTGGGTTCATTAGGAGATGGCATATTTGGGTTTATTCATGAGGGTGGAACCCAAATATCCCACCTCATAATGCCATCATATTGGGCACTAGGATTTCAACATATGGATTTGTGTATGTGAGGTGCACAGACATTCAGATCATAACACTGGGCAAGTATCCTATGGTATATGATACTTTAAAATATTTTGCTTCCAATGAAGATAAGTATTTTTCATGTCATCTTAGGTAAACTCGTTTCTTGTGGCTGCTGTAACAACTTAGCACAAACTTGGTGGCATAACACATTATCATCTATTCTCTTTAAATTCTGAAAGTCAGAAGTCCAGAATCAGTTCTGCCAGAGCAACGTCAAGGTGTCATAGGCTATACTTCCTCTGGAGGCTCTAGGGGAGAATCAGTTTCCTTGCCTTTTCAAGCTTCTAGAGCTCCATTTCTCACATTCCTTTGTTCCTTCTTCCATCTTCAAAACCAGCAGTGTAGCATTTTGCATCAGTCATTCATTGATTTCTGTCTCTCTAGTCCAATCTCTCTGCCTCCTTTGCCAAAGGAGATTTGTGATTAAACTCATGGAACCCACCTGCATAATTCAGAATAATCACCCCATCTCACAACCCTTAACTTCATTGTATCTGCAGAGTTCCTTTTACCATATAAAGTGACATTCACAAGTTACAGTGATGAGGACCTAGCTGTCTTTGGGGGCCAATATTCAGTTTACCACAGCAGGTAATTAAGATATTATTCTCAGCTGAAGTATCCATCTTCTCAAATAACACAGCCCCTTTGGTCTAGAAAGGTTGTTTCAAACAATCTTTTTTCTTCAAGTATCTTTAGCTGGCAAATTATAAATTATTATGGATGGAATCACTGTAGATTTGTAGTATACAGTCTGTTGAGCTAAACACAAACAGCTTTTTATCACTATTTGAGCTTTGTATCACTATTGGCATACAACATGGTCAAAGGAAGAATGTTTCAGTGAAAACATTATTGAATATTCAAAATGGCATCCGTTATGTTGTTGAGTGTTCTATAATGAAAAAGTCATGATTTTTTAAAAAGTTGTGTCCCTTAGATTTAGAACTCAAATTTGTCTATCTTGATGAACTAATACACAACTGCATGCTAGCTTAATTGCTTCAGTTGTGTCCAACTCTATGTAATCCTATGGACTGTGGCCAGCCAGGCTCCTCTGTCCATGGGATTCTCCAGACAAGAATTCTGGAGTGGATTGCTATGCCCTCCTCCATGGGAACTTCTCGAACCAGGGATTGAACCTGTGCCTCTTACATCTCCTGCATTGGCAGGCAGATTCTTTACCACTAGTGCCTCCTGGGAAGCCCCAGGAGGGCTTCCAATAATCAATATTATTCATATTGATTTTGAAACATTTGTCTGGCTTCCAGGAAGTACAGGCTAAATTCAGTAGATACTTAAACTAACTATTCTTAGCTAATATTTATTGTATAATTATATGTTTCTCACCCCATCCCCAAATAACTGTTTCTTCTGTTCCTTACTGTGATGCTTTTGATAATTTATCTTCCTGTTAACAAGCCTATTGCATGGACCTTTTATTACAATCTACCTCAAAATCCTTTTTGAAAGCAGCAGACATAAATAAAGCAAACAAATAAACAAATTTGGATGATATATAAACCCTATGAATTATGGCCCATCTGCATCTTTTTTGAGTGCCAAAAGCATAAATTTAGCAATGAATGCATTTTGTTACTACAAAAGCATTTTAAAATTGTGTTTCTGTGCATTATATAGCTTATTAGAATGGGCAGATAGATAACCTTAGAAGTCAAGGATATGCAAATTAATGCCAAGATAGTCGGTAGTTTTCTTGATTTCATTCAGTATCTTCCAATTTTAATAATTTACAACTAGTACCAATGTTACTAAGAAATTTTTTAATGGAAATGTGTATGAGCTGGCTTTTGTTAACACCTTCTTAAGTAAAGAGACATAAACACAATTTTGAAATCCTAAGTCTGTTTTCCAAAAGATTTCCACAAGATAAGGGCTTCAGTTTGGAACTATTTTATATAGGTTCGTTCTCCCACCACCTTCCATTCAATTTATTAGAACTTAATATAATATCTGTTATAAGTGATACACAAATGTGTTAAATAATTTGTATTCATCAGAGGCTAAGCATATTCACTATTGTAGAAGCTTTGAAACCCTGTCCTAGTAGAGAAAAATAAGGAAAATGTATCTATAAATGTGAGAGGCAAAAATCATTGGCCTTCTTTCCCATTTATTCTCTTAATCTAGTTTCTGATGGATACTCATCATGTTAGGATTTCTCATTACACTTCCAGAGTTAAAAATCTAAGAAACCTAAATGATGACAAACTTAAAAATGGTATATATTAAGCTTTAATTCAAATACAGCAAAATAAATATGTCTAAATAGGATTTAAGATTTAGAAAAACTTTGATTTATAGAGAACAATTGAACTCAGAGAACTAAGCATTAAATTGGAATTCAGAGACTCTGAGTTCAGATTTCATGTTCACTGATTCATCTATCTATTTGAGATATTAATATTTTTAAAGATATATTTAACATTGGAAGTGATTAAACAGACCCAATTCTTTCTGTGATTTAAAAGTTAACATTGTCTTTAAAATTCTACTGATACTCTATTTTAGATTAATAATATATTTTTAAAATTTAAATATGAAACGATTCAAACAGATAGAAGTGATACAAAATAATATAATGCAGTATCTTTAAAACATTTTTACCCAAAATTCATAGTAAAAAAAAAACTACTTTATATCACATTTACTTACATACATACATATACAAGTAACTGAAGCAAACTGTCCATAAATCACTGCTTAGATGTACTGTAATTGACACTGATATTTCCTTTTTCTTCTTTTTTTTTTTATAACTTTATTCTATTGTTTTTAAAAAGATAAGTTGCAGTCTTGCAAAGTGATTTCAGACCCACAGTTTGGGTATCATCTGACAGTTTTCAAAACGTTGATATACTATTTACATTTATATATCCATCATTCATTCAGCTGCTTAAGATATTAATTTTGCCATATTTGCTTTAAATAAAAAGAAAATAAAACATTAGATAAATTCCAAGTTCTCCATATAGACTTTCTTTTCCTTTTTCCTACTTTCATCATAGAAGTAACTGCTATTTTAAACTTGTTGTTTGTTTTCATCCATGTTTAATGGTTTTCACTTCCTGTAGATGTCTCCATAAAAATATAGAGTATAATTCTGAATGTTTTAAAGTTTACATAAAGATATTATGCTCACCTACTCTTCTGAAATTCATCTTTTTTTAAATTTATCATTATGTTGGTTTTTTTTAATTGAAATATAGTTGATTTACAATAATTTAATAGTTTTATGTATACAACATACTGATTCAGTGTTTTTGAGAAGTATACTTGCATTATAGTTTATTATAAGATAATGGCTGTAATTCTCTATGCTATAAATAGTATCTCTATTTCTTATCTATTTTATACATAGTAGTGTACCTATTATTCCCATATCCTTACATTGTCCCTCTTTCCTTACCTCTCCCTTTCAGTAACCACATGTTTGTTTTTTATATCTGAGTCTGTTTATATTTTGCATATACATTCATTTGTTTTATTTTTTTATTTTCCATACAAGTGATATTATACAGTATTTAACTTTCTATCTCTGACTTATTTCACTAAGTGTAATATTCTCTACATCCAACCACATTGCTGCAAATGGCAGAAATGCATTCTTTTTTATGGCTATATAATATTCCATTGCAATTCTATTCTATTGTTTATCATTATGTCTATATATTTATAAAGTTTGATACCTGTAGCTCAAGTTTATACATTTTAACTGTTCCATAATAGCCCAATAAGTAAATGTTACTCATTTTTATTAATCAATCTATTGTGGTTGGTAATTTAGATTCTCTTATTGTTGTGGCAATAACAAATAATACTATAGTGAACATTCATACCTGCATCTTTCTGCTCAAGAATACGTGTATTTCCATAGGGCCTATAACTAGAAGTGGAAGCATGAAGCAATAAGCCTTGTACATGCTTGACTTATATATTTCCAAATTGTTCTTCCAAATAGTTGTTCTGATTTGTATATACAGTAGTACTGTCTAAGAGTTTCTGTTTCTCCATATCCTTGCCAATTCATGGCTGTCTCTTTGCAACCTCATGGACTATACAGTCCATGGAATTCTCCAGGCCAGAATACTAGAGTGGGTAGCCTTTCCCTTCCACAGGGGATCTTCCCAACCCAGGGATCTAACCCAGGTTTCCTGCTTTGCAGTCTGGTTCTTTACCAGCTGAGCTATGAGGGAAGCCCCCTGCCAGTTCTACACATGATTAAACAAATATTATGATTGAAATCTTGTCAAATTCTAATTTGTATTTTATTGTATATTGTATAAAATTTTTATACAATATTGTTTATTGTATAAAATATTATATATTGTATACAATTTATACAAATTTTAATTTGTATTTATCAACTTCACAATAGTGAAATTGAATTATTTCATTATTTTGTTGTCAAGTTCCTTCTTCTATACATTTTCACCATTTTCCTAATAGAATGTATTTTTTATGTATGAATGCTCTGGATATTTTTCCTTTTTCTATCTTTTACAGTAAGGCCAGGTCTGTAACATCAATATTATAGGAAAAGTTAAAATAATTAACCAAATGAACACAAAAAAGTTCTCAGACTTGCTGTTCATGATTACAATCAAAGTGTAGGAGTTTTTCTTGTTTCAGTTTTGATACTTGGTTCACTCGGCAAGAATAGCATTTAAAGCAGGGTTTGAGGCCGAAATTGACCTGAGTTAAGCTCATAACAATAGCTTTCCACTTGGGTAATATGTAGCACAGACCTAAATGTGTTCTTGTATTTCTCATTTTTCAAAATTGCAACAGTGGAACTTCTCTGGCAGTCCAGTGGTTAAGACTCTGCACTCCCAATGCAGGGGCCATGCTTTCAATCCCTGATCTGGGAACTAAAACCCTGCATGCTGCATGATGCAGCCAAACAAACAGTGGTGCAACAGTGGGTCAAATATCTGAGGCTTGGATCATTTACCTCAGACAATTCAGTGTTTCTGTATCTGTCCTCATTCCAGATTATTGAGAAAGTCAGGTACAGTGTGAATGAAAAAAGCATACATTTGATACATACTTGCTATGTGCAGTAGCTGAGAGATGAATATTATCATGTCTTATTTCAACCAGAATATGATTTCATTAAGGTTCTAAAACCAATATACATGAATATAGGGACGATATACTAGATTGGATCTGGATCTCAGGTTTTAGTTCCAGTCTCATTCCTTCATGACCATGCCACCTTAGCCCGCTACTTTCTCTGTGGCTTCTAAACACTTAGGTATCTCAAGACCATATCTTCTTTCATTTTTTAGAATATAAAAAATGACATGCCAAGTCAGGGTTGCAAATTGATATTCATAATATTCCTATGTAATTTACTAACTTCTACCATAGGATGACATATCTTTTATTATTCAAAAGAAAAATGATGAGATTAACTTTTTAAAATATCAGTTCATTGTACCAGCTGGTTGGTACAGACTTGTAATTTTAACACAAATATAAAGAATATGAATTTTTTCCAATTCTATCAATAGTTCTTTGAGTGAATATATAAATGCATTTGTAAATTATATAAGATCTAAATTTGAATTCTTGAATCTAAGGCATGGGCCAAAGGCTCTTTTGCCCCTCATCTTTCTCCAAATACCAGGAAACTGCCTCTGACCTCACCTCTGTTGACTTATTACTCTTAAGCTGTAAAATGATTTGTAAGATCCCATCCAGATCTCACATATCATGGTTTTATACAGATTTTAACAATCCAACATTTCAAGGTCAACCAGGAAACAACTCTTTGTTTTTTAGCTGTTATTCTGAGCCTGGACTTAGAAGGCTGTTTTATGTTGACTTTGAAATAAACCATCATCACTGATGATAAATATGCACTTGGACCTGACCTGACTGTACAAATAAAGTGCACTCTCCATAGTAAAAAAAAATAAAATAAAAAAATAAAGACATTCTCTTGGTAGTTATTTGTGATATTCCAAATGTGGGATGAATTTCTTTGATGAAAACCATCTTATTTGATCTTGATGTACCATTTGGCAGGCTACCCTGGTGGCTCAGACGGTAAAGAATCCTCCTGCAATGAGGGAGATCTGGGTTTGATCCCTGGGCTGGGAAGATCCCCTGGAGAAGGGCATGGCAACCCACTCCAGTATTCTTGCCTGGAGAATCCCAGTGGATAGAGGAGACTGGCGGGCTACAGTCCATGGGGTCGCTAAGAGTCAGACATGACTGAGGGACTAAGCACAGCACAGTACCATTTGGTATTTTTGGAAACAGAGCAACCCTTCTGCTAGGTTGTTTCAGTGAAAAATTCCTGTATGATCCCAGACTCTTCAATATAAGGCTATTGTGTGTGTGTGTGTGTGTGTGTGTGTGTGTGTGTGTGTGTGTGTGTGTGCGCGCGCGCATGCGCTCACACGCATGCGAGTGTGTTAGTCGCTCAGTTTACTAGTAAAGCAAGTGTTTGTTTTATCACAAAATCAGTTTCTGGCAATATAACATATATCATTTTAACTTCATGAAGAATTAAACATACTAAAAGCCTTATAAGGGCTTCCCTGGTGGCTCAGAAAGTAAAGAACCCACCTGCAATGCAGGAGACCTGGGTTTGAGCCCTGGGTTGGGAAGATTCCCCTGGAGAACGAAATAGCAACCCATTCCAGTATTCTTGCTTGGAGAATCCCATGGACAGAGGAACCTAGCAGGCTACAGTCAATGGGGTTGCAAAGAGTTGGACATAGTGACTAAACCACTGCCACCATGGGCATCCTACAAATAGGACCTCACTGGAGAGGAATTCACGCATTTCATTGGAGCTGCAGCTCCCACAAACTAAAATGGCTCTGCTAGTTAAGATCTCAGGTTTTTAGTAAATATAAAGTGCAAGAAATTGTCAGTGCTTCAAAAGCAGAGATGATATCTTATCCTTTTTGTAGTCCCTATTATTACCTGGAGCTTGTCACATAATAGGAGATTTAAGGATTGGAGTATAAAGTCATTGAATGTAAAATCCTTTGAATAACAAAGTATTGTCTTCTGTTATTTCTCAAAAAGGTGAGTATGTGGGCCATAGGTTTCTTACCTTTGCTTTATATTCCTTTAGATCTATAACACAAACTGAAGCATTTTTTTTAGAAAAAGGTACTCCTAAAATATTTTTGTTAATGTTTCAAATGTGCAGTTGTAGTCTGAAGATCATTGGGGCATAGGTAGGTGCCTGTGGCATCCATTTTTTATAGTGGCAGCCATTGTTTACATGTTTCAAGTGCTGCCTGCAGGGGTTTTTTATTAGATGAGGATTATAAATAAATCAACATTTTAAAAAGCCTATAGGATCTAAAAAAATACAACAACCTAGTGAATATAACAAGAGGGGAGAGAGGAAGGAAAGAGGCAAAATAAGGGTAAGGGATGAAAATAAACTATAAGGATATATTGTGCAGTGCAGGGAACATAGCCAATATAACAACTGGAATTGAAGCATAACCTTTAAAAATTGTGACTCACTATAGTTTACACTGGTAACTTCTATAATTCTGTGACTCAGAAGGTAGAGAATCTACTTGCAATGCAGGAGACCCAGGTCCAATCAACGTCCCCACTGTATCCCCACTGTAAGATGGCTGCTTGCCTTTATTACCATATTCTAAAGAGATTAATCAATATTATGCCCAAGTGCCCCAAGTGTCACCAGCCTTACTCCCATCTTAAATTTATCACAGATTCAACACAGTCATAAAGGGAATAATCAAAAAATCTTCTCACATCTTATCTCATTATACTATTGTGCATAAGGAAAAAATAGTTTTAAAGTACAGAAAAGAATGAATTGGGCCATGCAGCTGCTTCCCAAGTGTTAAATTTCCTTCATTATTTTCTCCCTGAAATACAGAAATTGTTCATATTGAGATACAAGTAGTTTCCCCCAACCAAGTTTTCAATTCCTGTTTTTTTTTTTTTTTTACATTATAATAACATGTTTGGGATCGCATGTACACCCGTGGTGGATTCATGTCAACGTATGGCAAAACCAATACAGTATTGTAAAGTAAAATAAAGTAAAAAATAAAAATTAAAAAAAAATGTAAAGAATATACACCATGAAAAAAAAAATGTTAACCATAAGGATGTCAATGCAAATGGCAGGCAAAGATCACCAAATTTTTTCTTCATAAAACCCTCTGCAAGGTTTTGCTTTTCCAGCATGCCCATGTCTGTGGGAACTGGCTTTTCTTTCTCCCTCCTCCTTCTGACTGGTTACAGTGGAAGTAACCACTGTTTTTACAAAGTCACCCCACCTCAGCTGTAGACATGAAGCCAGAGGTTGGTCCTTGGATTTTAGAGTTGGAACTAGGAAGTGATGATGCAGTGAAACTTTGAGCTTTTAAATGGAAATGTTGCAAACTCATATGTTGACAGTAGAGATTTTTCTGACATGTCCTCTAGAAATAGAACCAATAAGTTATTCTACCAGGATGGAGTGGGGGAGGGGCAGCATGGAGAGAGAGAGAGAATGAAACAAATATACAGAGAGAGGCAGAGCTGAGATATGAAGAGCAAATTCTAGTTTCTCTACAGTTTTTGGCTAAGGCTCCATTTCACATCACCCAGTTGAATCCCTGCCCTTGGGTTGTTTGAGATAGCTATATATTCATTTAATAGATTACCTTTTGCTAGAACTAGTTCCAATAAGTTTCCATAACTTAAAATCTAAAAAACTAATTGCAAGGTTTATTTCATACCATAAACATTCTATAAAATATAGACTATAAATATAATGCCTACAAAAATATTCTTTCATGGTGTTAAATTATTGAACAGATTTAATCACCCACAAGATACTCCCCAGAGAAAGAGACTACAGAATATGTATGTGTATAATTCTTTTTTTTTTTTTTTTCAAAAAATAAGTTTTGCGTGCCTTCAGTGAACCAGGTCGCAGTGATGGGTAGGCATATGTGCTAAGTTGCTCAGCTGTGAGTGACTCTTTGCGACCCTATGGACTGTAGCCTGCCAGGTTCCTCTGTCCATGGGATTCTCCAGGCAAGAATACTGTAGTGGGTTGCCTTGCCCTGCTCCAGAGGATCTTCCCGATCCAGGGATTGAACCCACATCTCTTATGTCTCCTGCACTGGCCGGCAGGTTCTTTACTACTAGTGGCACCTGAACAAATATAAGGTCTCTGCTGTATTGAGGGAGAGACTTATGAACACAATAATCACAAAAATAAGTAAATGATTAAAAAAAATAAGTAAATGATTAAAGACTTTGGATAATTCTATGGGATTTTGAAGAGGTTTTGGATAGGGAGCCAGGTAGAGGAAGCAGTATATGTGAAGGCCCTGTGGCTACTTTGAAGAATTCCAGTGTTGCTAATCCAGAGGATTTTTTTCACAAAGGCATTTATTAATCAGATCCTGAAAGCATCAGTTCTGCTTTCTGATTACCATATTGATCTCTCATATAGGAAGAGCATTTTTGTTTGTGTTCTACATTTATTTCTCAAATAATTTGATACTCCTATTTCCTTAATATTATCCAAGAAAGGCACATAGTATATGTCATTTGCACCATCAGTTGATTAAGCAAACTTTCTTTGTTAGTGAGGTAAAAAAAAAAAAAAAATTCATCTCAGGTGTTTTCATGGTTTCCCTCATGGATCTGTGAGTGGATTAATGGACTCGTCCTTAGAGCTGTGTGATTGTGGTGGTATTCCAGTACATAATTCCAAGCCACCAGCTCCATCTCACTCAGGTTGCTGCTGCTGCTAAGTCGCTTCAGTCGTGTCCGACTCTGTGCGACCCCATAGACGGCAGCCCACCAGGCTCCTCCGGCCCTGGGATTCTCCAGGCAGGAACACTGGAGTGGGTTGCCGTTTCCTTCTCCAATGCAGGAAAGTGAAAAGTGAAAGTGAAGTCGCTCCGTCATGTCCTACTTATAGCAACCCCATGGACTGCAGCCTACCAGGCTCCTCTGCCCATGGCAAGAGTACTGGAGTGGGGTGCCATTGCCTTCTCCACTCACTCAGGTAGGGTCTACCAAAGGCATATGAACCCAGAGCCATGGGAATGTTTGGCTCCATTGAGAATTAATAGGAAAAGACAGTAACTTTAGTAAGATTTACTTAGGGACGCAGCATTCAGTGCTTTCTTGGGTTAGCACCTCTTTGTTCTTAAACCACAACCAATGCTGCTATAACATTTCAGTAGTAATCTAACAAAGGGTGTCAAGGATATAAGAGAAAATTACACTATATGATTTCTCCAGGTTTCTGAGCGATGCATGAACTATTTAACTGCATACACAAAGAACTGTACATTTAGTTGCCATGGCACTGCTTATCTGCTGTCTTTAGGGAGAATAAAATGGCATTTTAACTTCTATGACTCATCCCTCCCCCCACCCCGAGGTATAATTGATAAAGCTACCTTTCCTAACTTTGAACGAGAATCCTTCAGCAGGCAAAGACTTTTTGTTGCTTTTGTTATTGCTGCTGTTGTTAAAGAAAAGATACTTGTTCTCAAACCTAGGCTTAACTCCATTCTCAATAGTTGATAGCTTTAAGCAAAAATCACAGTTTACTGAATCTAACTGTGATAATTCACATATAATAGATGGATGACAAACCAAATGGCTATCAGGGAAAAAGCGTTTTTTCCCAACATGTATTATCTTGAGTTACTACATCTAAGTGTTGATGCATGCTCACCAGTAATGACCCCTAGCATTAATAAAGAGATTTTCATCAAAGATCTGATAGATAGTCTGCTCTTGATAAGAAATATCTAGTGTTCCTTAACATATAGTCAGGGAAGAGTCCAGTGAGTATTAGGAATATGAATTTGAGAATTCCTCACTATGCACCTTAGTGATGAAAAGTATGAGTGATTCTTGGACAAATGTGAGAATCCAAGTGTATACTTGTAGGTATAAAACCCTTGCATGTTTATTAAGACTCTCCCCTGTGCCCCCATAATTCTGTGTCCATGCTTCCATTATGACACTTTTCACTCTGCTTCTTAAATTTCTTTCTATACCATTAATTACCAGCTTTTTGAAGTAGAATAGGCCATTATTATTTTTGTTATTATTATTCTTGATTACCAAGTGCCTAAGAAAAGGGCTCAATACATGCTTGCTATATTCTTCTCAAAGAATCTACTTTGAGAAATCGGTGTTCATTATGTCTTAACATTCTGCAAGAGATACAAAGAGAAGAATGAATTAAGTCTGAGAACCGCTGGATTGTGCTTGCATACTTAGTCATGTTTGACTCTTTGCAACCCCATGGACTATAGCCCACCAGGCTCCTCCAGGCAAGAATATGGAAGTGGGTTGCCATGTCCTCTTCCAGGGGATCTTCCCTACCCAGGGATCGAACCCACATCTGCCAGCGTCTCCTGCATTGCAGGCAGATTCTTTACCTACTGAACCACCTGGGAAGCCTGGATATTTAAATCAACTCTATTCTCAGGAACTGCTCTGGGGTGAGTTTGGCTTAGTTATAATAACTCCTGATTTCACCTTCTCCAGAGGAGCTTAGGAGAAAACAGCCCAGGACTGACAAACTGCTCTTTCTTTTTTTATTAAATAATTGATACCTTTGAGAAGGCTCTAGAACCTGCACTTTTGGAAGTCCTTAGGAGCAAAGACAAGTTATTTCCTGGACCCAGCATATATTTCAGAATGAAACAAATGAGACATCCTACATCCTAACAAATTGTCCTTTCCCCCCTTTTTTATTGAAGTATAGTTGATTTGCAATGTTGTATTAATTTCTGCTTCACAGCAAAGTGATTCAGTGATACATATATATACATTTAAAATTTTTTTCCATTGTTTTATTACAGGATATTGAATATAGTTCTCCCTGTGTTATACAGTAGGACCTTTTTTTTTTAACCATTCTATATATAAAAACTTACATCTACCAGCCCCAACCTCCTAATCCATCCCTCTCCTTCTTCCCCTTCCCCTTGGCAACCACAACTCTTTTCTCTACGTCCATGAGTCTGCTTCTGTTTCACAGAGAGGTTCATTTGTGTCGTATTTTAGATCCCACATATAAATTATATCATATAGTATTTGTCTTTCTTACTTCAGTTAAGATTATAATCTCTAGTTGTGTCCATGTTTCTGTAAATGGCGTTATTTCATCCCTTTGTACTACTGAGTAGTATTCCATTGTATATGTGTACCGCATCTTCATCTCTTCCTCTGTTGATGGACATTTGGGTTGTTTCCATGTCTTGGATATTGTCAATAGTGCTGCTATGAGCATAGGAATGCATGTATCTTTTTAAATCATAGTTTTTTCTGGAAATATGCCAAGGAGTGGAATTGCTTGATCATATGGTAATTCTATATTTAGGGGTTTTGTTTTGTTTTGGTTTTTTTTTTTGAGAAATCTCCATTCTGTTTTCCACAGTGCCTACACCAACTTACATTCCCACCAACAGTTATAGGAGGATTTCCTTTTCTCCATATGCTCTCCAGCATTCATCATTTGTAGACTTTTTAATGATGTCTATTCTGACTGGTGTGAGATGGTACCTCCTGTAGTTTTGATTTGCATTTCCCTAATAATTAGTGATGTTGAACATCTTTCCATGTTCCTATTGGCCATCTGTTTTTCTTTGGAGAAATGTTTTTTCAGTCTTCTGCCCATTTTTTGATAGGGCTGTTTGGGTTTTTTGTTGTTGTTGTTGTTTAGTTGTGTGAGCTGTCTGTATATTTTGGAAATTAAGGCCTTGTTATTCACATTATTTGCAAATATTTTCTCCCAGCCTGTAGGTTGCCTTTTCATTTTGTTTATAGTTTCCTTTCCTGTGTAAAAGCTTGTAAGTTTGATTAGGTCCCATTTGTTTATTGCTGTTATTGTTATTATTGTTGTTTTTATTTCTATTGCTTTGGGAGACTGACCTAAGAATATACTAGTATAATTTATATTAGAGAATGTTTTGCCTATAATCTCTTCTAGAAGTTTTATGGTGTCATGTCTCATGTTTAAGTCTTTAAGCCATTTTGAGTTTATTTTTGTGTATAGTGTGAGAGTGCCTTCTAACTTCGTTGATTTACATGTGGCTGTCCAACTTTCCCAGCACCACTTGCCAAAGAGACTGTCTTTTTTCCATTTTATATTTTTACCTCGTTTGTCAAAATTAATTGACTATAGGTATGTGGGCTTATTTCTAGGCTCTTTATTCTGTTCCATTGATCCATATGTCTGTTTTTGTGCCAGTACAACACTGTTTCGATTACTGTAGCTGTATAATATTATCCAAAGTCTAGGAGGGTTATGCCTCCTCCTTTGTTCTTTTTCTTCAGGATTGCTCTGGCAATTCTGATTCTTTTATGGTTCCATATAAATTTTAGGATTATTCACTCTAGTTCTGTGAAAAATGTCATGGGTAACTTGATAAAGGTTCAATTAAATCTGTGGATTGCTTTGGGTAGTATGGCCATTTTAATAATAATTATTCTTCCAATCCAAGAGCATGGGATATGCTTCAGTTTCTTTTAATCATATTCAGTTTCCTTTATTATAATATTTTATAGTTCTCAGCATGTAGGTCTTTCACCTCTTTAGTAAGATTTATTCCTAAGTATTTTATTTTGGGGGGGCTATGATTTTAAAAGATACCCTAACAGATAGTCTTGAATCAGATAACTCCCTGACAGGAATGAGGCAAAATTTTCATCACTAATTTTACCTTTTATGGTAAAATTCCTAAGGAATAAGTTAATTAGGCAATGGTGAAATAAAAAAATCTGCCCCATCAATACTATAGACAGAAATGATAAGAAAAATTGAGACATATACATCTTTCACCTTAGTAGTAATCTTTATATTAAAAACTCATACCCCAAACTTATTAAAGTTATGGTAGGTTATACCAAAGGTTTTATGAAATATCAATATGATAATGTTGAAGGTATTAAAATTTTATATTCTGTGAGATTTTATGATTGATTCTTCTTTATTGATACAGAAACAAGTATTGAAATCTCGAAGTTATTCCAGATAAGAATACTATAAATACAATAATGTATTATATTTAGAAAACTTGACTCAAAGTCACTACATACAAGTGTTATCTTTGTTTAGAAAAGTATTAGTATTTTGCATAGTTCAATGGTTGGCCTTCTAAACAAATGCATTTAGTTCTTATTCTCCCATGATAGCCTCTATGTTGTCTAGTCTAATTCTCTGTGATCGAATGTTCTGTTTTAGTTTCTCTAGCCACATGTACTTTTGATTTAATTAAAAAATCAGATCCCTCTCTGTGATAGTCTGTGAACCTGTTCCTAGCTTGGTGGCCATCCCAAAGTCTTCTCTGCATCTTCCATTCCCAGGTTGCCTAGAATATTCAACAGGAGTCCATCATTCAACACTGTTTGCATTCAACAACACTCAGTATATGGGGAAATTGTCCATCTATTTAAAAATATCTAAATATAGTTAAATTATGGTATAGTAAGACTCAATTAATTCAGGCTAACTGGGGAGATGTTGCTGTTCAGTCACTAAGTTATGTCCAACTCTTTGAGATCCCATGAACTGCAGCTGCCAGGCTTCCCTGTCCTTCACTGTCTTGGGAGTTTGCTCAAACTCATGTCCATTGTATCAATGATACCATCCAACCATCTCAGCCTCTGTCATCCCCTTCTCCTCCTGCTCTCAATCTAGCATCAGGGTATTTTCTAATCAGGATCTTCACATCAGATGGCCAAAGTATTGGAGCTTCAGCTTCAGCATCAGTCTTTCCAATGAATATTCAGAGTTGATTTCCTTTAGGATTGACTGTTTGATTTCCTTGCTGTCCAAGGGACTCTCAAGAGTCTTCTCCAGAACCATTTAAAAGCATCTTGAATTTATTGGGAAGGAGTTTGTTGCTGTAGTTGTTGTATAATTTAACATTAGTGTTTTTACTTGGAGTGAAATCTAAAGTCAAGACCTGTGGAATGGCTTTCTATTAGAGAGCCTTCTTGTCTACTAAGTAACATGGTATTTCAATGTAAAGAGAGACCTCTCATAGGTTGAAAAGTTTATTGTCCTTAGTAAGCCAAATAATCTCTGAAGTCTTGTTTACATTGTCTAACAGCATAGTAAATCTATTAATAGGAAAAAACATACCATAAATAACCTCCCTACTTTTATGAGTAAATGCATTAATTTTCTAACATGATCTTGTTTAAAAAAAGTTCAAACAGGATAATGTGTGGGGGGGACATGTAAATTTATGCTATTTTACTCAGAACTCTTAAAAATCACCAATATACCTAATTGCTGGTCTCTTATTTGAAATGAACCATTTAACAGTCCATAGAAAGTAGTTTCTCCAGATATTATCTAAATGCATATCAAGTTTAAATATTTACCTTTTATATATCTTTTGCCTTTTTATTCAGTTTGCGCATTGACTTTTTAAAATGTAAAGAGTGCATTGAAATTATACATTTTAGGTTTAAATAGCTGAATCATAGGTGGCCAACTATTAAAAATATGCTCCTATAATGAGACCATGTATAGTGACAGGAATAATATCAGTGAATAGAAGAATTAGATTGTGACCTTTAACTAAACAAGCAGTTCTTATAATCATGATTGTCTTGGGGTTAATATATGTGGCTATGACATTTGTTTCCACCATGATTTTGTACCTATTTAAAAAGACAAGCCACATGTCACAGGTATTAATTTAAAATATTTCAGTGTAATTTCAGCTAATTAAATCATATATGCAATCACACAACTCCATTCAAGAAATATTTGGTGCAAATCTAAAAGGAGTAAAATTTAGTGTGAAGGGTCAGATAGCACTGCCCTTGATCTTCCTAAGAAACTCTAATCACTGTCAATTGAACTTCTAGATGTTAATTAATGGGACACAAAAATTGAGCACTGTCTCACCTTTCTTTGACAAAGTATGCATTTATTTGAGTTTTAAGCTCCTTCCATTCAGTTTTAAAATGGTGCCTCCAGCTTATGAAGCCCCTCAGAAGCTTAAGGATAAGGCAGATAGAATTTTAATTATAATTTTAAGTAACTAATTTATTTCATTGAACTCAGTGCTGCTAAAAATAAGTATTCTTGGTTTTGTTGTTTCTGGAAAACATATGTTTAGAAATTAAAATCATTCATGTTCATAGGATCATAAGAATGCTAATACTCAGGTGACAATGAGGTCAAATGGATTGAAATAGCATTCTTCATGTTATGCTGATGATGTCTTGTGTGTTAACATTGTCATCTGTGTACACAGGCAGGTGCCTTGTCACTTCAACAAATCTGAGCATTACCTGAGTAAGAGTTTTAGAAGTAGATAGGAATGATGTCATTTTTCAGCCTTTTCCAAACCTTTATAGTGATGCAGTCCTGAATGGACGTGCAAGACACTAATGATTTCATGTCAGTCAACACCCATGCCACATTAGCTGCACATGATGCCCATTCATAATAATGGCACCAGCAAGATACCTAAGCATTTCTGAGTAACCTCAAATATTAATAAGGGGATGTATTTTATCACAGTCATTTTGTAAAATTGTTTACTGTGTGTGCTAAGTCACTTCAGTCATGTTCAACTCTTTGCAACCCTATGGATTGTAGCCTGCCATGCTCCTCTGCCCATGGGATTCTCTAGGCAAGAATACTGGAGTGGGTTGTCATTTCCTCTTCCAGGGGATCTTCCTGACCCAGGGATCAAACTCATATCTCAGTCTCCTGACTTGGCAGGTGGATTCTTTACCACTAGTCCCACTTGGGAAGCCCCAAAATTGTTTATTAGCTGAACATCTGCAACCTATCTTTTCCCTCCTAGGTCTAGATCCAACATATATACATACATAGCATGTACAAGAATGTTTTTAGCAGCAGTATTTGTAGTTGCAATAAAAGCTACAGACAACATTTATAGTTTTCAAATTGAAAACTACCTAAAGGTCCATCACCAGTAGAAGGAGTAAATAAATTGTGAAATGGCCACCTAATGGAATATGTTGCATTGATAAAAATGAACTCTAATTGTATACAGTAATGTGATTGAATCCCATAAACATAGCATTATGTGAAAGATGCCACACTGAAAGAGCATATAATGTATGATTTCATTTATATAAAATTTAAAAATAATACAATTAAGTAATATTATTGGAAATCAGGATAGTGATTACTTTTGCTTTAGAGTAGGGGAGAAGTGATGGCAAGGGACCATGAATAGGACCTCTGGGATGTTGATATAATACTCCATTTCTTTATCTGGTTGCTGGTTATATGGGTATTTTCAGTTTGTGGTGATTCATTAAGATATAGACATGATTTGTGCATACACACACATGTACATACCATTATACATAGATATATAAAATACTTCAACAAGAAAATAAAATTCTTGAGAAGTTCTGAAGTTAAATATGTTTAATTGAACCCCAGTGTTAGTATGTGCTTGTGTTAGTTTCTTTGGGCTACTATAGCAAATAACCACAAACTAGATAGCTCAAAACAACAGTAATTTACCCTCTCACAGTGCATAAATCTTGAAGTCCCAAATCAAAGTATTATTGGTAAAGCTATTATGCTTTGGTTTTTTGTTTTGTTTTGTTTTTGGAGAATTTACAGGAGAATCCATGTGGCTCTCCTAGCTTCTGGTGGCTGTTGGCAATCCTTGCCATTCCTTGACTTGTAGACATATCACTCCAATCTCTACTTCCTTCTTCACACAATTCCCAGCCCTGTATTTCTTCTCTATGTCTGATATGAACACTGGTCCTTGGATTTAGGCTCCAGTAATTGAGATTGTTATCTTAATTACATCTATGAAGACCTTTTTTCCAAATGAGATGGCACTCACAGGTTATAATAACAATCTTTTAATACAGGGGTCCCCAACCTCTGGGATCCAATGCTTGATGATCTGAGGTAAAGCTGATATAATAATAATAGAAATAAAGTGCACAATAAATAAAATGCACTTCAGTTCAGTTCAGTTCAGTCACTCAGTCATGGCCAACTCTTTGAATTGAAGCACGCCAGGCCTCTCTGTCCATCACCAACTCCCGGAGTTCACTCAGACTCACGTCCATCAAGTCAGTTGATGCCATCCAGCCATCTCATCCTCTGTCACCCCCTTCTCCTCCTGCCCCAATCCCTCCCAGCATCAGAGTCTTTTCCAATTAGTCAACTCTTGGCATGAGGTGGCCAAAGTACTGGAGTTTCAGCTTTAGAATCATTCCTTCCAAGGAAATCCCAGGGCTGATCTCCTTCAGAATGGACTGGTTGGATCTCCTTGCAGTCCAAGGGACTCTCAAGAGTCTTCTCCAACATCACAGTTCAAAAGCATCAATTCTTCGGTGCTCAGCCTTCTTCACAGTCCAACTCTCACATCCATGCATGACCACAGGAAAAACCATAGCCTTGACTAGACGGACTTGAATCATCCCAAATACATCCCCCCTCCAAGTCTGTGGAAGAATTGTCTTCCATGAAACCAGTCCCTGGTACCCAAAAGGCTGGGAACTACTGGTTTAGTGGGACCACCATTCAATTTCCTGCCATATTCCATCCCCAATCTCCATGCAAATCATAGTAAAATATATATATATATATAAATATTACACAGACAAAAATTATGAGAAGAGTGGAAAACATGAGATATTTTCAGGATTTTAGAAGATGGACAGTGAATATTGGTTGATTTAGCAGAATGCAAGAAATGAAAACTGGGTACCAATAGGAAATGACTACAACCAGATGCAGGATTTGGAGACACCAAGTATTTCTGGATGCAGGGATAAGAAGTGGGGGAGAAAATAGGAAGTCTGTTTGAAAGACTGGACAAGGAAATTAAAGATATCCTCCCCAGGCCTAGGCATCCAAGTGACTAATTACTCCACACTAGGCAGACAAGAAATGAACAATCGATAAAAAAAAAGAAGAAGCAAAGTGGCCTTAGGTTTGTGGGCCTGAGAAATCGCCAAGGTGGAGGGGCAGGCGCTGTACTAAAACAAAGAAATTAAAAAAACAGTCTGTAATTTGAATGGTGCTGACACCTACCCCCCACCCTTCTGTGTTCATCCAAGAGGACACTGGCAGTTAGGCTACTAACCTAGTCAGGAGCTTGGAGGTTTCTTGTCTGGGGAATACTCTGCAGCCAAAGAGAAAAGACCTGCCCTTGACAGGGTTGCCTCCAAATGAAAGGACCAATACTTCCCTGATCACATGCACTAAAGTCCACTTTTCAGTCACATCACCATACACACAGGACTTTCATTCAGCTTTTCAGTACCTCACTTTGACATGGCAATAGTCAGCCAAGAGTTCCTGTGTATTTGAGGAAAGCTCACAATGTAAAGGACAGATTTCTTTTTTAAAAAGCATACAGGTGAAAAGAGCTGTGAAGAAACAAAGACTGTTCAGGGAGAGGAAAATTTCAAAAATGATCATGAATATTCCCAAGTACATTAAGGAAGCAATTTATAACATCCGGGATACTATAAAAATGGACATTCAGGGAGCTCATAAAAACTCTTGAGAGATTAAAATATTATAGCACAAATCTTCCAGAATGTAGAGCAAATTATCAAAGAGAGGAGAAGATATTTTTTCAAAAGGAAATCAGTACAGGAGGTCTATTTGGAATTTTATAGAGCTGGGGAAAATGGAGAAGAATTAGAGAAGAGGAAATTATAAAATGAGTCATATAAGAAAGTTTTCCTTAATTGATAAACTGGATTTACCATATTTAAAAGGGTTCCATGGGTGATCAGCAGAAGACATTTAAGATGATTTGTATCTAGGTGTATCAACTAGATATTGTAGGACACCAAGAGTGAAGATTCTAAAAACTTTCCAGAAGTAGGTAGAGGTTATATATAATGTCACAGCAATCAGAATACAATGGACTTCTCAAATGCAATGTTTGAAACCAAAAGTCAGCTAAGTAATGTCTTCGAAATTTTGATAAAAAATTACTGTTTACTTTCTACCTATAATTCTTTCTATAGCCAATTAATCGGTTAACCTACAAGTACAGATGTGCAGAGTTTTTCAGAAGAACATGGTCTCAAAAATTTATCTTTAATATACCCTTTCACAAGAAGGTCCTAGAGGACATAGTCTGCCAAAATGAATGAATAAACCAACAAAAAGGGGTTAAGAATCAGAAAACAGAGTACACATGGAAAGGAGAGGGGAGAGGAAGAGAAGAAAAAGAGAAAACCTCTTCAGAGAAATATATTGCTGGCAAGTAATAGAGAAAACAGAAAAATGAAAACAGGAAAGAAAAATGATTTTCAGTGGAAGAAGCCAATAGGAATTTAGATGATTTACATATAAATGGAACACTGTCAGAAAAGCAAGCCACTCAATATCTCTGAACACTTGCTGTATGTTTCTACCTTTTCTGTTTCTTCTTGACATGTACTTTCTTCATCTTCATTGTTGATGCAACTAGACCTTAAAAGACCCAACTCAAGATGTAATTGTTGCCAAAATGTAGGGGAATAGTTCTTGGTTAAGGGAAACTTTCTTAACATAGATATAAAATATAGCCATAAAAATACAAACTAAGATCTGACCATATTATACTTTTAAACTCTTGTAAAGCAAAAATAATAATAATAATAATAATCAACTTAGGAAGAAAGTGACAAAATGGAAAATTGTATTTCCACTGTTTATCATGAGAAAAACTTGGTACATAAGATATATTGGGTAACATCTTACGGAAAAACCCATATATTTTTGGCTAACCTAATATAAAGAATTCCAAGTCAATTAGAAAGTTACACAATAAGATAACTTCATGCAAAAATGGCAAAGTTCTAACATATAATTCACAGATGAAAAAATCCAAATATTAGAGGATGGGCAATTTCACTCTTATTAGTGCAAAACAAATTAAGACAATGGTGAATTATCCTTTTTACCCATCAGATTAATTTTAAAAATGTAAGTAGAAAATCTAGTTATCAATTGTTTGGAAAAATTGTTAGGAAAAAGTTGGGAAAAAATTATACTTTCAGATGCTGCTAGTGGAAGTATAAATTGGTGCAACCATTTTGGGGAACTATTTGGCAGTAGCCCATAGAATTATAAAACTGTATGCTAGGATGAATATATATTTGGCTACTAGGATGAATATATAATTTATTATTCAATTCGGTACTCCTTTGAACCTGAAACAGGGGACTATTAAAACTTCTTTCTGTGTGTTCTCTCTGTGTACTCAGTGGTGTCTGACTCTTTGTGACCCCATGGACTGTAGCCCGCCAGGCTCCTCTGTCCGTGGAATTCTCCAGGCAAGAATACTGGAGTGGGTTGTCATTTCCCTCTCCAGGGGATCTTCCCAACCCAGGGATTGAACCCACATCTCCTTCAATGGCAGGTGGATTCTTTACCACTGAGCCATCTGGAAAGCCCTGTTAAAATTTATGCCAGAACAAATGGGTAAACTGGGATTTTCCTAGGCCATCTGGTTATAATGTCACCTTTGTATGACCCACTCTGTGCATAAACCCTAGATAACCTATTGTCCATATGTCCTATTTGTGTGCAAAGCTACTCTTTGTTGCATAGTTTATACCAGCAAAAAAAAAAAAAAATTAGGAATAAAATGTCAAACATATCATATAGAATATTAAACAGCAAGGGAAAGAGATAAACTAGATTTCCAGAACATAAACTTCAGGTATGAACAGAAAATTCCAGAAAACTATACAAAAAAATAGATGGATAGATTCATTGATTGGTTGATATTTATGTAATAGTAATTGATAAGTACAATTTAATACAGCTCAAAACTGTAACGGTGGTTGCTTTTGGTAATTGAGAAAGGGAGTCCTAGTCATGGTTTAAGGGAAATTAAACTATTTTAGTAACGTCCTATTTCTTGAGAAATAATTTTAATCAAGTATGACAGATGTTAAAGTGGATAGATCTAGATCAGGGCAAAGTATATGCATATTTTCAGAAATATTATTCTTTGTATTTTAGTGACTTTTTTTTTCTTAAAATAAAGATAAAATGCTACCACTTTCATGAAGCCTTCCTTGATCTCTAAGCCAAACGCCATCTCTCTTACAAGAGTTATGCTATTCTGCTTATTAGATTTGTCTCTTCCATCAAATTGAAAAATTCCTAATTGAAAAATCTGGTGCCTTTGTCCCTTTTTGTATCCCTCTCCATAACACTTGGCCAGAGAGCTGATACAGTTCATAGCCACTAAGATTTTATTAAACAAAACACAGAAAGAATAGCCTGGTTCACATAGAAATACTTGCCTCTATTTAGGTGACTCTAGAAAAATTTTAAACTTTCAACTCCTTGTTTTTCTATGCATCATGGACCTAGGTTTCGTGCCAGCTTTTATTCACATACTTTTGGAATAGATTTCTAATAAAAGCTAATGATAATGTTCTATGTTTATATGTTCCTTAGCATGCTGAAGGTTCTGCAGACAGTTAGTACCCAAGCAAACCTAGGCTAGAATGGTGATTAAAACCATGGTGGATTCATGTCAATGTATGGCAAAACCAATACAGTATTGTAAAGTAAAATAAAATAAAAATTAAAATTAAAAAAAAAAAGCATCTACTTCAGTTTCTGCTTTCTCAGAAATACCTATTCTTTTTGCTAAGGCTGAGCTCTAGATTGTTGAATGGGCAGTGGCATTTTTCTCCATTACTCTTTTATGTCACTTTGGCTCTGTTGGCCACTATAGATAGTACTGTTAACTTCTTCCTGTCAACACCAATTAACAATTTTTGTACATCTACTGGATCCACAGCAGAATTTCAGTTACCTGCTGTTCATTTAGAGTCTACTTGTTAAGCAAAGCTTGAATACAATATGGCATTTGCTTTGCAGTTTTTTTAATATATAATTTCTAGTTTCAAGGCTTCAGTTTTTCCACTCTCATAAATAAAACATAACACTTTTATTTTTTTCAAAGATATCAGAGTTTGTTCAGTTGAACAATGCCCAACTTGCAAATGAATACTTTTGAAAATACATATGGTGGGTATATAAGTACATATGTGAATTCATTTGGCTCCAATGTGAATTTATTAAATGTGCTATGCCGAGTTATCTTTTATCAAAAGAACTGTTAGTAAGTGAAGATATCAAGTGTGCTTCCTCATACATACACAAAATGCTAAATTTAGGTTTTAATGCAGCTTTGAAAGTGACTTCTTTGCTTGCTACTTATACTAAAAGGATTCCTTTATTCTTGAGAGTGAAATGTATTTTTTAAAGAATACTTAAACTTATTTTTTTCCAATTCTTTTTGTCATCGTTGTTTTCAGCTTTCTCTGCTGTTTCAGACTTACGACCAGATAATGCCCAACTGCAATGCCTCCCTCGACCATTATCTGGCTTTCCTTTGAGACAGGACTTTGCATAGAGTTTTCTTGGCTGGTTGAGTCCTGTGATGGCTGGACTGTATGTGCTCTGTGATGTATCTCACAACTGCATCTGACTAGTGATCTTTATTTGAAAGTGTTATTTTCAGGTACCTTTTCACCCCTACACACAAAAGATGTGCTGATGATAGCACTGACTTTTCAGAGTGATCTTTTCACCGTAATTAACATTAAAAAAAATAAAAATCTGAATTGAAATCTACAATCCCACGTGGCTTTGAAGCTTCTGTAGTTAAGAAGGGCAGGAAGAGCCTTGGGGAACACTTGCTGACTTGGCAGCATAAAGCAACTCACATATACCTTCAGACGAGCAGACAAGCAAGCTGATTTCATTCATTTTACCCTTAATCTCTTACATGGACTGGCTGGTCGGTTACTTACTCATGTTGTCAAAGCCGACCCTTAAAGACAGTTAATCTGGTTAAGATTCAAATACCTTATACCCAGAGTATGAGATATGCTTCTGAGGTGGCTAGGGTTTTAAGACAGGAGCTATATTATAAGTACCTTGCCTTTAGCAGGCTCTTGTGAGCACACTGTTAGGCAGTCAGGTATTAAAAGGGTTTTGGAAGTCCTGCTCAGCCTGTGGCATCACTTCAGCCCTCTCTAGATCTCTAGTCCAGCTGTTCAATTAACAGAAATGAAGCTGAAGGGGCATCAGTGTGGCTCCAGCCGGTGCCATGGTGGTTGGCATCATGCTACCAGATCATGCACGCATTATTTTTACTCATGTGGAAGGCTGCCTTACTGTGTATTTCTCAGGCTGTCAGAAAGATGGATTCTCGAAATCTTTTGAAAAAATGCTAAGTACTAGCTGCTTTGGGTATTTACCCAGGGGCTTTGCAGCTGCCTGGCATTGCTGTGTGGCAGCTGAACAGTAATCGCTGCTATTTCTCAGATTTGTTTGTATCTTTGTCAGCATCTGAGGAGGGGGAGGTTTAGACCCAGAGTGGGGCCCCTGTCCCCAGTGATCTCATCCAGCCTGTGGCTTTCAATGCTCTGTGAGTTGCTGAAAATGAACTGAAACCGTTAGTCACTCAGTCATGCTTGACTCTTTGCGACCCCACGGACTGTATAGCCCACCAGGCTCCTCTGTCCATGGAATTCTCTGGGCAAGAATACAGATGTGGTTGCCATTTCCTTCTCTAGGGGATCTTCTTGACCCAGGGATTGAACCCAGGTCTCATGCACTGCAGGCAGACTCTTTACCATCTGAGCCATGACTCCCAAATTAATTTCTTTGGCCCTGATTCAGCCCTGCATCTCAGACGCATATATCCAGCTGTCTGCCAAATAGCTCAGATGTGGTGTTCAAGAGGTATCTCCATGTTAAAATGGACAGAAGCAAGCTCCTGACCTGTCCACCCATATACACCCCCAAATGCTCCTCCCACCATCTTCCTGCAGCAATAAATGACGACTCCTTTCTTGGAGTTACTCCAGCCAGAACCTTGCAATCAGCCTTGATTTTATCTCACCTTTACCTCATGGCCCACATTCCAAGGATCCATCTTGAAAGTATTGGGTTGGCCAAAATGTTTGTCTGGGTTTTTCTGTAAGATGGCACAGAAAAACCTGAATGAATTTTTTGGCCAACCCAGGAGATTTGGTACCTGAATACTTCTCTGCCATCACCACTGCTGGTTTAATCCAAACCAACGAATTTCATCTGGAATCCTGTGACTGCCTCCTGACATGTCCACCTACTTCCGCATCCCAATAGTGGATTTGCCCTGCAAAGTCAATTATAAAACACAAGTTGGATGTGTTACTCTCTGCTCAGAAATCACCAGTGACTTTCAGTCCCTAGGCCCTCACCAAATGACCAAAGCCAGTGTAAGGGATCTGACTCTCTGGTATTTCTCTAACTTTGTATCCTTTTGATCTTTCCTTAGCTCATTTCCTCAACTCATTTCCCTGTGCATACAGTGGCCTCTTCACTACTCACATGCTCCAGGCATGGTTCCACCTGAGTATTTTTGAAATTGCTCTTCTCTTTGCCTGGAATGCTCTTCTCCTGGATATTTCCATCGCCTGCATCCTCCCTTCCTTTGAGTTTCCACTCAGATGTCTCTATCAGTAAGCTCTTCCCTCACCAGCCTTTATAAAACAGAGCAGTGTTCTCAATTCTCTTACCTTGCTTTATTTTCTTATTTGCCTCTATAATTCCTGTACATCTTTCCCGACTTTGTACAGGCTTTGTTTTATTTGCTGCCATTTCTCCAGCACTAAGAACAGCACACAGAGGTCTTCAGTGGGTATGTGCACAGAGCACACCCAGACAAAGTCTTGGTTCTGCCTCTGTCACCACCAGCTGTAAAATATTCAGTAGTACTTAGAACACCTGGTTCTTTTTAAATTTTTTTTTCTATGAGAATATTGTGTGATCTTTAGCTCTTCAGTGGAAAAAGCCATTAAAATCCAAGACCTTATGGAGTTCATTTCTCTATTTCTGAGTTGATGAGTCCATGCTTCTGGAAACTGGGGCTGTGAAAAGCGGATCTTACTGTATCTTGCATTCCTTGGATTGCCTAGTACTTAGTGCCAGAGTGATAATGCCTGGATTACAAAGGTTTTTCCTGTGACTTAAAATCATCATAAAGAAAAGACACTTTCTGTATCTTGGGAAGCAACTTGAACATTCACAAACGCTTTACTACTAAAAATTTCCCAGACAATTGACAATTTCCTAGTCAATTGCCATTGACTTCTATCTACTTTTCAAATAACCATGGTATCTGCAGTTCATCTTCTGTGTCCACAAGTAACTCACCTTTCCTCTTCCTCCTTGTCTTTTTGTTTTAATGAGAAAGAAGCCTTCTTACTCTTATTTTGTCTTGAAAATTTATCCCAAGATTTCAACATTCTGTTTTGTGATTTACATTGCCAGCAAATTTGCTAGTTCTTTGAGATTGTAGGAACCATGAAATTCAATCCCAAGGTTTGTCGTAACATTTCACAAAAGCCTTCACCATCAGCAATATCTGTCAGCTTGTGTTTTAGCCTTTTTCAAATATCTTTGACATTCTGATCACCTGTCATTTTAATTAGAAACCTGATTAGTAAGTATTTTTCAAGAGGACAAGACACTATACTTCTCTGATTGTGTGGGATTGGATACCGTCAATTAAGGCACAGCTTTCTACTGATGTGCTGTGACACTTGACTGTACCCCAAATGGATTTCAGATCTGCTAAGATACCAGTTCCTCTGAGATCTTTGAGGCAGCTGGGGCATCTAGACCAATCACTTCTCATCGCAAAATTGTTTACCCTGGGGTACCCCACAAAAATAATTTCCAGATAGGTCGTGCCATAAGAAAGGTTGAGAGTAATTCTAGTCCGTCACTGCCTGAAAGTACTTTCTGCAGTAATAGAAACGTCCCAGATCTGCCCATCTAGTAAGGTAACCACATGACATGTGTGGTTATTGAGCTCCTGAAATGTGGCTAGTGTGACTCAGGTTAGCAGTTACCATAATGGATAATGCACCTCGAATACAGACTCTCAACTATATAATCTGTTAGGAACCAAAGATGAAAAAGAAGCCCAGTATAGCAATTTATCAGGCTCAACAAATATTAATTTGAAGCATTAAGAACTCATTGTGGGACTAGCAGGCACACATGAAATTAATAGTGTAGTAACTTGAGAATACAGGCATCAAAGCAGACATAATTTTTTAATGTGGCTAACATAGTTGGACATTTGCTGGCTGACACTGTTCTCTTGTTTTTTGTTGTTATTTGACGATATGGCAAACTACTGTCATTGCCTGAAAGTGGCTTCAAAGTCACACCTGCAGGTCTTACCTTATTGAGTTCAGGTCAGTTGTGGCATTTACATTGTTCTTCTGATGGCGCCTGGAGCAATCTAATAATTTGCCTTTAGGTCTTACAGACCATGTGGTATTTACCATCCACTTCTCCATCTTAAATGATCTGACAGTCATTGATGAAGCCAGTGCTCTGTGTTTAGCAGTGCTTTTCTGCTAGGTTAATCAGTATGGAATTAGCTATTGGTTGCAGCCATTGTCTTTGAAACATCATTTAATCCAAGAAAGAGCATTTTGGAGTATGTAGATTTATGAATCAGAATTCACAACCTCATTCCAATTCACAGTGAAGAAAATCAGGTTTAGATAATCTATTGTTTATTTATAAATTAATCCTAGGAGATGATGAATATCTGGCCTTTACTTCATGAGTCCTGTATTTGTTATTTCTTCCAATAAAATGTTTTTGAAGATACCTATTTGTCCATATTTCTCAAAATGACTCTGATCCACTGCCTTATTAACCTCTCAGCTTACATGATGTATCAAGTCCAGCTGTTTCTTTATTCATGCTAATCCCTCTTCTTGGAATAACCTATTCCTCCTCTCTTCTCAGTTACATTTTATCCTTACTTCTGGAGGTCTTCAAATCCCTAATATCAGTGTTAATGCACACTTAACATTTTGAAGCACATTTTCTGTCCTAGGCCTAATACCCTTCTGTGCTAGGCCTACCCTTATGAAGCACTTCCTTTAAACTTCATGACAAACCTATAAAAGATCAATTTTTCAAGAAATATATTTGATATCTACTTTATAGATGAGGAGACTAAGTTTCAAACATGTGAAGGAACTTCCAGAAAACAATTTTGTACTGGAGCAAAGCCAAGGTTTGAACTTAGGATTTCCTGGCTCTAAATAAAGCCTTTTCCACTGCAAATATAAGAGACAAAGAGGTCTAATAAAGGAGTCTGATAAAAGGGTTTATTAACTATTAACCTTGTATGCTTTTAGAACATATGTCTTCCTTGCTTGGCTTCTTGGTTTGCAATTCTTGTTTATATTGTGTCATCTCATATCTTACCTCATGGTATATTCTCATACCAACAGAAAAGCAATTTTTTGCCAAGTGTGTGAGAGGGACCATGACGGACAGGAAAAGTTTTGGTCTTTTTGGGTAGTCTAGTTCAGCTATAGTTATCTACTTTACCTATTACATGTTTCTCATCCATGAATCTCTCTGGTTAATATCCTATCTTTTCCATCTTTTAACTTAAAACTGTGATATCACCCATAGCCAAAACTACATAGTTCAACTTTTTATTATATAGGCTCTTTCATTTGTTGTTGTGTTATTGGTCATGTATCTTCAACCAGAGTGTAAATTACTTGTGAATATCTTTTCTGGACTTAACTGGCCTTGCCCTATGACAACAACACAAATGCTAGGCTAATCACTGGCAGATCTTACATACTATTGATTGATTGATTATCTTCATCTTTACATTGTAAGTAGACAAAAAGAGATGCAATAAAATTAAGATTGATTCCCCAGATATGAGAAACAGAATGTACTAACTCCCGGTCATAAATTGCTCGAGAAAGATGACATATTCTCATGTAACTATGCAAATAACTGGTAGTTATTTTTCAAAATGTATTAACAGTTATTTTCTGGAGTCATGTAGTATATTATCTAGATGAGTAAGTTTCCTAAACTAACTGAAGCTTGTCTCATTAGCCATCTAAAATGTATTTTTAATTAACAGTTTTCAATGTAAATCTTTAAGAAAAAAAGAGCATGCAAGTACTGCCTTTTAAAATGGAATGCATGAAATACAGTTAAAATTTTCCTTGATGAGTCATTCTACAAAAATTTTTTGAACATCTACTGTATTCTACCTTATATATATAAAAAAAAAAAAAAACCCTGAAAACATTAAGGTTATGGGGCTTCCCAGATGGCTCAGTGGTAAAGAATCTACTCACCAATGTAGGAGATATGAGAGATGCAGGTTAAATCCTTGGGTCAGGAAGATTCCCTGGAGAAGGAAATGGCAACCCACTCCAGGATTCTTGTCTGGGAAATCCCATGGAGAGAGGAAGCTGGTGGGCTACAGTCCATGGGGTTGCAAAAGAGTCAGACACAACCTTCTATAGAAAACACTGAAAACATTACGGACATGCAGGTTAAAAAAGATTTTTTTTTAAACCACGATAATCCCTGTTCTCATGGAATTTATACTTTCAAGAGTCAGTCAGATGTGTAGAAGGAAAAGTTATAACCCAGCCTCTTAAAGGCTGGATGGAAATAAGGAAGTTGTGTTTTAGGACCCCATCTGGAGGCAGGAAATTTTCGCCTAAAAACTGATATCTGTGATAGTTACGGAAGGTGCATTAGGATTGAAGAAGGAGCAATATCACCTTCCAGAATGAGCACTAGAGGCACATTCCAGAAGAATCTAAGAGAATGGTGAACTGGGCAAATGGCAGAATGTTCAGTGTCCATGATGCAGAGCAGCCCGAGGCTAGTTCTAGGCTAAAGGAGCTTAAAAATTTCACATAGGATCATGTTACTTCCCTCCTTACAAACCTCCATTGATCCCATATCAATTACTGAATAAAAGTAATAAGTCTTCAGCTTGTGAAGACTTGCATCCAAGAGATGTAAGCAAGCCCAGCCCAGGTGAGCAAAGCCACATGTTTGACTGAGAGTGGACCACAGATGCGTGAGTGAGCTGGGTAAAGATCATTCCAGTCTGGGCCAAGATCCACTCTCCTCCCAGCTGTTTTGTAGACTCACAGAAAATAATAAATGGCCACTATTTTAAGCTACTAAGATTAAGGGTAATTTGTAATTCAATAATGTTGAACTGATAAATTGTATTAGTGCTTTTTTCCTAGAGTAAAATGCCTTTGCTATATTTATTATAAACAAAGAAATGTGAAGACGTATAGAAACAAATTTTGCTGAGCAAATAGAGCTGTGGTATTGCTTAGAGCTGGCATAGATGCAATTCAGTTTCATTTCATTTCTTGTTATAAACTTGGCTCAAATTGGTAATTTATTCTTCACTATATGGACATATGTAGATATATGCACATATTCATGCTATAAATAGCATTCAAAAAATTTAGCAACCCCTAAAGTTTTCACATAGTGATATTTTTAAAAAGCTATTTTTATGTTGGATAATTTCAAGCATAATAGACACAAAAATAGAGTAGCAGAATGAAATTCCATGTACCCATCACTCAGTTACAGTAATTATCAGCATCTTGTGGATGTTGTTGCTTTGTAATAGGCTTTTGTTTTGTTTCTTATTTTCTTTTCTTTTGAGGATATGAGTGGTATTCGATGCAACTAAGAACAAATTTGCAGTTTGTTCTTGCATTGCTGAAAGGAAAATTCTTAAAATGACTAACCCCCATTTGCTGCCAAGTAACTCTTGGCTATATACTGATAGCAAAAGTAATATAACAGCATTTGCAGCATAATTAGATTTGAATAGCAAGTTTTATTTAAAGAGTGCCTGATCTTATTGCTCATAGGCATGCTTTTCTTTCTTGGATTGTTTTTCGTGGTAATCACGTTTTTAATGACTTGTGATAGACTTTTCTTTCATGAAACAATAGAAAACTGCCAAAGGAGCTCTTGAGTAAGTGTTTAGACATCCTTGAAGCTGCTTAAAATCTTTCAGGTAGGAGGTTATTATTTGATAAATAACCATTTTTTATAAAATGATCTCTGTGAAAAAGATAATTCCCAACAGCATTACTTGAATGAATGATAACAGTCTAAATAGGAAAAAATGGTGATTATGTAGGCAAGTAAGTTATAGCCGAATAAATGAATGAATGGAAATTTAAGTTTCTGTTTTTGCACTATAACCAGCGAGAAAGCAAAATGCTTTCCCTTCAGTCTGCCTTCCAGATGGATTTCTTGGGAAAGAAGGAAATATGATATGAAAGCAGGGAGGGAGGGAGAAGAGAAGGTAGAAACGAAGGAAAGGAAGATGGGAGGGAAGGTAAACGGAAAGAAGGGAAGATGAAGGAAGAAAGGGAGGGAGGGAGAGAGGCTAATTATTTGTAGACATATTTCTCTAACAGTCATGTCATTAGCTGTCACAGTCAGCCTGTAACTTAGTATAGTGTTTCTGTTACTGTTATATTGGAATTGGGGAGTTCCAACTGTATAGAAATTGGATTGGATTATCAGAGGAATCTGTGCTGTCTGCCAATGCAACCTTATCATTGACAGAGGTCAAGAAAATTAAAGCCAGTACAGAAATTGAATATTCATGAATATTTGACAAATCTACTGTTATTGCCCCATAGAAAGCTGATCACCACTGAAATTTAATTCATCTAGAAAAGTACAATTCAGTAATAGTAGAATTGTTTATTTAATTTGTGTTTCCACATTTTATGCAAAAGTGATGTTATTTTTTACAGGATATGATTGGTTTTGAAATGTCACTCTAAACGAAGTCTCTAATACTTATACAGTTACTACAAAAAAATTAAGATTTTATTTCATATTTATGGACCTTGGATTGTACTGGAGAATGTACTTATTAAGGTTCATTTTCTCTTTGGTAGCAATTTTAGTAGGATTTCTAGAATGCTTCCCCCCCCCTTTTTTTTGGTTCACTGTCATAATGAGAGTCTCAAATTGTATGTCATCCTCAAGTTCTATAATCATTAAAGGGTTCTACTTATTAGAGCTAATGACAGACGTTATCCCTCCTTTCTAATCATAAGAAATAAGTGTTAGGCTTATTTAACTTCTACAGCAAAAGCTTCATGATTGTGAAGTACAGTTTAGTTCTAAGACAGACCTTTCCCTCTCTCTGTTTCCAAAATATATCAAAATGTTTCCCCCAGTCTGCCCCACATCATCAGACTCTCCAGAAAAACAATAAGGTGTCTAATAGAAACTACATTAGAAATCACAAATGTTGCAAAGCAGACTACAGAAATGGAAAACAAGTGACCATTAAAATCCGATGACATAGGTTCAGATCTTGTCATCTGTCCTTACTGGCTATGGCTTTGGTGGGGAAGCTTCTAGACTTTTTCATAGTAGGAAATGGATGATCAAATGAAATAATGTAACTGCACACCCCAAAATACCATGTGTTAATTTTCCCTACACATATACTTATTTGCAATCTTATATTTATGTTTTTGTGTCTTAAAGGCCTTAAATTTATGCTGAGAGTTCCAGCTTACATGTCAATTTAATAGGTTGTGAATAAAATTAAGCGAAGTATGCTCTGTTAATTTTTAATGCTAAATTGAGATATTACATGGACTACATTTTTTTAAATCCCTGACTAACTCCTCCTTGCCACTTACAAAAATTTTCTAGAAATTCTTCTACATTGAAGTATAATATAACAAACCAACCTGAGATAATTTGGAAGGACATTAAATTACATTACACTATACTCTGGAAATGTGATGTCTTACTGTGAATAAATAAGCAGAGAATAAAATATTTTCTGACTTTCAGTAGTAACATGATGTCTTTTGTGTATTCCACAATTTCCCTTAATAAGCATTTCCAGACAGCCTGGGATTTATTATTTTCATTTCTTGAAGGCCTTTTATCTACTAATAGAAAAAGAAAAAAATGATATGCTATGATAATTTTGCTTTCTTTCTCATTGCTGGGGAAGAGATACTTTCACTTATAGGACATAATTTTTTGAAATTGACTATTGTCCCTCGAAGCTAATTGGTGACCATTAATTCTTTCCTTGCCTGTCAACAGAAGTGAAAACAGTAGTTGGCATGCTTACCTACTTGATTATAGCTATTATATCAATCAGCATTCTTTTCCTTGGGTTCATCATAATTTCTACAGATAATTATGTATTGTTTACTTTTTCTCACCATTTTTTTGTTTTAGTTTTGACTACACACAAATTTATTTAGGAGGATTGAAATTAGTCATGCATTCATTTAAAAATTAGCCTCACAACATTTATGTAAAAGTCACAGCAGCAGTTGTTTTAAAAATAAAACTATTAAGCCACCTTTATTCTACCTATCTACCTACCTCTTTTGTTTGCCCTCCATATTACTCTCAGCTCATTAGGTCAGAATCATGGTGTAGTGTAGTGGGTAACTAGAAGAAGTTCTAGAATCAGCTTTGAGTCTGGGTTCAGCAAGTGGGGTGGCCAATAATGGAATCTGGTAAGTTGGGGCTTAAGAGATAACTGTAGGTGACAAATGAAGAGAGAACCTGAGCCCTAACATTAGCTCCATGTTTGTTAACTTTTCCTATGATGTCCTTTAGTGATTCTATTTTTAAAATAATTATTGAATGAAGATAATCTTTCACTGCTTATGTTCCCTGGGAGCTTCAAGATAATGGAAAGTGATGAAATATAAATCCCATAACGTCTTTGTTAATACTTTGCAGTTTGTTGTTGTTATTCAGTTACTAAGTCATGTCTGACTCTTTGTAAGCCCGTGGACTGCAGCACTCCAGGCTTCCCAGTACTTCACTATCTCCCGGAGTTTGCTCAAATTCATAAATTCATGTCCATTGAGTCAGTGATGCTGCTAACCATCTCAATCTCTGCCGCCCCCTTTTGCTCTTGCCCTCAGTCTTTTCCAGCATCAGGGTCTTTTTCAATGAGTTGGTCTCTTCACATCAGCTGGCCAAAGTATTGGAGCTTCAGCTTAAGCATCAGTCCTTCCAGTGAATATTCAGAGTCGATATTTTTAGGATTGATTTCTCCTTATTGTCCAAGGGACTCTCGAGAGTCTTCTCCAGCATCACAATTCAAAAGCATCAATTCTTTGGCTCTCAGCCTTCTTTATGGTCCACCTCTCATGCTCATACATGACTACTGGAAAAGCCATAGCTATGACTAGACAGATTTTTGTCAGCAAAGTGATGTCTCTGCTTTTTAATATTCTGTCTAGGCTTGTCATAGTTTTCCTTCCAAGGAGAATGCATCTTTTAATTTAGTGGCTGCAGTCACCATCTGCAATGATTCTTGAGCCCAAGAAAATAAAATCTGTCACCATTTCCACTTTTTCTATTTGCCATGAAGTGATGGGACTGGATGCCATCATCTTCGTTTTAAGCCAGCTTTTTCACTCTCCTCTTTCACCCTCATCAAGAGGCTCTTTAGTTCCTCTTCACTTACTAAATTATGTCTGATATTAAATTTTCTGATTAAATATGCACCACATATTGAACCAGGGAAATACTAGAGAATTGTTCTTCATATCTTGGCTCAGCATGGTCCTGCTTCTATTAGTCAAAAATGAATTTGCTGGTATATCATTTTACACGAATGATGTTAAAGCAAGGGAAAATAGAGATTAGCCAAAGTTTATCTCATGATAAATGAATATGGCATCAGCCTGAAACATGGAACTTTTTAAGGTTATTTTCTCAATCCTCTGGGGGACCAGAAGGAGAAGATGAGTTGTCAGTCAGTGGCTTACTTTTTCAAAATATAAATCATTGATCAATAGGAAAATTCTCTGGCCTCTTTGGATAATAGGCTGTGACTGAATTGATTTATAAAATATGTCTCTTGATTCCTACTGCCTTCTTAAACTGCCACTCTTGTACTTCCCTCCATATCATTAAATGACACTGCCTTCCATGTGTTTGCTCAAGCACATATCTTGGGACCTCCCCCCACTTAATGCCTAGATTTTCATTTACATTTCATATCAAATCCATCAGAAAATTTTAACTCTACCTACCAAATAGATAGTTAAAGGAACAATACCCTACCATTTTTAGCACCAACAGCAACGTATCATCACCAGTCATTGTATTGCTTCAAACCCTCATCATTGGTTTTCCTGCCTCCACTCTGCCTTCTGCCTCCACACTACTCAATCCTTCTAGACTTGAATGCCAAGGTGCCAGAGTGATATTTCAGGCATATAAATGCTACCATTCACTCTTTCCAAAAATCTCGAATGCAGTCGCATTACATTTAGAATAAAATAAAATAAAATCTGAAAAAAAATAAAAAGAAAAAAAGTTTAAAAATAAAAATAAATGAAATCAGGAATCTCTGACAAAAAATAAATAAATAATAAAAAAGAATAGAACCCCATTCTTTTCCATGTTCTACAAGGCCATGCCTGAATTGGTATATGGCTGTCTCTGAACTTGTTGCCACTCTTTCCTTTTGTCAGGGTAACTAGAATGATCTGTGCCTTCCCTCAAGCAGGCCAAGTGCATGCCCATTTCATGGCCTTTGCACTTTTTCTTCCCTCTGCCTGCCATAATTTTCCTCCGGGTCCTTTCCATGGCTGATTTCCTCCTTTCACATAGATCTGCTTCAAATGATCTTCAAAACCAGCTTTCCTGACATTCCTCTACAATAGCACCTACATTAGTCTCCTTGCCTTTGGCCGCTTTAATTTTTATTGTACTTAGAACTACCTGATATTAGGTTATGCATGCATTCATTTGCATGTGTATTTTCCATCTTCCCCACTGGAATGCAGGCTCCATGAGAGCAGGAGTTGTGTCTGGCTGGTTCACTGTGATATCCCCTGATAACTAGAGAACTTTCTGGCAAAGGGGAGATGCATTAAAAATATTTGTTGAATGAATGAATGAACGTGTTTTTAATTTGCATTATAAGCAACACTTATCAAACTATATGAATAAAATATCAAGTATCAAAGCTAGTCAGATTAACTTTTGATTTTCCTGAATACAAGCATTCTGATAGTAAGAGTTCCACCTTGGGAGCATTTGCTTTATCACTTTGACATGACTCCAAGACCAAGGTTATCAGGTGTTAGTTTATTCATAAAATGTTCTCCCTGCACTCTCTGCTCCCTTGCTTTGTCACTTCCTGCTCTCTGAGGTTTTTGAGGCTCCATGGCACCCCTGGGAGTTAACATAATTGTTTGCAACAGATACATTTTGCCAATCCTGATGCGTTAGAGACAAGTGAGGAGTAAAGAACCTCTCTACCTCCAAATAGCTTCACCTAGTATACATGGATATTCTCTCCGAGCCTTTCATTTGTATTCTCCCAAGGAACACAAGGTGGTGTCTACTTGCTGTATTTCTCACAACTGCTGAGCTCCACTATTAAGACCTAATAATGCTCAAACATTCCAGACCAAAGAAAGCAGAACTGAAATCCTATTTTGAGTCACTGAGGCTCTATAAGTAGTTCATGTTCCCTTGACTTGCTAGGAAAATAGGCAGTTGTTTGTCAAGTCTTGAAGATAAAAAAGTACATGCAGACAACAAAACAAGCTGAAAACCCCCATTGTAAAATGAAGCCTGTTGGTGGGTTTGCCCCAGAACATGTTTTATTGTCAGCTGAATAATCTGTGAGTATTGTTTTGTGACCATATTTAGTTGACAGATTTAAACAGGGTCATAAAGGAATTACCTCTGAGTATAGCACTCATCACGGGGCTTCCCTTGTGGCTCAGCTGGTAAAGAATCTGCTTGCAATGCTGGAGACCTGGGTTTGATCCCTGGGTCGGGAAGATCCTCTGGAAAAGGAAAAGTCTACTCACTCCGGTATTCTGGCCTGGAGAATTCCATGGACTGTATAGTCCGTGGGGTCGCAAACAGTCAGACACGACTGAGTGACTTTCACTTCATAGCGCTCATCATGGGGCTTCCCTGGTGGCTCAGTGGTAAAGAATCTGCCTGCAAGGTAGGAGACCGGGGTTCGATCCCTGGGTCAGGAAGATTCCCCTGGAGGAGGGCATGGCAACCCACTGTAGTATTCTTGCCTAGAAAATCCCATGGACAAAGGAGCCTGGCGGGCTGCAGTACATAGGGTGGCAAAGAGTTGGACACAACTGAAGTGACTAAGCGTGGCAGCATAGCACTCATCACAATGCCTCATATAGGTGTTCTCGTTTCATACATTCTTATGTAGAACTCCGTGCCCTATTGGTCTTTTTATATGTAGTACTTATTATTCGCAGATACTTCAAAAGGCACTTGAAATTGAGTTGTGGAGTTATATTTTAATTATTTATCTAGGTTGTAAGCTCTGTAAGGATTAAAAGCTGAATTTTATCTTTGAGTCCTTTACATTCCCCGCACATTGCTTGCACATCCAAAAGTCTTCAAAATGCCTTTGTTAAATTGTTTTTGAAGATGGAACAGTTGTCCTGCTCTTGAAACTAATGCAGGAAATATTCCTGATTCTTTTTTCTGTGATTCTTATAGTCAGAATCTAAATGTCTTTTGAATTAGCTAATTCTCTACTTCATTATTTTATAGATCATAATATTTTTCTTCTCCAGCTACAAAGAATGCTAAATGCTACTGTCCCAAGCTTTGATGGGTATCATCATGTATTTTCCATCTAGTATATCAAAGCATTTAATCTGTTATCCTTTTTAATCCTCACACCAAGCCATAAGGGGAAAATATCACATTTTATATATAAGGAGACTGAGACTCAGAGAGCTTAAATAAATTCTCTAACTTGCCAAGCCAACCGGGCAGAATCAGGAATTACTAGACTCATGTCTTCCTGAAAACTATGTGTATTATCTTTCTTACTCCACCGTAATGCTTCTAAGAAACAAAGTAGAGAAGGCACTACTTAAAATACATTTTGAAAAGTATCTGTGATTTTGAAAGAACAGGTTTTTATAGTAGGACAATTTTAAGTATCCAAGAGGTATTGATTGTTCTCAATAGTATTTGGGGGACTAAAAATAAATTTTAGAGGGATGTCAAAACAAAGATCCACTCATTCTAAATATTTCAAACTTCTCTTCTCTTTAAGATTATTAGACAAATTTGAGAATACTGGCTTCATTACCCTGGTCTCTTGTCACTTTTGCTTTGGAATATGGGATCCTATTTTTTTGTTATTCCATAACCCAAGTGTACATGGCATGGGGAAAAAAGAGAGAAACTTCATCTCTTCATAATTATTTGTGGAATGTTAACACAGAAATTATTCCTATATACAACTTTGTGTATATCAGCTTTTAGATGTTTCTCTAACTAGTGGCTGGTAAGCAGCACAAATGTTCCTTAAAATTTCCCTTCTACTCTGAAGAATGATTTGTCAATCAGGACATATTAATAACTGTAAAAGATTTTTTATTCTAAAATAAAGATTTTAATTTTAAAACAAAAATGATTTTTATTTTAAAATAACTATGTTATCTTTAATGTTGTCAGTGGGGTGTTCTGAAAAATAAAATGAGAAAAATAAAATAAAATCTCTGAAAAATAAAATAAAATGAGAGAGAGAAAATATATTTTTTGATGGAGGCATATAAATATTTCAATGCATAATTAGCCAGAGAAACATCTCTACTGTACTTGTTGTATATTTTTTTTTTCATAGAAAAATGTGATTAAGGTTTAAAATCAACCTGTGTTTCCTATCACTACTGTCAAACTTGCATTATTTTTTCAATGATTTCACCTTTGTGTGTGTGTGAGAGAGAGAGAGAGAAAGGAGAGAAAGAAAATGCTCCCAAAGGCAAGTTGTTTTCTTGACAATACAATGTCAGTTGTCTAGTCATGGTCTAATGCTTATTACTTTTTCTTTATTGAACTAGTTTGTTTGAGTTTCCTTCCAGTCCTACTTTTGCCCAAGGAGAAAATGAAGAGGGCTTTGTGTTTGTGTGCATGTGGTCATTTTGTTTGGTCATTACCATTCCTGCATTTGTTTGCCCGTTCTGTCACTTCGATTCAACTAATATTTATTAAACACCATAAAGTGTCAGGAACATTCAAATAATGGGTAATTCAGCACATTTCTTTTCTTCGTGGCAGCACAATTGGTCACCCTCAAATGACTGTGGAGATATAATCTTAGCTTTAATGGTCCTCCCATTTCACAGTCACATGTCAGATCTGAGGTCAGTTGTTGTGCTCTCTGATAGATTCCATTCACTTTTATCAAAGACAAGTGAATCATACAAGAAACATGCCTAAATGATATCCTCTTATAGCATAATATCAAAACATCGAGATGACAGATTGCACAATACGAGTGCTCTGCTGTAGTAGGTCACTTATTTGCATGTTTTTGCTCTCCTAACAGATTGCTAACACCTTGAGGGGAAACACTGAGCAGGGCTGCAGTAGTTGCTTGATAGAATTTTCAAGGATCAGGTGATAAAGAATTGAGAGGCAAAGTTCCAGCAAGGACTCTAGCTAGTCTTTGCTCTGTCACCTTTGGCACACCGCTTGCACTTTTCGCACCTCAGATCATCGATCTCTAAAACAAGAGAATTGAACCAGCTCAGAATTTTTCCACTATTGCCGATTTTTTAACTTCTAATTACTATAAGAGGTAAAGGCAGAAACCAAAGATATTCCAAAGCACCTGTCACAATGCCTAGCACATAACAGTGCCCAATATACAGTATATCAGTTAAGTTGGATTGGACTTTTTTGGTTAAAATCTTGGACAAAATGCTGATGTGTAAGATAAATAAAAGCAGGGATATGTTTGTCAAGAGAGGAGTACGTGGCACAACAAAGTATGAAGTCAACTCCCAGTCCACCCCTTATCTCTGTCTACATTTCATCTGCCCAGAAGGATGCTATGGAAACCATAGGGAACGCAATTTAAAAATCAAAAAACTTCATAAGCTTAGAATTTTCTCTGGCTTGAACATTCTGTGATTCCTCTGCTAACTTGGAGTTGTCCCATGAGGATAATATAAAAAGGTCTTAACGATGCAGTACTATGCCATGCGGTGGGTGGTGAATTGGAATGGAGAACCATACAACCATTTTATACTTCTGAACAAATGTCCTGTATGGGGATTTTATTATCTTTCTCTACAGATAAATTAGTCTGGGATGTGTTTGAGCAGAGAATATTTTTCTCAGCTACTTACTATAACTGCTGAATTGTCTACTTGTAACTACACAATCATAAGCTTTTCTAAACTGAGTTGATTTACTGAATAAGCTGGTTATTTTGATGCCGTCAGTCAGTTCAGTTCAGTCGCGTCCGATTTGCAACCCCATGGACTGCAGCACACCAGGCTTCCCTGCCATAGTTGCTTTCAAAGTTTACTGAAATTATTTGATAACCACAGCTTAGGACCTGTGGCTTTTTTAACCTATCAGTGGTGAACTGCTTTGCTGACATTCAGTGAATAATTGACTTATCTAGCTGACAGGAGAATAAAAATCTGTTAAGATCACTTTAGGCAAGAAATACAAGTGTTTAAGGTTAATCAGAGTGATGTCAAGTCTTCGAGAAGAATTTCAAAGTGATTTATCTCATCCTATTACCCCAGCTTAGCTTTCCTCCCCCCTTCCTTCCCAGCCTGGTGTTAAATATTAATGACGATGAATAATGTATTCAATTAGTTATGAACAAAAGCTGTTGATCCTATGTGAGGTTGGTCTTCCAAACCAGGACTCTTAAAACTCATCCCTGGTTTTCTGAGTTAAGCTGCATCTTTCATTTGCACTGACTGTGTTTTCTGTGAAAGAGAGAGAGTGGTGAGCTGCCAAAGCAGATTGAATTCTTGAATCCTCTGGTGAGGAGGTTATGTGGCTGACTCGGGGCACTGCTGTCTAGATCAACCTTCCAGTTATCAACCATACTGGCATGTCCTCCTGGCAAGGAAGGAAGAAAGCCCTTAATGTAAAATCATTTAATTTTTCAGTCAATTTCAGCAACCCTTAATTGGTCATTTCTGTACTTCCTACAGAGTTGAAGTTGCAGTGGCAGATTTCACGGGGACCTGGCAGGCTTTTTAGTCCAAGAGGGTGAGCAGAGAGTCTTGAATGAAGGATCCCTGACTATTTGCCTAAAGTCCAGATTGTCTAGTTTAGCTCAGGATGAAGTATGCAGTGGGAAACCTATCCTCAAAATGCTTAATAGCCCACTCTTAGATCTGTGTGCTGATCATTGATAGACTGACAAGTGCACAGAGCAATAATGTGTAGAAGCTAAAAATCAGACAGTATATCATGCAAATTAGCAATAAGTACTATAAAGTGTCACAGATAATAGCAATAAAATATTCTGACTAAATGGAAATATCATTTTAAAATATAACTTGGTGAGTATTTCTGTGCATGTTGGAGTATGTAGCTTGTACTTGTAGTAATGTAATGCCACACTGCTGTTTCATTTATAGGAGATATATGTGAGAAATACTTAATCTAATTACTAAATTAAAAGACGCTTACTCCTTGGAAGAAAAGTTATGACCAACCTAGATAGCATATTAAAAAGCAGAGATATTACTTTGCCAGCAAAAGTCCGTCTAGTCAAGGCTATGATTTTTCCAGTGCTCATGTATGGATGTGAGAGTTGGACTATAAAGAAGGCTAAGCACCGAAGAATTGATGCTTTTGAATTGTAGTGTTTGACTGATGCTGAAGCTGAAACTCCAATACTTTGGCCACCTGATGCGAAGAGCTGACTCATTGGAAAAGACCCTGATGCTGGGAAAGATTGAGGACAGGAGGAGAAGGGGATGACAGAGGATGAGATGGTTGGATGGCATCACTGACTTGATGGACATGGGTTTGGGTGGACTCTGGGAGTTGGTGATGGACAGGGAGGCATGGCATGCTGTGGTTCATGGGGTCTCAGAGAGTCGAACACGACTGAGCGGCTGAACTGAACTGAATTACTAAATTATGGATTTTGAGGCAATGTGATCCAGAGTAGGGAATTTAGGAATGGGATTAGGAAGAAGTAGACAATATTATGCCCCCCAAAGTCATTGAAATGCATGATACAGTTATTATGTGTATCTTTAATTAACACAGAAAATGTAGGGTACCCTTTAAAAAGGAAAACACGATACAGATTGAAATATTTGGTAAAGTGCAATCATATATTCATAAGGTCTGAGCAATCTTGATTCTGTACTTCAGCAGTCTCATGTGACTGTCAATTTGGTAGTGTTATATTTGACTCATGTATAATCTAATAGCTTTTCAGCTTGCCTGAAGGTACTACCTGCAATATGTAAGTCACTACCTGGTAAAATGCTTTGACACACTACTCAGAGAATGAGAAATATTTATGAAAATAAACTGTGTTCTCTCCTTCAGTTTATGCAGCATAACTCTAAATCTGTATTATTATTGTTTTTTAGCCCCTCTGACAGATAAACCACCCAAGCTGTTGTATCCTATGGAAAGTAAACTGACGATTCAGGAGACCCAGCTGGGTGAGTAATTCCTTAATTCTTGTTGGTACACTTTTCTTGTTACATTCTGACCATTACTAAAGCCTAGATTGTAGCCTGGTGTAATACTCTGAGCTAAGCCCATGTTTATTTAAAGGGAGCAAAATTAGAAAACACCAGCAAACATGGCATATTGCGTCCTGCCATGCCTGCATTAGGATTAATTTGGACACATGAATGTCAAATCTCATATATTATTTAGATGGCTGTTGAGAAATTAAGTGGTTGTTGAGAAATTAGATGGGCTGAGAGTTTTGCTGATATTATCTTGTCATTTTATGAGGCTTGAATTGGTTTTAAAACAAGTAATGTGAAACTATTTGACTTATAATACCCAGTAATACATTAAAGTACAGTTTTTGAAAATTGGGGGAAAGGGTAGAGATTCATTAAAATGAATGACACTATGACAGTTATGGATAATGTATTTATAAAATGTGAGCAAGTGGCTTTTGATTAAAGGGCTGAAACAGAAGAATATGGACAGAATATGTTCTGGTAAAAATATCTAGTTGTCTACAAATCTGAGTATTAACATATTTATCTTAGAGTTAAGTCTAGAGTTTCTTAGTCTGACTTATCTATACTCAGTTATACTAAATTATGGGAAATTTCCCCTCTAGTTTATAAATACATACAGTACATTCAATTATATTTTTTATTTGAGATATAGTATGCATGTGTATATATATCATAAACTTTAGCAGAAAATTATTTGCTTTTAGTGGTTTATTATGAAAGTTTATAAAAAATGTAATTTTAGCCATATATTCCTATTTTTAAAGAATATTTTGTTACATTAACCGTTTGAAAGTAGAAATGCATTTAATGAATACAACTAAAAAAATTGATTGCCCATCCGTTATGTTATCAATGTTGTTATTGTTACTGGGGTGAGAATTTAGATCAAAATTGTAAACCTGTCTTCAAAATGAAGATTACAGATCTGATCGTCTTACTAATAGCATATCCAAAGTTGTAGTGCAAAAAGGTAAGGTGATGGGTTTAGAGACTATAAAATAATTGTAGTCAACAAATTTCCAGCATTGGAAATATTCACCAACTTTCAGGCATAAACATATGTAATTTTTATACAAGTCAGAGCAGTAATATGTTTCTTTGCTGATAAGCCCAAGCCTTTGGATTAAATCCATCTTACATGCAAGTAGTTTTGTAATTTCATTATTTTGAGGTGGGAGACCACAAGCAACATTAAAGCAATGCTGTATATAAAACAAACATATTAAAATTGTATTGTGCTGTTTACGCATACTATGGCATATTGAGGTATATTAGATTTGGTATATTATTAGATTAGGTATATTATTGCTACTTTGAAAAGAAATTTTGAAATATAAATTTTCATAAGTGACAATGTTCATATAGACCTTTCAGTAACCCTTAGGAAGATGTATTTCTAAGGAGTTATGCAAAACTATGAATATCTTGTACCAAGAAGGAGTGGTTTATGGTACTAGTTATCTGTAATGAACATTGCCAAAGTGATATTAATTGTATCTCTGACAACATAATTCAGTTTTATAAAAGATGGCTGCTCATTGAATTTCCTTATATTTTCCCTAAATTTTGAATATATCAGATTGTTCCCTGTCTTCTACTAAAATGTTCTACAGAATGGAATAAATAATTCTTAAAGCTCTATTTTTTTAAAAAAATCACTCTTGAACAAAAATTACAAAAACTAATCAAATCACATTGAAAATATGAAAAATTTTATGCAAATTAGAGGGTGTGTCTGTATATTTGTTTGAGGAAAAATGGGCATGTCTGTTATCAAAATGCTCCAGAAAAATACTCTGATTAATAACTTTATTGTCACTGTCTAAAGAACATGAGCTCACTTTAAATTCCAAGTAAACCATAGACATCAACCTGGGACTTATATTCTTCTAGTCAACTTTTGTTTTATTTTCTGACTCCAGTTCTCCATATGATAAATCGTTTGAGAAATGATTTCCAAATTAAATTTTTAGTTTGAGAAATTTAACCTTAATCCATGAATTTTTGAGCAACATTTGATTTGAAATAACTAACTTTAGTGTTTTAGCTTGTATAGTATTGAGGTAGATAAACAGCTAATCACAAAGGATGAGTGAAAATAGGAAACAATGTCAAGAGCAAAAAAAAGGAAGGACTCGAGATGCCTCAAATATGTTTGTTGTTCTCTACAAGGTGTACTTTGATTTTTCACCTCCTCTGGGGTTTGATTTTTGCCTTTTCCAGGTCTGAAAAAACTATTACTTTCTATAGGCTCAAAATGCGTTATCAAATCTTAAGGAAGGGAACTGAGTGAAGAGTCATGGCGGCGGGGGGTAGTAAGGAGAGTGGCCAGAATCAGTGAAAGGGAACCTGTAAGTTATGCCAACTTTCATGAGAAGGTAAAAATCTCCAACAAAATTTCATTGACCAAGAGCTCAGGGGTCTGACTCAACCTTGTCTTAAATTGAGGGTTTACCTCAGTGGTGAAAAAAACTACTATGTGCATTAATTACAAGAGCAATTATTAGAAATTACACAAAGCTGAGTTAGTACATGTCTGATGACCTAACATGAACATCTCGGCTAATTTAAACACATATCTAGCCAACAAATCTCCAGTTTGTGTGTGAATATATGAAACACATTCATAATGACTTAGACAAAAGCACGAAATGCATAGATTCATCTTCATCTCCAAATTCTGCTTTCTCTGCTGTTTACTAGCCATGCCTGCCTTTCACTTTCCACATCCCTCGCGTCTTCCTTTTCTTCTAATTCTTTCATCTTCTCAAAACTGGAAAGATTCTGATAGTGATCATTTAAACTGTTTCAGTACAGAAAGCAAAAGGCACCAAAAATTTCAAAATACTTGGGAAAAAAACTAATATAATAGTAATTAAACTCATATAAAACATGTATATCAGGTGCTTTTGAATTTTAATCAATATGGGGTTACAGCTAGCGATTATAAGTGGCGTCTGTATGTTATTTCTAAATGTGAAAAAAAAAAGACTCTGTCCTTTTAAATAACTTTCAGGCATCAGCAGATATGTGGATAGAACTTTCTTGGGCAAAAGGCCCAGAGATCATATTGTACAGTTCTGAAGGTCAATCCAGGGTGTGAGCCTGACTTATTCTTTTCAAGCAGCTATAGTCAAAAGAATCAAAGGACATTCACCATTGTCTTGCTGAACTTGAGCCCTAAGGATGTCAATCAGAGATGTGGTCTTCTTATGGCCAGGAGCCCATTTTCAAAAACTTCTAAGATATTTTACAGAGGATGTTATATTAATCATTACCAGACTTTCAAATAGTAGAAATTCATTCCATCCTTGTCCTAGAGAGACACATTATACTTTATAACTTAGAATTTACTGAAAAATTATCATTAATTACTCATCTAGATATGAGAAGTACTTTATTTAAATTTTGCTTTTTTTTTTTTTTTTGCTTTAAAAATATAGGTTATTTTCATAGGTTAATTACAGATAGACCTTTGGAGGAAATACAGAAAGGATTGTGTCTTATACTTTATATTGTAGAAACATTCTGCTCCTATTAAATATTCTCAGAAAATACCCCTTTAATGGCTATATGACATCCTTGAGAATGTCCCATAACTTCATAGATATTGCTGGAAATTTGGGTTTTTCCAAGTTTCATTATCATAAATAATGATACAGTTATCTTTAGCCATACATTTTCTAACTTATTTCAACAAGACAGATTGCTGAAAGGAAAATTACTGGGTAAAAGGAAATAATGTCTCCAAAGTTTCTTGATACATAATTTCAGAATTCTTACCAGAGAAGTACAGACTCTCACTAGAAGTATTAGTGAATTTAATAACTTTTCATTTCTTGATACATTGCATAAAATATTATATCTTTGCATCATAGGGCCCTTAAACAAAAAGCCACTTTCCTTAAATATAAGAATCACTTCTTCCTTCCCCATCTTAGTTCTTTCTTTTCACTCACTGAATATGGCTGTGGCCTCTTTTTTCAGGATTACCAACATTTGGAGGGTTTCAAATAAATCTAATCCATATTGTTGAAGAAATATAGAAACTTGATTAAATGTCGGCAGTCTCTATCCATTTTTTCTCTTGATTATCTTAATGCTCAACTGAAAACTTCTTCTAGAGTCTGTATATCTTAATATAAGTACACGGTAATTTTGTGATGTGCTTTGGGCATCAGTTCAGTTCAGTCGCTCAGTCGGGTCCAACTCTTTGTGATCCCATGGATTGCAACATGCCTGTCCATCACCAACTCCTGGAGTTCACTCAGATTCACATCCATTGAGTCGGTGGTGCCATCCAGCCATCTCATCTTCTGCCGTCCCCTTCTCTTCCTGCCCCCAATCCCTCCCAGCATCAGAGTCTTTTCCAAGAAGTCAACTCTTCGCATCAGGTGGCCAAAGTACTGGAATTTCACCTTTTAACATCATTCCTTCCAAAGAACACCCAGGACTGACCTCCTTTAGGATGGACTGGTTGGATCTCCTTGCAGTACAAGGGACTCTCAAGAGTCTTGTCCAACACCACCGTTCAAAAGCATCAGTTCTTTGGTGCTCAGCTTCCCTCACAGTCCAACTCTCATATCCATACATGACTACTGGAAAAACCATAGCCTTGACTAGATGGACCTTTGTTGGCAAAGTAATGTCTCTGCTTTTTGATATGCTATCTAGGTTGGTCATAACTTTCCTTCCAAGGAGTAAGTGTCTTTTAATTTCATGGCTGCAATCACCATCTGCAGTGATTTTGGAGCTCCAAAAAATAAAATCTGACACTGTTTCCACTGTTTCCCCATCTATTTCCCATAATGGGACCAGATGCCATGATCTTAGTTTTCTGAATGTTAATAAATACTAATTGACAATGAGGTATATGTTACAATGGATACACATCTCCAGATTTTCTGTTAAAAAAATGAGACTGAACTGAATGAACTGTTCAACAGTGCTGTTGTTTTTCTTTAATATCTGCTTCCTGTTGTTAAATTTGTTAAAAAGAAGTCTTGTGTATCAGACTGAGTTACAGGGATTCACCAGACATTGCCATCTCAAGGAAAGTGGTTGATGACAATGTTGAAACCTCAAATTTTTAAACGTCTGTCCTTGTAAAAGACACACTACACAAGTGACTACCAATTTGACTACAGGCTAATTAAAATAAAATGTCACACTAGGGCTTAACTAACACATCTTGCTCTGATATACCATATTATAGTTTGCAGAATTTTAAATTTCAAGCAGACTGAGGGAAAAATGTCCATGTATTATATAATAGATCCTGATTGATAATTTAATAGGAAAACTTTTTGTCATGAAAATCTTATGCTTCATTTTGTTGTTGTTCAGTCACTAAGTCGTGTCTGACTCTGCAATCCCATGAACTGTAGCATGCCAGGCTTCCTTGTCCTTCACTTCTTCCTGAGTTTGCTCAAACTCATGTCCATTGAGTCAGTGATGCCATCCAACCATCTCATCCTTGTCACCCCCTTCTCCTTTTGCCCTCAATCTGTCTCAGAACCATGGTCTTTTCCAATGAGTCAGCTCCTCGCATCAGGTGGCCAAAGTCTTGGAGCTTCAGTTTCAGCATCAGTCCTTCCAATGAATATTCAGAGTTGATTTCCTGTAGGATTGACTGGTTTGATCTCCTTACAGTCTAAGTGACTCCCAAGAGTCTTCTCTAACAGCACAGTTTGAAAGCGTCAGTTCTTTGGCACTCAGTTTTGTTTATGGTCCAACTCTCACATCCATACATGACTATGTTTCATTTACTATCTTGCTAAAGTGGTTACTGAAACATATTCTGTTTCAATCCTTTATATGTACTAGAACTTAGTGTATGGAATTTGTTGTATTACATATATCCTAGTCGAGTTTTTAATCCAAGAAAAGTATATAGGGAATTATTTTATGGAGTGAAAATTAACTCTCTAACATTTACTCTCTAGGTCTATATTTTCATAGCTGTTTTCTTAAAACAAAACACATACTATCTGAATAGTTACTTATTTAGGAAGACTGTTTCCTTTCTCAGGTAGGGAAGTTCTTAATGTCAGTATCCTAGAAACAAAAAAATTCAGGTGCTAAATTTGAATCCTAATTCTGAAAGTGACACACGTTACTGTTGATGCTAAAGAGTACTTTGTTGCTGAGTTATGCATCTGATTCAAATAGGACCTTCCTTCCCAGAGATAACAAAGCCAGGTTTGACTGTTTGGGGTTTTCCATCTGCAAATACTCTTCTGGTTGTCATCAGCAAATGGAATGCTGTTGACTTTGGTTTTACTGCTCCATGGGGAATGTACAAACCATATTTTCACTGAAAAACTCATATAAAGCACCATAAAACTTCCTTTTCACTCTGAACAAAAACGTTTGTATCTGTCTTGATTTGAGATGACAAATGATGTACTTCTTGCCCACTTAAGAAAGACATGCAGATCAGTGGAGTTCTACTGCCTGAAATAAAACTTGCTAGACATAAATTAGAGCTTCTGGGAAAATAGACATGATTAAAGCGTGTAAAGGCAAATAGAGTAGTGTTATAATTATTTAAACTAATGGCATTCAGTTCTACTCAGTACAAATTTATTGCACCAGGATGAATGAAAGTAATAACTCTTGACAGCTGTTGTGATCTGATATCTTATTTTTGAAACCAAAAAGACCTTAAGAATTGTGATTTTTAAGCTGAAGAGGGATATTTTCATAGTAATATTTATTTAATGTGTCATATCCTTATACAAATGGTAAATCAATAAATGCAAACCAGTATTAATATGTTTAGATCATTAAATGGCCTAACATGTATGATATGAATATTGCAAAGTCTCAAAATCAGAGTCCTTAGTGCTAGAGAGGAAGAATAGGTTGGGGGAAAATGCAGCTTTGCATGTTTGCTTTAAAAATTGCCAACTAAAAACCCAGAGATACAGAGAATAAGCTAGTGATTACCAGCGGAGAGAAAGGGGAGGGTGCCATATAGGAATGGGAGAGTGGGAGCTTCAAAGTATTGGGTGTAAGATAGACTTAAGGGTGTATTGTACAGCACAAGGAATATAGTCAAGGAATATAGTTTTGTAATAACTGTATATGTAAAGTAACCTTTAAAAGTTGTATAAACTTGTTTTTAAAAAGCTCAAGACGAGCTGAGTGGCAACAATGAGAACAACAACAAAAAATAACTTACTATTCTTAATATTAAGTGTCTTATTCCAGTTTCTCAGTCCAGAATAAAATCAAGCCACCCCCCAAAAATGCTAACTAAGCAGAAATCACACTTCCTTTTTAAGTATTATATGCTCAAAGCCTACTACTAGGTCAGGCTTGAAGCTCAAAGAAGATGGAGATGCAGGTTAGAACAACTCCTATGGGCCATTGATTTCTGCAAGTTTAGAAGTCAGTTGAAACATTTTTTAAAATGCTTTAAAAATGAAATAAACTGTAAGTGAGTCTGCTTGTTCTTACTTTGGAAAAGGGCCAAAAGAGAGAAAAGGAAGGAAGAAACAAAAGGTCCAGGAAAGAATATTGTCACAAAACCAATGCAGAGAGTCCTTGGAAATTTTCACCTCCTGGTGTAGTTCTGGTCTGGTTTGAATACCAACATGAGTCATGTAGCTTGCTCTTTTGCTACAGCTCTAAGAGTACAGTTTTGTTTGTTTGTGGTCAACTGAGGAACTAGATATGTGAAACTCTTCACATTTCTAGATTTTGAAACTTTATGAAGTGGAGGGACTTTGATAGTTAGCGAGTCAAATTCTTCTCCTTAAACTGATGAGAAAACAGAGACCCAAAATAGCTACATGTTTCAGTATCATAAAATTTGCAAAAACAAACTTATCATCACCACCATCATTTTTTTTCTTTTTGTTATTAATCATGATGATTATCATGTTATCATTTTGGTTACTTACAATAAAGAGGCAGCATATAGCAGTGGTTCCAAATTCAGGACAATCCAGCTCTACCACGTACTTCTACTGAAATCTTTAACAAATAGCCCTCATTTTCCTAATCAGTAAAAAAGATACCATGATAATACCTAGGTCTGTAGAGTTAGTATGGGCATTTAATGAGGTAACACATGTAAAGATTAGTACATTGCCTGGCATATGTTTAAGTGGTCTATATGCTTGCTGCTGTAAGTTGAGCTACACACAAACACACACACACAGAATGCTGTATATATGAGATTTCTGAAATGCATTTTGAATGCCAATGATTGTTTGATTTTGCTTATATTCTTTGATATTGCTTATATTCAGTAAGCCTGTTACTGTATAGTATAGACAATATTTTAGACAATTTCCATCTCTTGTCTAAGAACAAAATATGCATACTAAATTTTTCAACATAAATGAAACTGTATCTTAAAGAAATTATTGATTTTAAATTACTTAATTCTTCAACAAATCTATCCAACTGCATGGCCATAACAGAAGAAAATGATTGCCAGCCTCTAAACATTGACCATGTAATGGACACTATGCCACATGAATTTATCAGTAACCATCAAGAAGAAAGTAAGAGTGAAAAAATTACTTTTTCAAGTAAAGAAATTCAGATATGATATTTCTTAAGACAAAGGACATGAGAATAATTTACAAAACAAAGTATCAACCATTATGCCTGTCAAGTTCCTCCTGAAGGTTTTGGAAATAGTCTTTTTCATTTTATAGAAAAATGCTGCTTTTCCTCTGACAAGTACTATTATCACAAAGCTTTCTGAGTCATTCCTAATGATTGAAGTTTACCAGCATAGAAAAATGCAGTGAGTATCCTATGTTAACATGAGCTTCTGTATTTGCAGAGTAAATGCCAATTTCTCAGAAGTAAACTTATCAAAGGACTTAATGGTGTAGAATATTGAAAGAGGTTTCAGAATAAGAGTATGTACCACATGACTGATGTTCATTAAAGCAGAAACTATAAAAAGACCCACATCATTTTACATTTGAATATAAAGAGATGTTCATCCATAAATTTCCTTTTGAATTTTGGCTAAATAACTGAGCATTCCTAATTATATGCAGACTTTTCATGAAAAATAACTCGTGCTTGAATATGATTATAAAAATAGGATGCCAGTATTTTATGGTCTAATGTTAACACACTTAGCATTCCAATCATACCTTACTCTACCAACTTAGTATGTTCATACAGATTTGTGGGTAAATTGAATCATCATCATTTCAGAGAAGTGTTCCCTTCATTTTTGATTGATCTTTCATTGGTAGTGGCTTAACATGTCAGTTTTAAGAGAGTCTGTCCCCCAATCTCTTTTAAGCAGCTAATGTTCAATGAAAGATTTATGTGCATAAGGGAAGTACTATAAAGTAACTCTGTGGTGAATTGTTTTATATAAGATTCCTTTTGTGGTTGAGTAATTGCCCCTATAACATTTCTCTGTGTTAGTGAAGATTTTTACGTTTTTGTAAGATGTGGTTCACTGATACAAAACTGGCAAGTGGTATTTCTAATTAACCCAAATAAAGGATCAGCCACCTATCACTTCAGTATGTCTTCCTCTTGTCTATCAGTGGGAAATGATATCCCCTTTCTGACTTTTGCCTCCGCTGAGGAAATATTAAATTTTCCCCCAGGTGCAGAATCAACAGTAATTAATTTTAATCTAATTCTCAAAAATTCATGTGGGTAGATTGTTGGAGTAACAAGAATATCGCATGCTCAGTTATGACTAAACAGTTTATTTTCATAAGAGTCACATTGTGAAGGCCATCATACTATCTTGTCTGCCTTGATTTCATTGAACAATATCCTAATGGAATGACTGCCCATGGTATCATTTGTTTTTCCATAGCTATAACTGTTATTTCCAATTTTAAAGAGAGCATTCTGTATTTTGATGCTTCTGGAATTTATATGGACCTTTTCATTACATCATTCTGATGACCACTTCTTTTTTCCTTAATATATTCCTATGTATTTAATAACGATTTTCTCTTTAATATGAAAGTATATACAATGAAATTTGTTTTGTTAGTCCATGAATACCTAAACATTCATATTTTAAGATGTAACAAAATGTATGCTCCAAAACATGCCAGATAAGCCCAGTTCACAGAGTATCCAGAAGGTTTGAAAACCTGCACTTCACCACGAACTCTCAAGAAGAGACCTGTCTTACAGTTTACCACATACAAGCCCAATGTTACTTTCTCAGAGAAACTAAGGATTTTTAAAAGTTTTATAGTTAGCATATGTAAATTTTAATTATAACATATATTATCCAATCAAATAATCAAGAAAAGAAAAAAAAACTTGATAAAGAGTTTTTGCTTTCCATTGTTCTGGTCAGAAGACACCTTCCATTTCCACTTCTGGTCCACAGTGAGCATGAGAGAAAGACTTCAAGATCCTGAGGCGTCCAAGAAAGTCGATACTCCCCTCTCTCCTCCCACTTCCCTGCAGTGATCTCCTCAAACTTACAGGCAGGCTACAGGCTTTCTCAGTCTTGGAGAGATTTTGTTTCTAGTTTAATAAAAGCAGGGCACTCACCTCGGACTTGCCTGACAAAGAATTGTGTTTATAGAAACTTGGCAGTTCTTTGAGTAGGAAGAGAGTAAGGGAAAGTCCATTGCTTTTCTAGAAAAATTAAATCGAATTCATTCTGTCACATCAAGCTATCACTAGAGATAGGGTACTCACATAACATGTTCTAGGAAAATTTGAGATTGTTACCACAAATGTTCAGTAAGAAACTATTATAGGAAGTAGCTTAGGGAAAGCTCAATAAATATGTTTTTGTCCTCTTATCATAAGGAATCTTCTAGTGTTTCTGATAAATAGACAGTTCTGATTTGATCAATTATCTTGGTGACTTTAAGACTTTTAATTTATTGATTAAAATTTTAAAATATTTTCTGAGTAATATATATAGTTTTGGCCAAAATTACTTGAGATGCAATTAGAATATTATTTTATACTCTGCTTATTATATATAGCCTTTTTATAAATGGTACAAATATTTGCTTCAGAATTATATATCACATATGATATTTATAAAAGGATAAATATACAAAGATAGTTTTCTTAAGTATAAATGGAATTTGCAGTGATTATTTTTTTGGTAAAGAGCCCTTCTCTATTTCCCATGAATAATGCATTTTTACTCCAATGCTGTTTATTAGATTTGCTACTAATTAGAGAGGAGGAGTAACATTTTTATGTAATGGAGATAAAGTGAATCTTAGATTATATGAATATAACAACTCTTCCCTTCAGGTGATATTAAGTGTCACAGAGAACATGTTGCTATATACTAAAGAAATTTAAATCAAGAGGGAATTCTTTTGAGAAATTCCAGAGCATATAGGGCTTTATTTTCAGTCACTAATTATATACATGAAATAAAGTAGAGAATTAAGGCAAGTAGATAAACAATTCAGAGGGAGAATAATCCAGAAAAGTTTATTTTTCTTCTCAAATACATGGCTATTTCAAGCAAAAGTTAATTTGAGGAATTTGGAGGTAACTGAGAGTCAGCTTCCTGTGCCTAGATAATTTACACATGAGGGCCACGAATTCTGATATTTCATCATCAGTGCTCTGACCACAAACATCAAATCACTTAAATGGCAGGAGCAATGCTGGCTTCAAGGGTGATGGGAACAGTGCTAGAATTTTCTCTGTCTTTCTTCTCTCCTTTCTGTTGATCATCATTCATTATAGAGGTGGAGTGTGGCAAGGGCGCTGGGGAAGCATACAGGGTAAGGACAGAGCTTTTCTCAGTTCTTCTAATCAGGAGGAGCTCTAGCTGGAATTGGAGATTGCCTAAGGAGGAATTCTGATTGGCATAGCTTCAGTGGTTGTTGTTTAGTCGCTAAGTTGTATCAGACTCTTGTGACCCCATGGACTGTAGCCTGCCAGGATCCTCTGTCCCTGGGACTTCCCAGGCAAGAATTCTGAAATGGGTTGCCATTTCCAGGTATTTTCCTGACCCAGGAGTTGAACCCACATCCCCTGCATTGGCAGGCAGAATCCTTACCACTGAGCCACCAGGGAAGCCCATAGCTTTTGTTACAGATCTAAATGTTGAACAGATGACTCTGGCATCAGAGTAAGGGCTCTCCTCAGTGGCTATTGTATGCTCTGTTTCTCCTGTGGTGAGGAAGCCTGTATGTTGTGCAGGTACGTGAATGGGTGAATTGGGATTGTACCAATTGAAGATATCATCTGAGAATCAAAGAGTTAAGAGCAACATAGTTAATTGTGGAAAATCACCCCATCAGGTAATATAGGAGTCATAGACATAATCAAACGGGCAAATTCTCTTTAGTGTTTTGGCCCTCAGAGAAATAATTATACCTACTTTATTTTCATAGACTTTTTAAGTTGACGAAAGTAGAAATATTTGTCAGTTATCCCAGCAGATAGTTTTACTTCTCTCTGTACAAAATTTTCCATGTAATTATGGTCTGAAGGTCCCATACTTGAAAGTGGGCATTGCCTAATTCACTTGCAAAGATGTACAAAGAAAGAATGAACTATGGGATCCATAATTATCTTTGCCTTGTTCGTTGGAGTCTATACATAGTGGCTTTTGTGAGTTTAATGCAATCGTCATTCCTATGTATAATTATCAGAGTGAAGATTTGGGGCAACAGAGAGTAGAAATCCTATAACGAGCATATCAAAAATTAAAACAGAGTTTGTCAGACTCTTGGCTTATTTTGTTAAGAAAATTATCTTTGTAAATTAAGATAAATGTTAGGTTTGCTGCTTAAAGGTAATATATTTGCCTGTTGCTTCAAAGATAAAGGCCAGTCTCTTCACCATCTGACCCCATTTTTTCCCACAGTTTCATTTACTCTCCTACTTAGGTCACAGCATTGGCCAGGCACTCATGCAGTGGCTGCCATCTGGAAGTCCCTTGTGCCTACTGCTGCTGCTAAGTCACTTCAGCCGTGTCTGACTCTCTGCAACCCCATAGACGGCAGCCCACCAGGCTCCCCCATCCCTGGGATTCTCCAGGCAAGAACACTGGAATGGGTTGCCATTTCCTTCTCCAATGCATGAAAGTGAAAAGTAAAAGTGAAGTTGCTCAGTCCTGTCCAACTCTTAGTGACTCCATGAACTGCAGCCTACCAGGCTCCTCTGCCCATGGGAATTTCCAGGCAAGAGTACTAGAGTGGGGTGCCATTACTTTCTCCTATACTCAAATTAAAGATGTATCTCAATGTTACTTTTATGAAGTCTTTCCTAACTCCATTCCTACTGGGCAGAATTAAGTAACACTTGTCAAATACTAACAAGTTTCTTTTTCACATTTTTATTAGAGTATTTCTCTCATCATTTGGTGTATATACCATTGTGTGTCAATTTCCCTTATTGCACTTGGAACTCTTAAAGAATGGACTACAGTGTTTTCATCTTCACATGCCTAAAATTTTGGTCAATACCTAATACACAGAAATATATGAATGAGCAAATAGTGTAGCATTTACTCAGCTTTAATACTCATGTATGAAAACCAACATTTATAATTTACCCTTTCAAGTAGCTGCAAACTACAGAGTGACAGAATAACCCAAACGAAAACTGTTGGTTTTGGTCTGATTGCCTGGTATGATTAAAGATCCTCCTTGATGGATGAGGGAGACAGCTCAAGAAATGCTTAGGAATCTGAGCTATGAAGATATAACTGGGAAGCCCAGCAATAAATCAAATTCAAATCAGACAGAGGAGGAAAAATCAGATTGCTATTGAAGGGCAACAGAACAGTAGGTTGAGCTTGGAAAAATAAATAGAGGTTAAAAAACAGTTGCATATCACAGTTCAGCCAATAAACTGTTAATGGTTAGAGAGTTAAGTGGCATCTTGAGTTTAGGGCAGATCTCTAAAGTTTAGTCTATTAGACTCCATAATGTTAGAGAGCCAGAATGAGAAATGGGTTCACTAGTTCCATTTACTACTGTCTTATTGTCTACTGAGCACAAGGTCTGCTAACAACTGCATATATAGGTATGTATAGGTAGGTAGATAGAAATAGACATAGACACAAGCCTGTCTACAAAAACTTTCTATTACAATTTTTATTAACCACAGGAATGATCCTTGTTCTTCAAGAATAGGCCAAGATTTTCTGTCCTTGTTTATAACTTCAGCCATAAGTGAATGTCAGCTCTCATTATATGAGCTTTTTAATCAACTGGAAAGTCAGGACCCTGTGGGTTCAGCTTTCCTTGGTTAATGATCATAATCTCTCTTTGCTCTTAGAGTATCTTACATTTGCAAGACATTTTCATATGTTGTCTCATTTCATCTTTTAACAGTCTGTGATGTTTGTATTGTGCTTCCATTTTATAGACTGACAGAAGCTTATGTGCTATACTTCTTGGAACATTTCTATACACTACTGTATTGATTATTGTTTCTTTTTTCACTCCATTATTAAATTCTAATTGTGAATAAATGCTCTCTTAAATCCATGACCCTTCTGCAATATTTAGAATGGTTTCATATTATCCTTATGGACTACAGTATTTAGAATGGTCTCATCCTTACGGACTGTTTCATTTTATTTTATCCCACTGTTAACATGTTCTGTGTCTCACCAAATAGAACATCTTGTAATAATGCAATTGAATATGAACTTGTGCTTGAAATGTTTCTCAGGTGTTTTTTTGCTCTAGTCATTTGCATGGCTTCTGGATCTGCTTCTGTTCATCTTTGCCTCCTATTTCCTCATTCCCATTTTTTTGTACTTCTGCTCTCTCAAGTATATTTTAACAGATACTTTTCTTCTTCTATTGATCTTCAAGCATGAAATTTCTTTTCAAGGCACTTAAGAAAATGGAAGTACTTAGAACATTCATGAACAGAATGTCCTGTGAGCTGCAAAAGTGAAGTTGCTCAGTTACGTCCGACTCTTTGTGACCCGTGGACTGTAGCCCACCAACTCCTCTGTCCTTGGGATTCTCCAGGCAAGAACACTGGAGTGGGTTGCCATTTCCTTCTCCAGAGGATTTTCCTGACCCAGGGATCAAACCCAGGCCTCCCACATTGCAGGCAGACACTTTAACCTCTACACCACCAGGGAAGCTGCAAAAGTGAATGTGAAAAAAAGCAAATAGAAGAGCCCGTTAGTTCATCGGAGTTTTTACTCTTTAAAGACAGCAAATTGTAGTCCTTTCTTAAAAACAAGCAAAAAGCAAGTGGTCTCATTTTACTTCTTAAAATAGACAAAGTAAAACTAATAATTGACACGTCAGTTTACTGTGGCTATTAATTCCCTGTGCACAAAGTTGCCTTTCTTAATTTAGGATTCACATTTTCTTTCTGAATATAATTAACTGACTATACATAGATAAGTAATTGAAAGCCAACTCATGATTGCTTGAGCATTTAAAGTTATAAACTATGTAGACATTGGTAAATTATCATTAGAAAACCTGTAACAACTATATTAAAATTAATGTTAACCCAGAAGTTACATAGGACTTAGGATATTTTTATGACATTTACAGAACATCCTGCACATGGCTTGTAAATATATGTTAACTTTAAAGAACTTGGTGAGGTATTCATAGAAATGAAAATTCTTTTATAATGTAAATGTTTTCTGCATTAACATAACAAAGTGATTTGCAATTTTCCCTCTGGGCTGACTTGTACTAGGTCAAGGCCCCACAAACAATGGTATCAAAATGTGAATTTCCACCAACTGTGAAGGTGCTTATACAAATGAAAGTAGCATAGTAACTAAGTTAACAGTCCATTTTAAACTTCAGTGACTAAAAGGACCTAAGCATTAATTTATTTTATTTTCACAATGTCAGAATATTGAAAACAAGATAAAGTTGACTTTATTCTGGCTTATGAGAACAGTTTCTCAATGGGGAAATAAGACTAAGATTCTCAAAGGTTGTTGAAATAATGATAAATTCTCTCAAACACAAAGGAACATCTTATGTTCAGTTCAGTAATTTGGAACACATGTATTTCAATTATTTTAACATTATAAGTTAACATTTTCACTTTTAATTCTTTTTCTCTTGGTTAACAAGGTCCTTGGCATCATGGTATACTGACATGAGCCAATGGTCTAGTCTTGCCCCTATTTGAGAATCTCAGTGGCCTGAAGATCTTCATCTCCAACTGTCTATAGCAATGATTTTTAACAAGGAATGAATGACAAAAATACCTATAGAACAAAACACATATATCCAGTTTTCTATCTCACCTGCCTCGCTTGTATTTGAAAATTTATTAGATCTGTAGACTGAGAATCACTGTTCTCTGTCCTGTTGGGACTTTTAAGTTCTGCAAACAGAAAATTCTTGTAGTAATGTCTCAATATCTACATATATCTATGTCTATATCTCTCTATATTTGTATCTCTTCTGACCTAGTGAATCTGATGTTTTCTTTGTCATAATCAGGATATCTATACTTTCTGGAGCTCTTTGCTATGCATATGAGGGAGCTTAACAGATACAAAAACTTCTGATTATCTCATCAGTCAGGTTGTTATTGTCAAGAAAGACCAGACTCTGTAACTCAGGCGTGGGGGTACAAGTGAGATCTGAATATCCTTCCAAGTGGAAACTATGTACTACACTGCAGACTGAAAGTAGGGATAAAGTAGAGAAAGAGGGAACTTCTCAAAGCCTAGTGGAAATTCAGCAACAATTTGAGTCACTTACCTTTCTGAAGGTAAGAAGATATTAAGCAGAAGATATTAAGAGGAGCTGGCAAGAATACACCAAAGAACTGTACAAAAAATATCTTAGGAACCCAGATAATCATGATGGTGTGATCACTTACCTAGAGCCAGACACCCTGGAATGTGAAGTCAAGTGGACCTTAGGAAGCATCACTACCAACAAAGCTAGTGGAGGTGATGGAATTCCAGTTGAGCTATTTCAAATCCTAAAAAAAAGATGCTATGAAAGTGCTGCACTCAATAAGCCAGCAAATTTGAAAAACTCAGCAGTGGCCACAGGGCTGGAAAAGGTCAGTTTTCATTCCAACCCCAGAGAAAGGCAATGCCAAAGAATGCTCAAACTACCACACAATTGCACTCATCTCACACACTAGCAAAGTAATGCTCAAAATTCTCTAAGCCAGGCATCAGCATTATGTGAACCATGAACTTCCAGATGTTCAAGCTGGATTTAGAAAAGGCAGAGGAAGAAGAGATCAAATTGCCAACATCTGTTGGATCATCGAAAACACAAGAGAGTTCCAGGAAAACATCTATTTCTGCTTTATTGACTATGCCAAAGCCTTTGACTGTGTGGATCACAACAAACTGTGGAAAATTCTGAAAAAGATGGGAATACCAGACCACCTGACCTGCCTCTTGAGAAATCTGTATGCAGGTCAGGAAGGAACAGTTAGAATTGGACATGGAACAACAGACTGATTCCAAAGGCTGTATATTATCACTGTGCTTATTTGACTTATATGCAGAGTACATCATGAGAAACGTTGGGCTGAATGAAGCACAAGCTGGAATCAAGATTGCTGGGAGAAATATCAATAATGTCAGATATACAGATGATACCACCCTTATGGCAGAAAGTGAATAAAACTAAAGCACCTCTTGATGTAAGTGAAAGAGGAGAGTTAAAAAGTTGGCTTAAAGCTCAACATTCAGAAAACTAAGATCATGGCATCCGGTCCCATCACTTCATGGCAAATAGATGGAGAAACAGTGGAAATTGTGGCAGACTATATTTTTCTGGGCTCCAAAATCACTGCAGATGTTGACTGCACCCAAGAAATTAAAAGACACTTACTCCTTGGGAGAAAAGTTATGACCAATGTAGACAGTATATTAATAAGAGAGACATTACTTTGCCAACAAAGGTCCGTCTAGTCAAGACTATGTTTTTCTAGTAGTCATGTATGGATGTGAGAGTTGGGCTATAAAGAAAGCTGAGTGCTGTTCAGTTCAAATTGATGCTTTTGAACTGTGGTGTTGGAGAAGACTCTTGAGAGTCCCTCGGTCTGCAAGAAGATCCAACCAGTCCACCTTAAAGGAAATCAGTCCTGAATATTCATTGGAAGGACTGATATTAAAGTGGAAACTCCAATACTTTGGCCACCTGATGCGAAGAACTGACTCATTTGAAAACTCCCTGATGCTGGGAAAGATTGAAGGTGGGAGAAGGGGATGACAGAGGATGAGATGGTTGGATGGCATCACTGACTCAATGGACATGAGTTTGAGTAAACTCCGGGAGTTGGTGGTGGGCAGGGAGGCTTGGTGTGCTGCATCCGTGGAGTCACAAAGAGTCAGACATGACTGAGTGTGAACTGAACTGAACCTTTCTGAACATTTATCTCAATATCTTTATTAGTTTTCTGTGACTGTTATAATGAAGTACCCAAACTTGGTGGCTGAAATCAACAGAAATTTCTTCTCTCAACAATTCTAGAGGCCAGAAATCTGAAATCAAGGACTGCAGTCCCTCTGCAGGTGCTAGGGAAAAATCTTTGACTCCCTTAATGAGTATTGGGAGACAGTCAGCCCCATTGACTTGTGGTCACATCACTCCTGTCTCTGCCATTAAGGTCATTCTTGCCCTCTTTCTCAGCTGTGAGTATACGTGTTTTTTGTCTTCTGGCTATCTCAAATCTCATTATCCTTTTCTTTTAGAAGACGCTTGGCATAGGATTTAGGGCCCACATGGAAAATCAAGAGTGATCTCATCTCAAAAACCTTTAATTACATCTGAAAAATCTCATTTTCCAGAGACAGGCACACCTTGGAAATATTGTGGGTTCATATGCAGACCACTGCAATAAAGTAAATATTGTAATAAAGTGAGTCACATGCTTTCCCAGTACATATAAAAGTTATATTTACTCTATATTATAGTCTATTAAGTGTGTAATAGTGTTATATCTTGAAGAAAAGCAATGTACAGGCCTTAATTAAAAATACTTTATTGCTAAAATATGCTAACTTTCAGGGAGTGGTAGTGGTAGAATCAAAGATCACCATAACACATGTAATAATAATGAAAAAGTGAAATACTGTGAGAATTACCATGTGACACAGAGACACAAAGTGAGCAAATGCTGTTTGAAAATGATAGCAATAGAGTACCAAGGCAGGGTTGCCACAGATCTTCAGTTTGCAAAGACAAAACAAAAACAAAAACACCATATCTGCAAAGCACAATAAAGTAAAGCACAATAAAACAAGATATGCCTGTAAAGTGATAATCATAGCTTCCAGAGATTAGGATTTAGGCATATCTTTTGGGGACCAGCATTCAAACTACTACAGCATAAATCACATGTTCTATTAATACTATATTCACAAAAGTATGATATTGAGTAAAAGTTCACAAGATGAATGAACAGTGAAGTATTGATAAGAGCCCTCATTCGGTAATTATCAGGGTTTGCTCCTCTGCGTGTGTGCACAAGCATGTGTATTATGTTTTGTGGTCTTTGTTTTTTCACCTGAAGATTTATTCTTCCAGGTAGCCCTTGAGGTTAAATTGAGAAAGACATCATTACAAGTTGCCCATAACACAGGAGCTAAGTGCCTAATACAGGAAGCAAAGGGAACCCTTTCCCAAGGGGAAAAATAAAAACAAAAAGACTGTTCTATAGTTCTGAGAGAACAAAAAGTTTGACCATAACTCTTCAGAGGTGAATTTGGGAATATTCAATTGTCTTTTTACATTTGGCAAGAGTTGACTCACCTATATGTATTAGAAACAAATGTCTACTGATAAGTGGATTGATTATGTCTACTAATGGAGAGTCATATATTATTTCCAAACAAAATGTTCACAAATTAAATGTTAAAAATAATGTATCTTTCTCCATTAGTAGACATTCTGATATCTAGCCATAACAATTATAGGCGTAACTTCTTCAAACTACAGAGATAATCACATATTGTGCAGTGTTCTAAGACTTATGATTCATAAGCAGAGTTATAATATTATATTAAAAGTTGTCAAGGTACTAAGATATAATGTGTTTAATCAACCACTTGTTGAATGCTTGCCATATGACTAGTATTAGGCAGTGTGCTAAGTAAAACCAAGACAACTGTACTGTGTGAGTTTAAAGAAGGGCTGTTTTCAAAAGCAGGGTCAAGCAAGGATTCATTGTGAAAATGTTAGGTGAGCTATAATCTAGTTAAGAAGTAAGATTTAAGCAGACAGATATGAAGCATAACGGCATTGCTGAAAGACCACTCTTAGGAAAGGCGGTGAAGTGAAACATATGTTAGCTTTGGGAGCTGGGCAGTATTACAGCCAACTGAAGCAGTTGAGCCAGCTGACCTGATGAAAAGGAGTAGTGCCAAAAAAATTGTTTTCTCTAAAGTGAAATCTTCACCCCACTGAAGGCTTAATTTTTTCAAATGAGGAAAGAAAGAGAGCCTAGTTGGTAAGGTGGTCTTATAGTACACTGTAGAATGAATAAGAGAAAAAAAAAAAAAGCCAGTACCCTGGGAGCCAATTGGGAAACTAATTACCTAGGTGAAAAGTAATAGACTAGCCTCTGGAAAAGGTCAGATTTCAGGGGGGTCAGAGACAATCAGAGGTATAAATCTTGTTAATGTATCAACTAATAGAAAGTAAACTTGACAGAGAGAGGAGTTAAGAAAATAAGTGTTAATTATGGCTAACTGGGAGGAAGGTAATGCCAGTAATAACAACAAAAATGTCAAAAAGAGGAGCAGTACTTGGGAATATGTTGACTCAAACTGTGGTTAGAAGACTGTGATACATTTCGGCAAGGATCTTCCAAAATTGGAAATGCAGTCATAGCTTGACTAAGATGTTTGAGCTGGGCAAGCATTTGGGAGATACTCCTGGAGAGGAAGTGAGAAAATTATTGGTCTGAAAGATTACTTATTTTTCTCACCTTGTCTCAAATTATTATTATGATAAATAGTATACTAATTTAATTTTTAATGCCTTATTTTCCTGTTGAGGATGAGAGATGTGTTTTATTTATCTCTGAGCAACCAGTGGGTGGAGTTTGTTCAATAAGTTCTTGATGAATAACTGAAAGTTAGCTACAATGTTTTTGAGAGTATCTTGTTTTTCCAAGTATAATGGAATTGTTTTGTATTTACTATTGTGTCCTTTCACAAGCATTTTTAGGAGTTTTGTGGCAAAACTCCTATCATTGTGTAATCTTTCAAGTTTCAAAGTATTTTTAACTTATTATATTTCAAAACATAATTATAAGGTGTAACTAAGAAAACTGCTGATTATTTTAACAATTGAGTTGTAGACATTCAAAATCACTCATCCACAAGTACATATTATCAGATTAATACTCCAGTAGAGATACCAAAAATTATGTCTTTTCTTTTTGCTACTGCTTAATTTTCTTCTTCTGTCCAGGGAAAAAAGGTACTGTATATACATATTATTAAAATATTTAGTAACTGTATAATTTAGGCATCATTAGGGGTTTTTAAAAAAGATAATTGACTCAATTTTTTCCAACAATTTCTTTAAAATATACAGATACATATTTGAATGGTATTGACTTGGAACTGTGCTCTTCATTTGAATTCCTGTGACCTGCTTACCACTTTAAGGTTTTATATTGTTTTACTCTTCCTTTGTCTATCCTTCCATGTTATATTGATTTCTAAGTGTTCAGGGACTTCCATTTTCCACCTCATTTAAGAGCATTTCATCCTACTGTGTTGGTCATCAGCAAGTCATGAAAATAGTACACAAATAGCCATATAATGCAATATGATTTGAAACAGAGGAGAATTGCACTTGTCTACAAGCATGGGATTTTTATCCTGGGTTGTTCAATGTAGTTAGAAAGTAAAGAGTTATTGGAATTTTTTTCTTCATGAAAGGAATGAGAATTTTGAGTGCCATTTAGAGCAGCAGTTCCAAAACATATAGATTTCAGGAAACAGGTGAACTGTATAGGAAGGGAGGAAGGAGGCTGGAAGGAAGAAGGCAGGAAGGAGACCATCACAAAGTTGTAGATTTATTTAGTGTGCCAAATTATATTACTAGGAAAATAAAGGAGCTAATGCTGACTTAAGAAATATTCACAATCTAAGAGTTGAGAGTTATGTTTTATTTGGTGGAGATTTTTAGGACTTCAAGCCCAGGAGGCAGCATCTCAAGTAACCCTGAAAGAACTGCTCTGAGGTGGAGAGGAGGGAACCAGGTTTTACAGAACTTTTGCAACAAAGAAAAGGTAGTTGGAATTCAGTTGCTGTTAATTAAAGAAAGCTGATATCCCAAGTTATGGAATTGAGTGCTTTTCTATGTAGGGGAAGATGCAAGAGTCTGGGCTGCCAGAAGCCATTCCTTTGATATGCACCTGAGCTGTCTGGGGCCAGTATCCTGTATTATCACACCCTGAGTTTCCTCAGGGCTCACCAGGAGGAGTGGCTGCAGTCTGATGGCTGCTAGATAGCAGTTCTTTCCTTTCTGAGTGTCCTCAGGACTCACTCACTCACATTGGAGGACTGCAGTTGCTGATGACTATGATATGTTTGTTTACTGATATGGCCTGAAATACTGTGTTTCTCACTAACATCTGCTATTAGTGTAATTTGTAATTTCTTAAAAGGGTAATTTAAAATTCAAAACCATGAAAGTTTTTCAGGGAAATGACTAGTCATTTGAATTGAGCAGGTCAAACTTTGTATTTATTTCTAAAACATGCTATATTATCTTCTCTCTCTCCCAAAATTTTGCATCTAAGAATATCTCAAGACTGTTACTGATCATGCCCTGACTCCAGGAATGACTATAATCCTAATACTTCTTAACTATTCATGCTGAAATAAAACATTTGACTGTGAAAGCTAATTAAAATGCACAATTGCTTTTCTTCTGTGTTTTGTAGTGGAATATCTTCACTGATATATGTGTTTGCATATTTCACTTTCAGTGCTATTTTTCTCATGGTTACATGTGCTTACACTTTGGAGTCATGTTGTGAATGCCATCTTATATAAAATATAAGTGCCCCTACTACACAACTGTGCATCTCCTGCTTACCCATCCTCCTGTATAGTAATTATGATTTCATCTCCATCTACTGCTTCCTTGTGATTATGGAAATGCTAGTGAAAGTTGAGCAACTCGGCGTAGTAATTTCCATCTCTTTCTCTTTTGCTTTACTTTCTGGGGCATTTCCTAAACTTTATCTTTCAACCCTCTTACTGATTCTTTTTCCTTTTCTGGTACATACTTTGAATTACTAAGTTTTTATCTTTGTTTTCTACATATGTCTTTTTCTACAGCAGCCTGTTCTGTCATGTGGAGGCAATGGCATCTCTTCGCTCTCTGAGGATATTTAAGTTAGATCTTTGGGATTTTTTGTTGTCTGTTTTAGAGGCTTTACTTTTCTCTATATATTTTATCTTTATTCTCCCCCAAATTCCTATTGTCTATTTGCATGTTGGATTCTCCATCATGTTAAAGGCTTCCCTCACTTTTTTGGTGGTCCTTGATTGTCTACTCATCAATAAATGTATGGCAGCAAAGAGATGCTTGGGCACTCTTCACAGCCGTTTGATTTGGGGCTTCATGGTTTGTTTGTCTGGCTCATTGGGAAAGCCCTGCCATCTGTATCTTTGCATCTTTTTGTACTGGTCAGATTCATAAAGAAGAATCCTTCAATATTCCGCTTCTCTCTTTGCGCTTGATTCCATTGTTTTCCCACCTATTTGCCATGAATTGATGGGACCAGATGCCATGATCTTAGTTTTCCAAATGTTGGGTTTTAAGCCAGCTTTTTCACTCTCCTCTTTCACTTTCATCAAGAGACTCTTTAGTTCTTCTTCACTTTCTGCCATAAGGGTGGTGCCATCTGCATATCTGAGGTTATTGATATTTCTCCCAGCAATCTTGATTCCAGCTTGTGCTTCATTCATGGAAACTATGGAAACAGTGAGAGACTTTATTTTTGAGCTCCAAAATCACTGCAGATGGTGACTGCACCCATGAAATTAAAAGACACTTTCTCCTTGGAAGAAAATCTATGACCAACCTAGATATGACCAACCTAGTATATTAAAAAGCAGAGACACTACTTTGCCAACAAAGTCTGTCTAATCAAAGCTATGGTTTTTCCAATAGTCATGTATGGATGTGAGAGTTAGACTATAAAGAAAGCTGAGCGCCAATGAATTGATAAACTGTGGTGTTGAAGAAGAGTCTTGAGAGTCCCTTGGACTGCAAGGAGATCCAACCAGGTCAGCCTAAAGGAAATCAACCCTGAATATTCATTGGAAGGACTGATGATGTAGCTGAAACTGCAATACTTTGGCCACCTGATGCAAAGAACTGACTCCTTGAAAAAGATCCTGATGCTGGGAAAGATGAAGGAGGGAGAAGAAGGGGATGACAGAGGATGAGATGGTTGAGTGGCATCACCGACTCAGTGGACATGAGTTTGAGGAAGCTTTGGGAGTTGGTGATGAACAGGGAAGCGTGGTGTGCTGCAGTTCATGGGGTCGCAAAGAGTTGGACCCGACTGAGCGACTGAACTGAACTGACTTGCACTTGATAGACAAGTGGGAAAGGAGTTTACATTCAGCAGAAAAGCATGCACTCAAGTGTGCAGAGAGTCTCTTTGACCCTTCCCACAGAATAAACTTCTAGTCTCTGTCATAGTGGAGAAAAAAAAATGGTATCTAATTTTCTTTAAAATATTTTTGAGCAATTCTCTTTTTTTGCCCCATGCTCATCCTCCCTTCCATTGATATCCGGTATCATCTATTCCCTAGCCTTCGGGGGTTCTGCCTTGGCAATCATGTTGTTTATTGGCATCAGCATGTGTTAGATTGGCGTTCAGCTTTTTCAGGTCTTCTGAGTGAGTAACTACTTGTTCTGTCTAGCTTCTAAAATTCTGTTGCTGTGGCTCCCTCCCATCTTTCCTTTATGTGCTTGTGCCTAATTAAAAAGCCCCTCATTTATGTTTTTGTGTGTATTCAGGAGGGAAAAGGCCCTGTATTTCTGTGTTCATTCTACCATCATTACCTGATAGTCTGCAAGTAACTTTAGGAAATTGGTTCTTGACATTTTATATGATGATGGCATAAAAAAAAAACTGTCAACAAGTCTTCAAGAAGGATTTATGAGCTTCTGTAATAATTGTAATACTCTCTATTAGCTAATCTGACACAACTCTAAAGTGAACCCAGTCATGTTTGCTATTGTTGATATGCTATGAACAATGTGAGTGACAGTCATTTGTAATTAGTCCATAGGTAATTGCAGCCATGTACCTAAATCCCATTAGTAGTGGCCACATTTTAACATCCGTAGCATGAAAATACTGAAACCGTTCTTCTTTTCTTCTGTGTTTTTTTTTTGTTTGCTTGTTTGTTTTTTTTTTTTTTTGTGGTGAAGAAGTTCAACCATGTTTTATGGGTTGGAATTATTGATAGGATACTTTTCTTTGGCTTAGCATTTTCATATCTTTTTAGCTTAACTGTATCCTGTGAGACTAAGCTTATTACTGTCATGTAAGATTTGTTTAGCAACACTAGTCATATCTAAAATCTAGCATGTGGAATGATTTATCCTCATTTCGAAAAAAACATACACCGGATAAAACAGGCATCCATTCTTCTTTTTAACCTTTTAATATAAAATATATAGTATGGATAGTGGAATCCAAGCAGAATCTGCAGTGTCATCTCTTTAGAACCCAGGCACTTTGGTACACTTGGAGGAAGTATACCCTGGAACCATCTATAAATGGATCCTGCTGAGTTCTGCTTTCCCTCAATCATTTCATCCTGTCAAACATGGGACTTTTCTCCTCTTCAATTTCTCAGTGATAAAGATTTAATTTCAGCTTGTAAATTCGATTTTATCCTTTATTACTAACAAGATATTTCCTAGTATTGATCTAGTTTTCACATTTATATAGGGCCCTGTTTGCCTGCCATACAGATATCAATCAGGGAGCATGTCATTCCAGCCAGGAAGATTGATGCTTGTGTGTGTATGTATATATTAATGACGATATAATGTGAAGGATGTGGATTGAAATCTTTAGGGTGTGTTATAGGTAAAGATCTTTAAGGACACCATAGATAGCAAGGCTGTGTCAGTTCACAGGAGCTAGACAGGCTTCCTTCAGGGAGATAGTGTTAATTTAGAGACTCAAAGGATGAGTTTAATTTTTCAAGACAGAAAAATGCACACTAGACACCCCCCCCCCAAAAAAAAAAACCCAGTATCATCAAATACTTATGGGTAGCAATAAATCTGAATGACTATAGTAAAGAAATGTCCTGGAATATAATGAAAACTCACCTTCATACCTAACTATAACAATAGCTAACAATGACTGAATATTTCTTATGTGTCAGATACCATGCTAAGATCTTTTCCTGAATGATCTAATTTAAAACACAAACTCTGTTATCAATCATATTTTGAAACTGAGGAGTTTGAGGCACAGAGAGGCTTCCCAAGTTCACACAGTTACCCATGAAAATGGGTCTTGAGCCAAAGAAGTCTGAGGCTAAGACTCATGGTATTCATTGCCATGCTGACAACAACTGACATAAACCCTTCCTTCTGTGAACTCTAACTGTTCTTTGGCCTCCAATTATATAATCTGGGAATATGGGGTACCCAAAGAGACATCACATGTGGAATTGTGGTTGACAATGGTGGTATAGATGCTTAAACTCTTGCTCCTCTTAGTGCTAAAAAATAACCACTCTATGTTTTAATGGAAAGTTTTACTATAGATGGTAATGTTTATTTTCATAATAGAAAAAAAATTTCTTTTGATAAATTTAGATACCTATGTGTCATGTGGGTAATTTATGGAATGCCTTATGGATAAAAATTTAAAGCAAGGTCAGGCCTTAAAATGTGCCTGTCACCCTTGACACTAATGATGTTTTGGGTGAAATAATTCTTTGTTGTGTGAGGAAGGGTGTGAACTGTAGGATATTTAGCATTCATGGCCCCTACCCACTAGATCCCAGTAGCAGTCACTCAGTTGCCTCTGCTGCTGCTCGTGCTAAGTCGCTTCAGTAGTGTCCGACTCTGTGCGACCCCATAGACGGCAGCCCATCAGGCTCCCCTGTCCCTGGGATTCTCCAGGCAAGAACACTAGAGTGGGTTGCCATTTCCTTCTCCAATGCATGAAAGTGAAAAGTGAAAGTGAAGTCGCTCAGTCGTGTCTGATACTTAGCGACCCCATGGACTGCAGCCTATCAGGTGCCTCCGTCCATGGGATTTTCCAGGCAAAAGCACTGGAGTGGGGTGCCATTGCCTTTTCTTAGTTGCCTCTAGACATTGCCAAATATTCCCCGTGGGGTGAAAAAAAAAAAGCTCCCACCACTTAGGTTGAGAAACCTCTGCCTTACAAAATTCTAGTATGATTCCTCAACTTTACACAAGAAGGGAATTAAAGTGCTATAATGAAGGTCACACTGCTAAATAGTGGCAGAAATTTGATAGATCTCAAGTCTCTAATCCAAAATCCATATTTCACATACAACAAGCTGCCTAAGGCAGTCTTCCATTTAAAGTGATACCTCCAGAATATATAGTTTTAAAAGAGTCCACACATCACCTATAGCAGGTCAATAAATAGGTTGGGAAAGTGGTATAAACCCAATTTTCTCAGAGAAAGAGCAAAATGAGAAAGGTTATGATTTATCCAAAATCATATATTTAGTAGAAAATAGAGACGGGACATGAGATTTCAGATGTCAACTCTATTGCTCTTTCCAAAATCTATACTTGCCCCAGTGGGTGGTCATGGGCTTGATTTGAGGAAGGAGCAACAAAAAAATTATTGTAGAACATTTCTACATTATTCTCTTGTTTCTAGCACTCTGATCCTGTATCTCTGGCAGGCAGAAAATAACAAATAGTCTTTTTAAAATTGGTAGAAAGAAGGGAGTCATAATACCTTCAAGGATGTTTACTAGCTTGTATCTATACTTTTTCTTCTATCTGAATGAATAAAGAACGAAGGACTTCAAAACATAAAAAATAAAATTAGGTTATTTTATGTTATGTATGCCTCAACTATAGAAATCTAACTACTGATGACTTCCAAGGACTTACAGAGAGGTATGAATGAAGGCATTTTCTAAAACTTCTGTCTTGGATTTTGTTATAGGTCTCTATCATGTAGTGATATGAAATCTAAATATTTAACTACCCGCCCCTTTCTGTTCATCATTGCGCTGCCAAAAGAGAGGCCTTTATGGAGATAAATGATCTCTCCTTGATCAAAAACCTAGCAGGTCATCATGATAAAATCTCAGCCCTTTCTGGGAAGTGAAGAGTAAGCAGTTGTGAACAGGCTTCCTTCCTATTACTCTGTGCATGTGAGTTGTTTCTCTGCTAAAAAAAAAAAAACAACCTTAGTCTGAAAGTTTAAATTCTATTTTGTTTGTTTAGTGGCTTATATAAAACTATAAACATGATTGAAAGAAAGTATGAAGAGCAATGTTTGCATATCTGCATAAAAAGATTTTAAGTTTAAAAAATGGCCCTAGGCTAACACAAGACCTGTGCATTATGTTTTGAACTTATTGTTGCCATCTGTGGGCAAAATGTGTGTGTGTGTGTATTGTCTGTGAATGTTGTGTATTACCTAAAACTAAAATTGGTCTAATAAGATGAAATTAGCAGCTGTAAATATCTAGAATAAATTCAGTAATGTTCTGTATATACTCCAGAAATTTCTAAATAAAGGGATTTAAACAATTTTCTCTGCAGTTTATAGTTCTGTAGCTAGTAGAACAGAATGTATATCTGACCCCTTAAATCTAATGAATCACCAAGTTCTGTTGACAGCGTTCCCTGAATACATCCCAAACCTTCCCACTTCTCTCCTTCGCAGCCAACATGAACACATTAGCCAGTGTCCGCATCTCATTAGGAGCACTGCAGTTGCTTTTTAATTGTTCTTCCACATCTACTTTTGCCCACTTCTAATTAATTTGGCCCAAAGCAACCAGAATGACCTTTCCAAAATGTAAAATGGACCATGGCATCATCTTTCTTAAATCCCATCCATGGCTTTTCATCACACTTGGAATAAAATCCCAAAGTCTTTACACGGAACATAAGGGCTGGTATAATCTAGCTCTCCCCAGCCTCTTCTTTGGCCATTTTACCCCTTCCTCACTAATCTCTATGCACACCCCACCATGCATCAAGCTCTTCCTAATTGGAGCCTGTACATATGGTTTCTCTTTCTAGAACGTTCTTTTTCCATGCCTTCATTTGGCCAATTTTTATTCATTATTCATTTCCAAGCTTAAATATCATACCCTCTAGGAATCTTTCTATGATTTTCCCAGAGTATCCTGGATATTCATTCTTGGTACCTTGTAGCAATAATAATTCATACTTTTTCATTTAACAGCGATCTCATGGAACTCTGAAATTATTTAACTGTCTGTCTTTCCCAATAGATCCTAAGCCCCCAAACAATATGTTCTAAGTCTGTCTGTCTTTCCCAATAGATCCTAAGCCCCCAAACAATATGTTCTAAGGCTGTTTTGCTCATAGTGCATCACTAGTGGCTAGCACAGTGCCTATAGGTAGGCATGCCATAAAAGAACACTGGATGGATCAGAAAGAAGGGAAGGAGGAAGTTAGGAGTGGAATAGTCCTACCTTTAGTAGTCTAAGCTTTTTGTTTAATTTCTATTACTTTCTCCATGTAGTAATCCTATATAGTACGATGAACATTTCTAATTTAATAACTGAAATGATTTTAGAAATAGGCGAACAGTTTTAAGTTTTGAATATAAAGTTAAATATTTGTTTTATATTATGTGTACATGTGTGTGTGTAGTTGCTCAGTCATGTCCAACTCCTTGCAAGCCACGAAGGAGGCCCCATGTGTACATATAGAACCTATAAAAGTAGCCATCTTATTAAGTATAGAATTTCTGGTTTTATTTTATTATTTAGAAGTTAATTCATCTTCTTGAATACATAACTTTTGCTAGACCATAATTCAAAAGTTATGGAAAGAGATACAATGAAAAGTTTATGTCCCAATTCCAGCTACACAGTTCTTTCTTTTCCCTGCATGCCAAATGCATGCCAAAATTTGATTTTGATTAATGATTACTGAATTGGCTTACCATTTGGTTTCCTTTTGTTTTGCTTTGTTGTTCTGAGCCTTGACTTTTGTCAGCATTGAAATTGTTCCCTTAAATGGTAACAATTTACCTTACTATTATATAACTCACATTCCTATAACCTGTATAGATTACAAATATCTTCTAGCGTGCTTGATTCTATAATACAGTTATTTCATTTTCAAATATTTCTGACTTATAAAATAGTCATTTATCAAATGGCCTTGATTTTACAGTAATTGAACTTTAAAAACATTATTGCCATGATTCCTCAGGTTCTTTGCAGAAAAATTTTCAAAGCTCTATTCCAAAGACCCTATGCTTTTAAGAAACTCCAGTCAGAGATCCTAGTTCATAAGTCACAACAACTTACATCTTAACCTTCTCTTCTCTGTAAAAAGTGACTAGCTCTCTAATCAGAACTTTTTGATCATGCTTTGATTGGTGTCTCATTTCCAAATTGACTAAATGTTAGTGGTTTTCTGAAATAGCTTTCAGCAGATTCCTTGTGATTGGCCACATCTAGACTGGCCCAAAAGGAAAAGATGAGTTCACCCAAACATTTATGAAAGGAGAATATGAGGATAGTCAGCCTTTTTCTTCATAAGTTGAATTTTTAGAATACAAATATGATGGTGACAATACTGACAGTCAGTCATTTTCTTCATAAGTCAAATTTTTAGAATACAGTAGCACAACCTTCTGTGCTGTTTCTGTCTACTGGGGGCTGTGGGCATGGTGAAGAGACTTCAAGATGGAGGAATCAAGAAACAATCTTCTTGACCTTACTTGGCATTTCTCTGTGTGATCTTGTGTTAGCTGGTTGACTACTTGATACTTCTATTTTCTCTTCTTTAAAAGAAGAGGCATGGAAAAAGAAAAAAAGGAGAGGCATAGACTAGATTATCTCTGGGAAACTCCCAGGCCTAAAATTCTCTATTGAATGAAAAAGGAAATGAATGAAATAAATCAAAAAAATTGAATGAATTTGAGCCCAAAGACTGGTTTGCTTTTTTGTTGTTTGATATAAAATTCACATCACACAGTGTATACTTTGATCTCCACTAGGGTCTATTAGAAATCACAGTATCACATCATGTAAAACATAAAATGATAGTTCTATATTAATTCAGAAATTATAGAACATTTTGAATATTTATACATGTGAGTGGCATGCTTAATATTTTACATCAGAAGTCACTTATCTACATGAATGGGGTTCAAATTACAGATTCAATTTTCAACCCCCATAATTCTCACATTAAAACCTCCTTGCTTCAGTTCTTTTTGCAGATACTAAATATATTTTCCTGACATTATTAATCTCCTGTTTTCTCCCTCTGTCTTATTATATGATCAATTGATGTGGAAAATGAAAATGTCATGGAATTTCACAATCTTTGAGTAATCTTTAAAAGTATTAACTGTTATTTCCTTGAAGAAGTTTTTCACAGATATTTTACTTAAATGCTATTTACTTTTTTGTCTCATCAGAGTAATAGTATTACAGTTTTACAAGAAGTTTATGTTGAAAGAGAAATGACATAAATTCTCACATAGCATGTATGTAAAGGAAGAATATGTTGACAGTTTTCCTTTCTGTGGCAGATCAGAAGTTATGAGGGATTGAGCCATATGCAATTACTGTTTGACTACATGAAATTACCATTTGAAAAGTATTCACTTTAAAAAAAATCAAAGAAAATCTGTTTGTAGACTTGTATCAGAAGACACTATCAATTCAGTTCAGTTCAGTTTAGTTGCTCAGTCGTGTCTGACTCTTTGCGACCCCATGGACTGCAGCACACCAGGCCTCCCTGTCCATCACCAACTCCTGGATTCCACCCAAACCCATGTCCATCAAGTAGGTGATGCCATCCAACCATCTCATCCTCTGTCGTCCCCCTCTCCTCCTGCCTTCAATCTTTCCCAACATAAAGGTCTTTTCAAATGAGTCAGCTCTTCGCATCAGGTGGCCAAAGTATTGGAGTTTCAGCTTCTAAAAAACAGCTGAACTTTTAGCAAAGCAGCAAGTTCCATAATTTGCCATAAATGTAAATTTATCTATGAAGAGTAATGACGTTATGATGTAGGCAAAAACTCACTAGAAAACACTGAATCAAACAACCTTTAGGAATATTGATTATAAAAAACATCCAAGAAAGGAGAACTGAAATTTCATGTTATAAAATTGTTCTGCCAACACATTTAACCCACTGTTAGAGTTAAATCAAACATAGAGTCATTGTATATCATATTATATTTGAAAGAAAACAGCCATTTCTTATTTATCTAGAGGCCTCTTTATCAAAATGGTTTATAAGATGGCCTCCAAAGTCAGACCGCCTAGTTTCAAAATCTGGTCTTAAGAAAATTACTTAAAACCCTGCTGGGATTCAATGTATCCATCTTGAAAATGTTGGTAAAATGCATGTTTAGTTCAAAGGCTTGTTGGGAGAATTAAATAGGCTAATATGAATAAGGACAGAAAAACCATGAGGAGAACAAAGCAACATCTCAAGACATCTTAGTTGTTGTTTTTGCTGTTTATTGTTCTTACTAGTAATATTTAATAGGATGTGAAAATTGAAGTTTTGCCCAAAGTGCCAATATATAATAATTATCAGATACCCAGCTGAGTGTGAGACAGAATACCCTGGAGGAATCTTCAAAGTGGATAAATCAGAAGAGATTCTGTGACTGTTTAAACTTTCACTCATTTTGAGAATATAAAAGAGTCTAGAACAGAGGGACAGAGAGGAGCTGGCAAAGTTGAGAGGTACTAAGGGGTCTTCTCTCCCTCTGGTGGTGTGAGCAGTCCCTAAAATTCTGAAGGGTGAAATTTTTAGGGTAGCCACTAAGAGAAGTTAATGGATGTTTCCTGGAGTTTGGAGATGGCTGTATGCTCATGCCTCATTCACACCCGTGAAAGGTAAAGCATGTGTGTTGGTGGGTGGATTGGGAGGGAGAGAGGAGAAGGCAAGAAGCGGGGAGAAAGAAAGAAGGAGAGAGAATAAAGGAATGGAAAATGATACTCCTGCAGGGAGTGGGGCGGGAGAAGAAGGATTCAGTTCAGTTCAGTCGCTCAGTCGTGTCCGACTCTTTGCTACCCCATGAATCGCAGCACACCAGGCCTCCCTGTCCATCACCAACTCCCGGAGTTCACTCAGACTCATGTCCATCGAGTCGGTGATGCCATCCAGCCATCCTCTGTTGTCCCCTTCTCCTCCTGCCCCCAATCCCTCCCAGCATCAGGGTCTTTTCCAATGAGTCAACTCTTTGCATGAGGTGGCCAAAGTACTGGAGTTTCAGCTTTTAACATCATTCCTTCCAAAGAAATCCCAGGGCTGATCTCCTTTAGAATGGACTGGTTGGATCTCCTTGCAGTCCAAGGGACTCTCAAGAGTCTTCTCCAACACCACAGTTCAAAAGCATCAATTCTTCGGTGCTCAGCCTTCTTCAGAGTCCAAGTCTCACATCCATACATGACCACTGGGAAAACCATAGCCTTGACTAGACGGACCTTAGTCGGCAAAGTAATGTCTCTGCTTTTGAATATGCTATCTAGGTCGGTCATAACTTTCCTTCCAAGGAGTAAGCGTCTTTTAATTTCATGGCTGCAGTCACCATCTGCAGTGATTTTGGAGCCCCCCAAAATAAAGTCTGACGCTGTTTCCACTGTTTCCCCATCTATTTCCCATGGAGTGATGGAACCGGATGCCATGATCTTCGTTTTCTGAATGTTGAGCTTAAGAAGGCACAGATGTTTCCCATGGGAGCAGATTTGGTCCACATGGAAGAGAAAGCCTATTTGGAGAGGTGGTAAGCCCTGCCCAGGAAGAGATGAGTCTGCAGAGATGCTTGATCTGAGGGAACAATGACCAACCAAAGGGGAGGTTCTTACCATCTGAGAAGCTTAGTCCAAGCTGGAGACCAATGACAAACCCACATCCGTACCCTTAAGTGAAAGATTCAGCTTCACATATTTGCCAGTCACCAGCCAAATAAAAACAGTTCTGTCCTTATGTCTCTTTATTCCTCTGTACCCCTTTATACCTGAGTGCGAATATGACAAGAAAGACAGGTAAGCTGGTCACATTGTTCACCATGTATAAGGCATGTCCAGGAGGATGGGAGAGGAGAGTGCTTTAGCTTTTATGATCTTAGACCATACACTAAGGTCAGACTCATAACTTAGAGTGATTGTATGACCAAACCTTTCCTAAGAGCATGGAATCATGGGAACTTCTGAGTTTTCATTCAGTAGCAGGAGAAATTATCCTAATGAAAATAGTCCTTTGAAGAAGAGAAACATTCCCCAAATTTTGAAATGCTTATACTGTTCTGCTGATTTGTTACAATAAAGGAGAAAGACACTCTGAACTATCATTACAGAGGACATGAATAAATAGAAAGGGTCATGGCTTAATACAACACTGATAAACTAAATACTTATATGGTTCAGTATGTAGGCTACCACATGAATTTAAAATGACCTTAGGTAATGAATTAGTTTCCAATATGAATAGTGCAAAGTAAGAAAATAAACCTTAACATCTTCTTATCTTAAATGAATACAGAAGAGATCAATAAGCTATGGTATTGTTTCCAGATGATTTGAATGTGTTGAAAATATAGTGCATCAATTGTAAGTGGTCATAATTTGCAATCTTTCTACTAGGTTTTGCATAAATGCACTGTATTAAACATTTTAATTGCTATTTCCCTCCACTTTTTGAAAGGTAGATCCCCCAATGGGGTATATTGATTTCAGTAAGACCTAGTGAAAAATATGTATCGATTGATGATGCATAACACAGAGTCTTGCACATGGAAATTGTATTTTAATACCAAGTTTTATTTGTTTTAGCTTGATTTTAAGTTCAGCAGAAATACAGAATTCATATACTTACTTATGGATAAAAGATTTTTCACTTCAAATACATGAAACAAAGTGTACTATATTTTCCTTTGGGATAATTCAAGTGTTGAACTTACAAGCCTAAATCTTGAAAGTCATAAATATTTTTGTTGTAAAAAAAAATTACATGCAGGAATAATTCTGAATATCAGACTTTTTAAAAAGTCACTATACTAGTTTTTATGATATCAGATTTTATATTTTTAATTTTATTGTTGATATCATAAAGGTTTCCTCTTACATTTTAGTAAAATGTATTATTTATTATATATACTGGAAGCATATGATATTGATATAATCTATTGAAAAATCTGCTAACATGATAAAAGATCCAAACAAAATACCTGCTTTAAAACTATAGAAATTTCAACTAGATTGAACTAAATTAGGCTTACTTTTCCTCTGTGTGCTCTAAGAGAAATTGGACGTCAGAAATGTTGTTCAAAAATATTAAATTTTATTTTATTATATGTTATATTGTCTAAAAATAATATCTGCTTGGATCCAACTCTTATAACTATAATTTCAACTTAACCTTATTGCAACTCAGTGAGCAAAATATTCTACTCTTCAAGTATTAAAGTAATAGTTCAATTTCAATAAATTTACTATAAGATTGTAAATCAATATTAGAAGCATCAATTTTAGAAGATCCAATAGTAAGGGTGATAAAATAATAGAGTAATAAAAATGAGCACCTGTGCTTTAATATCCTGGGCTATGTGTGTGGGCTTTATGAGTTGCAAATGTCATATTGCACTCTTTGCCTTTGTCATACTTAGATTCTGGTTTCTTATGCTATCATTAATGTTAATGCAATCAAACTTATCTGTGTTTTTAGTTGATGCTTTTTTTTTTCTTTAAAAATGCTTTCATTCCTTAGGATTAAAAATATCCTCACATATATTCATTTTCAAACTAAATGTTTTTTCTTTCACTCTGAGCCTTTTTAATCTGAGATTTACTTTAGTATCTAGTGTGAAGTTAAGAATATACATTTGTATTTTTCATGAAGATACTTAAATGTCTCAGAATATTTTATTGAATAGTTCTTATTTTTTGTAACACCTTTATTGTTTAATAGGTTTCTGTCTAAGTGTGGATCTCATCCTGCGTTATCTGTTTTATTTGTCCATTCCTTGGTGTAAGCCTCACAACCTTAATTAGCATAGCTTCATCTAAAGAGTCTAAGTAAATCTTGATATTCAATAGATATTGAAAGAGTTACTCTTTACTAGTTTTAATGTCTTTCACTTTGCTATCAAATGTGATTTATTTATCTATTTGTTCATTTTGCTGAAGTATGAAAGTGTTAGCTGCTCAGTTGTGTCCAACTCTCTGCAACCCTATGGACTGTAGCCTGCCAGACTTCTCTGTCCATGGAATTCTCCAGGCAAGAATACTGTAGTGGGTAGCCATTTCATTCTCCAGGGCATCTTCCCAACCCAGGGATCGAACCCAGGTCTCCTGCATTGCAGGTGTATTCTTTGCCTTCTGAGCCACCAGGCTAACTATACTTATTGAAGTATAGTTGTTCTAATTTTATAATAGTTTCAGGTGTACAATGTATTAATTCAAAATATTTATACATTGCATTCCATTTTAAAATATTGACTATTTCCTATGCCATAAAATATATCCTTGTAGTTTTTTTTTTTTAATTTTATACATGACAGTTTATACCTCTTTAATCTCCTACCTCTTAATCTCCTACCCCCTGTCCCCTCCCCATTGGAAACCACTAGTTTGTTCTCTATATCTTTGAGTCTATTTCTGGTTTGTATTATTCATTTATTTACTTTTTAGATTCCACATGTAAGTGATAATATACAATATTTGCCTTTCTCTGTCTGAGTTGTTTCACTATGCATAATATCCTTCAGGTCCATACTGTCATTGCAAATGGCAAAATTTTGTTCTTTTTTATGGTTAAGTTGTATTTCATTGTATATATGTACCACATATGTATGTATGTTTTATATATATAGAAGCCTAGACTACAGTCCATGGGATTGCAAAGAGTCAGATTCGACTGAGCAACTTCACTATACTATACTATATATATATATTCACACATAAGGTTGCTTCTATATCTTGGCAATTGCAAATAATACTGCTGTGAACACTAGAGTGCATGTATCTCTTTGAGTTAGTGTTTTTTGTTTGTTTTTTCAGATATGTACCCAGGAGTGAAATTGTTGGGTCATATAGTAGCTCTATTTTTAGTTTTTTGTGGACTATCCATACTACTTTCCATAGTGGCTGCACCAATTTACATTTCCACCAACAGTTCCCTTTTCTCCACATCCTTGACCATCATTTGTTATTTGTGGTCTCTTTGGTGCTAGCCATTCTAACAGGTGTGAGGTGACACCTCATTATGGTTTTGATCTGCATTTCTCCAATAATTAGCAGTGTTGAGCATCTTTTCACATGCCTCTTAGCCATCTATGTGTCTTCTTTGGAAAAATGTTTGGTCAGGTCTTCTGCCCATTTTTTAAAATTGTTCTTTATTGATTAATTGTTTTTTGCTTGTGCTGGGTCTTCATTGCTGTGCGGGCTACCCTCTAGTTGCAATGCTCAGGCTGCTCGCTGCAGTGGATGCTCTTGTTATGGAGCACAGCCTCTAGGGCATGCACAGGCTTCAGTAGTTGAGCTTCCAGGCTCCAGGGCACAGACTCAAAAGTTGTGGCATACAGGCTTAGTTGCTCTTCTGCTCATTTGTTAATCACGCTTTTTTTCATTTTTGATATTGAGTTGTATGAGCTGTTAATATATTTTGGATATTAACCCCTTATTGATAATATCATTTGCAAATATTTTTTCCCATTTACTGGGTTGTCTTTTGATTTTTTCCTTTGTTGTGCAAAAGCCTTTAAATACAATTAAGTTCCATTTGTTTATTTTTGTTTCCTTTGCCTTAGGAGACACATCCAAAAAATATTGCTACAATTGATATGAAAGTGTTCAATCTATGTTTTCTTCTAGGAGTTTTATGGTTTCCAGTCAAAAATTTACGTCTTTAATCCATTTTGAATTTATTTTTGTATGTGGTGTGAGCAAATGTTCTCTAATTTCATTATTTTACATGCTGTCAATTAAATGTGAATGTTAAGACTAGTTTGTCAAATTCTGTGAAAATTCCTACTGAAATTTGTTATTGAATCCAGTTTATATATTGATTTGGAGAATCTCTATCTTTACAGTTTTGAGTCGTATGACACCCTTCCCATATTATGTGTATGTAATAGATATAGATGAATTCTGTAATTTATGCCTTTGGTATACCATTGGTATATGGTATAGATGTACAAACTGGATTTAGAAAAGGCAGAGGAACCAGAGATCAAATTGTAAGATTCCAAGGAATGAAGCCATACACAGATAACATACTATAATAAATGCTTTTAAAATAGCACCTCACACATTGTTACCTCATACATAAGTTACCTCATACATTGGAGAGTGATATTAAGACACAACAATCTTTTAATAGATTAAAATAAGGAGTTACATCTATTAAAGGAGTGATCTATGTGTGGATCACAACAAACTGTGGAAAATTCTTAAAGAGATGGGAACAGCAGGCCACCTTACCTATCTACTGAGAAACTTGTATGCAGATCAAGAATTTGAAGTTAGAACTGAATGTGGAACAATGGACTTGTTCAAAACTGGGAAAGGAGTACATCAAGGCTGTATACTGTCACCCTGCTTATTTAACCTCTGTGCAGAGTACATCATGCAAAATGCCAGGTGAGATGAATCACAAGCTGGAATCAAGATTGCTGGGAGAAATATAAACAACCTCAGATATGCAGATCATGCCACTCTAATGACAGAAAGTGAAGAGGAATTAAGAAGCCTCTTGATGAGGGTGAAAGAGGAGAGTGAAAGACATGACTTAAAACTCAACATTCAAAAAAATATGATCATGGCATCCAGTCCCATCATTTCATGGCAAATAGATGGGAAAAAAGTGGAAACAGTGACAGATTTTATCTTCTTGGGCTCCAAAATCACTGCAGACTGTGACTGAAGCTTGCTTCTTGGAAGGAAAGCTATGACAAACCTAGACAGCATATTAAAAAACAGAGACATCACTTTGCTGACAAAGGTCCATCTAGTCAAAGCTGTGGCTTTCCTAGTAGTTATGTATGGATGTAAGAGTTGGACCTTAAAGAAGCCTGAACACCAGAGAATCGATGCTTCTGCATTGTGGTGCTGAAGAAGACTCTTGAGAGTCCCTTGAACTGCATGGAGACCAAACCAGTCAATCCTAAAGGAAATCAACCCTGAATATTCATTGGAAGGACTGAGGCTGAAGCTGAAGCTCCAAAACTTTGGCCACCTGATACGAAGAGCTGACTCGTTGGAAAAGACCCTGATGCTGGGAAAGATTGAAGGCAGGCAGAGAAACAGGCAACAGAAGATTAGATGGTTGGATGGCATCACCAACTCAATGGACATAAGTTAGAGCACCTGATACGAAGAGCTGACTCGTTGGAAAAGACCCTGATGCTGGGAAAGATTGAAGGCAGGCAGAGAAACAGGCAACAGAAGATTAGATGGTTGGATGGCATCACCAACTCAATGGACATAAGTTAGAGCAAGCTCCAGGGGACAGTGAAGGACAGGGAAGCCTGGCGGGCTAAAGTCCATGGGGTCTCAAAGAATCAGACATGACTTAGCGGCTGAACAACAACAATAACTTTGGTAAAACTATTTGTTTAAAAGAAATTTAGATGTGTTTTGTTCACTTCCTCGGGTCCAAGGTTTCTCATTTGTAAATTGAAGATAATTACTTTTTCCTACCTACTATTCCAGGGCTATTTTGAAGCAAAAAATGAAATGATACCTATGAAATAAATGCATAAAGAAGATTTTGGTTTTTATTATTTTGAGCCAGAGGTATGGGTATATGCTTAATGATACTCCATGATTTTCTAGGATTCTATTTAATTAATCTCTTTCCTCCTAGTGTAAAACTTTGGATCTTATAATTATTTAAGTAAAATCATTGTTCTGTTTAATGATTTCTACAATGCTCTGTGAACCATAACTTTTATTAATTCTATGTAGTCTTTGATTAATGAGGAGTGTAAAAGCTCATTTCCTCAAGTATTTATTATATCACATACTGTGTTGCTAGCACTGAATCAGTTTTGAGATAATTATTTTTAATTTTAGAGAACAAAATAAAAAAAAGGGGTTTTAGTGTCCTGTTACCCATCAATTTTTTAATAGTTATCAACCTAGAATCTCTAGTAAACATAGAAGTTTTAGGTATTTTTATTATTGTTATTTTTAGGAGAAACTGTTCCAAAATTTTAAGTTTTTCTTTTGTAATGAAAGTGAAGTGAAATGTACAATTTATTTTTCTACTGTCTTCTTTTAATTAATCATTTCAGTAACGTGTATTTTCTAGACTTGCCAAATCAACTATATGATCACTTCTAATTTTATCAGTGCATTATCTGAAATCTAAGGTAGTATCAGGTAATACCCACTTGAATGAATAAAGATGAATATATGTATTTTTTCTTTTTTAGAACATGTTTATTTTATAGCATCAGTAATATATATTTTTTCTAATCAGATAATTCATAAAGAAAATGTAAGATTCCAAGGAATGAAGCCATACACAGATAACATACTATAATAAATGCTTTTAAAATAGCACATTACCTCATACATTGGAGAATGATATCAAGACACAACAATCTTTTAATAGATTAAAATAAGGAGTTACATCTATTAAAGGAGTGATCTATTAATTGTGAAATTCTGCACTCAGGTTCAACAACTCTGTCATATAAATGCAGACTTAAGTGTACTAATATTGTTAGGAGTTAGTTGATGATGACCAAATGTACATGTGCTGTGTAGATTTAAACATTTTCTGGATACTTAGCTCATTTGAAGAGAAGACATTCAATCAAAGGGCAGGGCATTTTGATATTAGCCGTCTGGTGAGGGTGAGATGATAGCTCACTGTGGCTTTGATTTCGCATTTCTTTGATGATTAGTGACATTGAATGTTTTTCATGTGCTTATTGGCCATTTGTATGTCTTTGGAAAAATGTCTGTTCAGGTCCTCTGCCCCCTTTTTAAATGGATTGCTTTTTTGTTGTTTTTCATTCGCTCAGTTGTGTCCGACTCTTTGCAACCCCATGGAGTGCAGCACGCCAGGCTTCTCTGTCCCTCACCAACTCCCGGAGCTTGCTCAAACTCATGTATATATATATTGCTAAGACCAAAATCAAAGAATGTACTGCTTCTGCTTTCTTGTAGGAGTGTTACAGTTTCAAGCCTTATATTCAGTCTTTAATCAATTTTCAGCTTATTTTTTGTACATGATACTAAGTCACTTTTTGTAATGCATGCTAAGTCACTTCAGTTGTGTCCGACTCTTTGCAGCCCCATGGACTATAGCCTGCCAGGCTCCTCTGTCCATGAGATTCTCCAGGCAAGAATACTGGAGTGGGTTGCCATAATGGTGAAATAGGTGAGTGGGATTAAGGGAGAGAAACTTCTAGTTATAAGATAGATTAAGGCATGGGGATGTAATATACAAAATAGGGAATATAGTCAATAATATTGTAATAAATTTAAATGGTGACAGATGGTAACTAGACTTATTATAGTCATCATCTCATAATGTGAAGTGTCAAATCACTATGTTGTACACCTAAAACGAAGATAACATTGTATATTGATTATACTTCAATAAAAGTAGACTAACAACAATAACAAAAAACCAAAGGTGAAGGTATCCATAGTGCATCATGCATCAGCATGCTTGTGTTAAAATAAAAGAACCAATTTTTAAGAGGGTTATTGAAAAATTAAACAATATTCTCATGTAACTAACTAAGTTGATGAAAAAGACCTGAAAACTCTTCCATAGGAATGGGTTAGAGGTCTAGAGAATATTATACTGAGAAGGGAAGACTTGTGTGTGGACACACGAGATCAAATATTTTAATAGCTATTACATGAAACTAGATAAAATTTAATTTACTACATAAGTCAAAACCATTAAACCTTTTAAAATTTATTTATTTATTATAATTGGAAGCTAATTACTTTACAATATTGTGGTGGTTTTTGCCATACATTGACATGAATCAGCCATGGGTGTACATGTGTCCCCCCTATCCTGAACCCCCCTCCCACCTCCTTCCCCATTCCATCCCTCTGGGTTGTCTCAATGCACCAGCTTTAAGTGCCCTATTTCATGCATTGAACTTGGACTGGTCATCTATATATATGGTAATATATATGTTTCAATGCTATTCTCTCAAATCATCCCATCCTTGCCTTCTCTCACAGAGTCCAAGAGTCTGTTATTTATATCTGTGTCTCTTTTGCTGTCTCACATATAGAGTCATCATTATCATCTTTCTAAATTCAATATATGTGTGTTAATGTACATGTTGGTTTTTTTTCTGACTTACTTCACTTTGTATAATAGGCTCCAGTTTCATCCACCTCATTAGAACCGACTCAGATGTGTTCTTTTTAATACCTGAGTAATATTCCATTGTGTATATGTATCACAGCTTTCTTATCCATTCGTCTGCTGAAGGACATCTAGGTTGCTTCCATGTCCTGGCTATTGTAAACAGTGCTACAAAGAACATTGGGGTACACGTGTCTCTTTCAATTTTGGTTTCCTCAGTGTGTATGCCCAGCAGTGGGATTGCTGAGTCAAATGGCAGTTCTCTTTCCAGTTTTTTAAGGAATCTCCACAGTAGAACCATCAAACTTTTAATGGTCAGCTTCAGCTCAACCAAAAGTTATTTTTAACCAATTAAGTTATCTAAACATGATAAGGCCTTCCCTGGTAGCTCAGCTGGTAAAGAATCCACCTCCAATGCAGGAGACCCCAGTTCACTTCCTAGGTTGTGAAGATCTGCTGGAGAAGGGATAGGCTACCAACTCCAATATTCTTGGGCTTACCTGGTAGCTCAGATGGTAAAGAATCCACCTGCAATCCAAGAGACCTAGGTTCGGTCCCTGGGTTGGAAAAATCCCCTGGAGAAGAGAACGGCCACCCACTCCAGTATTCCGACCTGGAGAATTCCGTGGACAGAGGATCCTGGTAAGCTACAGTCCATGGGGTCACAAAGAGTCAGACACAACTGAGCAACTTTCACTAAACATGATAAAGCCTTAATTATAATTAGTGGAAGGAAGAACTGCCTAATTTTAGTGGAAGACTGAACTGCATCACTTCATCACCTTGCATTTAAAAATATGCATAAAGTACCTACAAGATGCTAGGTGTTGAAATTTTTTAAGAAATCACTGATCATTAATAATATATGATTCTAGATTTTAATCTATAATGTTTCCAATAGACATTTTAACACTTCCAAATTTGATAATGAACTTGTGCTACTTATTACATATATTACATCATGTTGAGTGCTTACTAAGTCTACAGTTCTGCACCAAGTAAGGTGAGTAATCTGAAAACACTGACACGAAAAGACAGCACTTGGTTAAATTTTAGGAATGGATTTAATGGTTGTATTGATTTGTCTAGAACAGGAGTAGAAATTATACAGGTGACCTAATAGAGTGGCAGTTGAAGAGAAACAAAGAATGGGATAGAAGAAGGGTCCCCAAGCATAGCACATGGACCAGCAGCATAAGCATCACCTGGGAACTTGTTAAAAATGCAGATTCCTTGATCCCCCGCTAGACTTGCTAAATCAGAAACTCCTTGGGTGAGGCCCCTTCCAGGTGATTGTGCAGTAATTCATTTTCAATCTGAGAACCACTGATGTGGACTGCTGGTGTGAAGTAGAGTTTTGATATGATTTGGAAGTCAATTCATCATCACTGCACATCAGTGGAAAGAAAGGATGCAGTGATACCAGAGTTTATAGTAGCCATGTGACTGAGTGGCTAACTTAGGCATAACCCAGAGAGCACTTAAAATAGCCAGTGTTGGAACTCTTGCTTTGAAAAAAAAATGACAGAGGTTTTTGTCTTTTTTTTCAATGGTACATCTACCATTTTAAATGATAGAGCTAGGTATGTTGTCTGCCAGAAACAAGGCCTATATATTTTGTTTCACAGATAATGAATTCTTTTTTCCTCTAAAATAGTGTTGGGTAATGTTCCAAAAAAGTAATTACAGGCCAGTTAGTAAATATATGCTGAGACAGTGGAGTGCCAGATAGCAACAGCTATGTCTGCCACTGCTGATTAATCAGCTAGAGAACAGACCTATGTTTTGACTTAATATGGAATAGGGACTCCACTAAGGACAGCATCTGTATCTCGGGTACTAAACATATTCCCCCACTGTTTTCATCTCAAAGGCATATATTTTCTTTTCTTTTGTTGTCTAATAGAATGACAATTAGGGCCGCACACTTTTTTACAAATTACTCCTTCACCTCCTGTTTCTTTCTTTTATTCAATCAGCTTGTCAAGCTGAAAGAGATTATGAAAGTTTGGGGAGTTAGAAATCACAGCCAGTTAAATCTCATTTTCATAGAAACCAAATAGTAAATTATTATATTGTAACAGCTTATCATTTTGGATCTAAATTACAGCAAAGTAGTTTGTAAATCCCATAACAGAGATAGAATAGTCCATTTATGTAGACATGTTACTTACAGTTTGCTATAACTTTCAGCTTTAACACATACAGTCATGATCTACTGGGCTTTCTGATTTTCTCTCTAATGTTAATTGCTGAAGCGAGTTAGACACTCTTTTGAAGTTCTGCTGCTTCATATTCTAGGATTATTCCTGTCTTATGTCCAAGGAACTATAGTAAGTGCTATGTCTATAAGTGGAAGTGGCCATTGAGTCAGCCATGCTCCTTTCTCCTTTTCTTATGTTGTGCTTCTCTGTCTGATAATTTGATTCTTGCCATGTTACTTATGATCACACCTTCCTCTCACACTCAGCAACTGTTCTACGTTAATTCTCAGCCCTGTCCTCTCTTTGTTTACAAAGTATTAGGGAATTCTTGCCAGAATCTGCAATCTCACTTCCTCCCAACTGCTGACTGACTGTCCACTCAAACAGGTATTAGAGCATTTTGAGTACCCCAGTTTGATTTGCACAGTTATTGAGCCATCCTGCTTTTTGGCCTTAAAGATTTATATGAGTATGATCCTTTGTTGACTCAGAAAATTCTTTGATCATCACCTAGAGTGGATGCTGTTGGTACCATACCTAGACGCTCTTAGTCTGCAAGCGCACTCATTCTACATCTACTGAGAGTACTGAGTTATAACTCACAGTTATGAGAACATCACCATCTTATTTTATATATAGTAGTGTGTAACAAGCACCTACTCAATGCCTTGTAATAACCTATAATGGAAGAGAATGTATAAAAAGAATATATATATGTGTGTGTATATATATATGTATATGCTGGTAAAGAATCCACCTGCAATGCAGGAGATCCTGCTTTGATTCCTGAGTTGGATCGATCCCCTGGAGAAGAGATAGGCTACCCATGCCAGTATTCTTGAGCTTCCCTGGTGGCTGAGGCAATAAAGAACCTGCCTGCAATGTGGAAGACCTGAGTTCAATCGCTGAGTTGGGAAGATCCTATGGAGGAGGGCATGGCAACCCACTCTAGTCCATGGGGTCGCAAAGAGTCAGACACGACTGAGCGACTAAGCACAGCACAGCATATATATATATATAGTGTTTCCCAGGTGGTGCAGTGGTAAAGAATCTGCCTGCCAATTAAGGAAACACAAGAGATGAGGGTTCAGTTCCTGGGTTGGGAAGATTCCTTGAAGTGAGAAATGGCAACCCACTCCAGTATTCTTACCTGGAGAATTCCATGGACAGAGGAGCCCGGTGGGTTACAGTCCATGGAGTTGCAGAGTCAGACACGACTGAGCACAACCACCATATACACCTGAAACTAACACAACATTGTAAAATCAACTATATTGCAATAAAAATGTTATAAAACAAAACAAGAAGAAACCCACCACCATCCTTCTGTGGAGAATTGCCTTAGACCAGGGGTTTTCAAGCTTTAGGTTGCCTCTGAATCATATAGAAAGTGAAAGTGAAAGTTGCTCAGTCCTGTCTGACCCTTTGCTACCCCATGGACTATATAGTTCATGGAATTCTCCAGACCAGAATACTGGAGTGAGTAGCCTTTTCCCTTCTCCAGGGGATCTTCCCAACCCAGGGATCGAACCCAGGTCTCCCACATTGTCAGCTGATTCTTTACCAGCTGAGCCACAAGAGAAGGCTTGGTAAAACAGGTCGGTGGGCTCAGCTCCTAGTTGCTGATTCAGTACATCCAGGGCAGAGCCTGAGAATCTGTATTTCCAACAGTTTCCCAATGATGCTGATGCTATTGGTGTGAATAACAAACTTTGAGGATAACCGGTCTAGTCTAAACGGTAATGTCTCTGTCCCTGGAGGCTGTGTTTTCCATCTCCTCTCCTCAGGACACACCATGATCAGTTACAGGTTGCCACCAGTTTTAAAGGGCTCTCCTGGCTCCAGGTAGTATTACCTCTGTGTTTCACTCATGCTCCAGAGCTGCCTGGTGAGATCAGAATTAAATAGTCACCATGAGAAACCATATTGTGGCTTAGCTTTTTACCCCTATTCTACCCTATTTCTTTACTCTCCTTTTGAAGACTTTCTGTCAGTAAATTGCCTGAACAAAATCTCCATCTTAGACCATGCTTCTGGGAAGCACGACCAGAGACTTGTACCTGCTTCCAGTCTCTTTAGTTCAATTCATTCAACAAACTTCTATTGAATACCTTTGAATACCCCAGGCAGTATATGGTATCTGGGAAGAAGTTAAGACCCAGTCTCTTTTTGCCAGTCTCTCTCTCAAACAGGCCACCAGTTTGTCAAAGACTGTTTAAATAAATATACAGTGTAAACACAGTGTGGCCAATGCTATGCTCCCTGGTGGCTCAGACGGTAAAGAATCTGCCTACAGTGTGGGAGATCTGGGTTCAGTCCCTGGGTCGGAAAGATCCTGTGGAGATGGAAATGGTATCCACTCCAGTATTCTTGTCTGGAGAATACCAAGGACAGAGGAGCCTGGCGGGCTACAGTCCATGGGGTCGCAAACTCGAACACAACTGAACAACTAACATTTCCACTTTTCTCTTAAGACCCAGTCTCTTTCTCCTCATCTCTCTTTGAAATAGCCCACCACTTCGTCAAAGACTCTATCAATAAATATAAAATAAAAGCACATTGTGGCTGTTGCTATGCTACACTAGTGCTGAGAATTTGAAACTAGGAAAACTTTTATCTGAATCTTGGAGGGTGTCATAAACGGTGGGAAAGAGACTCTGAGTTGGAGGTTTGCGGGTAGGGGGTTTATTAGGGCATATTTTGGGGAACACCAGTGAGAAAGTAAAGGAAGCATAATTGTACAGATGGAGAGGTTGGCTGAGGCCTCAGGCAAGCCCATGGGGGAACTCTGAAGATGTCCAGGTGCCAACTGCCTACTAATAGGGACCTAACACTGGAATAAGCAACTTTTTGGCTAAAGGATGCTCAAAGGGGATGCTCAACTGTAAGGTACCATTAGCCAGTTCTTGCAGCTGCTGGAGAAGCAGATGTTTCAGACCTGTAGCAAGGATCTGGGTAGAGAACCCCAGAATCCAGTACAGGGGCAGATGGATACAAGGAATGATCAGTCTTCAGCCATGTCATCCCAGGACCGTAAAAAGTAGGTTGGACCTCATGAGAAAAAAGTTGGAGGAACCAGCTTGAAGAATATACACACGCAGGCACACATACACACAGAGGCACACATACACACACAGACACACACAGAGATACACATACACACACAGAGACGCGCAGACACAAACACATTGGTTCCTAGATACCTGTCCTTGTGATCATCTCAGTTAATATATACTGGCTTCAAGCCAAGCAACCAATAGTCCTAGCCTACCCAGTGGAATTTTAATTGAGTCTATTCTTGAGCACTACATTTCTCAAATATCACAGATGCTAAATGCAAGATAAACCTGAGATTTCCCAAAAATATATCCTATAGAAGGACCTGGAAGTGTTCCAAACCTTGTTGCAGTGACTCGGAGGAGCAGTACAGCAGGTAACAAATCTGCCGACAAGCAGCAATCTTCCAAATAAACATATGTGGGCCCAGAGTTCAGAGGCTAAAGTCAATTTAATGAGAAAGCTGTCACTGTTCTTTTTCATGTGAATTAAATGTATTCCAAATAGCCAAAGTCACAGCCTAACGGTAAATAGTCTGGCTGCGGAGCTGAGCATTTGTTTTATGCGGTTCTCAGGGTCACCTAAAGATGAATGTGAGTTACCTGGATTGAATAGTGTTCCATCCGGCATGTCGTAAATGTGTGGTGATAAAATTGGAGAACCTAATTAAACAGGACGAATTTGAATGTAAAATTGTTTGTTTTGCAGCTCCTCTATGGCAAACATTGAAAATTTCCATTGAGATAATAATAGCACATAATTTGTAAAGCAGAATAGAAAGTCTTTGTGCATAAAGGGCAGGCTATTAATAGGTCTCTATAAAGTTAATTACACAATATTAAGACAACAGAAGGAAGATTCCAGTAACCTATCCAGAGTAAACGTCATGAAAGTTCACAAATTTCCTTTTCCATATTTAGTGCCAGAAATCCAACCCATGCAGACATCCACAAAAGAATGAAATAGGTCTGCATCTCTCCCTGCAGTAGCTGAAGTCTGTCCTGATGGAATGGCCTCTGGCAATATTATGAATCAGCATGAAATCATAGCAAACCTGGTCTCTAGAAACCATCTCCCCACTGAAATGCATGCTTAAATTACCTTGTGGCAAGGCCAGTGACATTCAAGGATTGAGAATGAGGTTAGAAAAATGGAAATGTTTCTCCACTTTAGGGAAGGTCTTTTGCTTGATCAACATGTAAACATTTCTGCCGAAGAAAGAGTCGTACCAAAGTTTTGCAGCCAAATGATTATAGAACAGCAGACCACTTTTATGCTCCCTATGCTCTGGTCCAAGGGTTGGCAAACTGGCCTTGGGCCACATCCAACCTGCCACTCATTCTTGTAAATACAGTGTTATTGGAATACAGCTATGCTCATTTGTTTATGTACTGTCTATGGCTGTTTGGGGGTTGCAGTGGCAGAGTGGAGTAGTGTGAAACAGACCATATGGCCCACAGAGCTTAAAATATTTACTATCTAGCCATTTACAGAAAGTTTGCTGACCCCCTGCTCTGGTCTCTTCTAGTTCAGTGTATCCCAGATTTACTAATGATAAAAATTGCTTGGAGTCCATGTTAAACCCATAGCCCCTCAACCCCTCCTTTGGAGATCCTGATTTAGTGAGTCTGCATGAAACACAGAAATGTGGATTTTTAGCAAGTACCGGGATTTTTAAGAAATGGTCTAGTTCTTTGGCTCCCCAGTTCTTCAGCATACATTTTAATGGGCATCAAGTTCACATTCTTTTCTTCAGATTCTTCTTCCTCTCCCCACGTAAATGTGAGGTACAGGCCCATGTACTGGGTGACATTGTCATGAGCAGGGTTTGCTGGAGGCAAAGGGGATGTTGGGTGTGTGTTATTTGTGGAGGGAGCATGCTTAGGAGCAAGGAAGTTATAGAAGCAAGATGCGGTGGGAGAAACAAGCTAAGCAAGGTCATGGTCTCCACTAGAGAGGTACTTTGGCCTGATCCCATGCATACCTCTGTAGCATGAGATGTGCTACAGATTGTTCCCACCTTGAGGCAAGAGGTCTGGCCTTTTGTACACCCCACCCCCACCCCGCTCATGTCATCATTGGATGTAGGATGCCCTTGAACAGGGGACAGCTGAGAGCCACTAACAGCAATAACGAAGGCACACAGGCGCCTGCAGTAAAGGAGGATGGGGGGAGATGTTCAGTATCCAGCACAAGAAGTAAACCCCCAAATGAATAATATTTATATAGACGTCACATGTGCCCTTCAGAAAGTCATATCTGTAATATTCTTTAAAAGGTAGTTGGAAATGCATTTCTAAATTAGTAAGTCTTTGGAAATAATTGATGTATTTGGTAGAACTGAGATCTTCCACTGTCTACCATCTTTGAAAAGCAAGAGGAAAATGTATCAGAGAGAAGTGACTTTTCCAGTCAATAATCATTGTTTTGTTGACCAGTGGCTTTAACCAGATACTCAGTAAGATCTCTCAGTTATTATCTCTGTTAGGATGAAATGGGGTTCTAATGTATTTAAATGCATGCAGCCATTAAGAGGCCACTTGGAATAGGCCTCTTATCCTAGAACATATTTTTCCAGTCTCCAGCATCTCATAGTAGATCCATTAGCATCTTAGAAAAGGTACATTATGGGAATGTAAAGTGAAGTTCATCTATCCATATTGTGATTTACTTTCCAAACAATGATGATAGCTACCACTACTAGCAAGTGGCAAATTAGCTATTAGTAACGATTAGCCAATCCTCCCAGCCAGCAAGGGAGGCATCATTTTCCCCATAGTCATCCTAAGTCACATAGCTAGTCAATGGTAGAATTGAATGTTTTGTAGAAAGGGTTCCACAAATCTTGTTTTTAAAGTTATCCTGCTTATTTCTCCCAAGTTGTTTGAATAAAATTAGACCTTACAAGCCTAGAGCAAAGACTTTCAGACATTTCCAAATTATGAATTCTTGGATTTTTCTAATAAATACCTTTTAAGCTCTCAGGAGAAGTTGATAGGGGAAGGAAAGGGGAAATGTAAAATGATGGAAGTTACACTTTTTACTATTCTCTGACCAGTTCTCATTTTCATACTGAACTTGCTGAAAGATGAGCAGTGAAAAAAAATCTGTGAACACCCCTCAAAGGATCCTTACTGTGAATACAGTGGGAGCAGCTCCAGCAGTGAAGGTGGAGAGTATTATTACTGGTTTATAAACTTGGGAGAATCAAGTTTAAAAGAGCACCTAGAATCTTATCTCACTCTATTCTGTTTTCTGTCTCCTTGAGGCAAAGTTGGCTTAGCCTCTTCTGAAAGTAAACACTGTGTGAAATAGGAATTGTTTTCCCCAAACAACTTAAGGATATTTTTCAACAACTTTTGAACACAAAAACAGTTAACAAGATATGGCTGCTCAGAGGAACTGTGTTTTTGTAAAGTTGGTGGCGAAAATAGAACTTTGATTTTGTCTCATGTATTTTGAGGAAAAAGAGCCAAAGGCATCATGTCATGGTGAGTGAAAAAAAAGAGAATTGGCAGGGTCCCAGATTTTCCCATGATTCTACTGTGAGCTTGGGATTCCAAGCCACATCCAGCTAATTTCAAAGCCAGTGTTCTTTCTAATCTGCCATTCCCATCTATTACAGTTCTCCTTAGACTAGGGCCAAGGAGTAGCATCCAGGAAATTGACCCTAACCAAAGGAGGGCTGAATATGGGAACCAGTGAACCACTTCAGGGAATGAAACCAGCGCACAAGGGTCAGCATGAACTCCTGGCTCTTTTCATCCATGAAGCCTTTCCTTCTCTCTTTGGATAGACTTTGGTGAATCTTTTCTTTCCTTATATCTATAGTACTTGCGCTGCATTCCTCTGGTTTAGAACTTGGCACATGGTTGTATCTTCTTTTTAACAATATTTTCAGATTAATAGGTTAAGAGATTAGATTGAGCCCACCAATATCGGGTTTAATATTCTGTCCAATTTGTTATACTGTGCTCCGTGAACTCAGTCACTCATTCAAAACTCATTTATTGAATGCCTGTAGGTATTGTTTTAGGTGCAATAGTGAGACAGACAGACCGAAATTCTTGCCTTTAAAGAGCTTTCAATTTAGTGATGGAGATTACATATTGTATATTCTATACAGATGACTCCTGAGGTCTAAAATGTAGGCTAGAAGTTGATTGAGTGTTTGGGGAGGGTTGAAATTTTAGATAGGATAAGGGAAAACCTCACAGAGAAGGTGACATTTGATTAAACACTTAAGGAAATGAATGAAGTAGTGTACAGATATTTGGAGGAAGAGAAGTCCAAGGAGGATAAAGCATGCCCAGTATGTTCAGGTAACAGCAAGGAGGCTTTTTAGGTCTGGAGTAGTGGCCACAAGGGGAAAAGTAACAAGAGAAGAGGTAAGAAAGGAAAGAAAAAGATAGGGACGGAGATCACAGATGGCCTTGGGAGGCACAAAGATAACTTTGGCTCCTTCTTTGAATGTTATTAGAAGCCACTGAAGGCTTTTGAGCAAAAGAGCTATATGAACTTTCAGTCTTAATAGGATCATACTCATGCTGAAACAATTAATGAATTAACTAAGTTACATGTATATTCAAGAAGTACACAGAGATGCCAGAGATAGGGTTGAATTGGAGCAGTGGATCAGATCAAGCCTAAGCACACATTCCTAGCACTTGAGGGTTCAAGATGACACCATGAGTCTTATCAAGTAGAAAACGAGAAGACAGCCACAAACAGTGAAATAATACGAAATAAGACCATTTGCCCTGACAGTCTTGTATAACTCCTACTTCTACCTACATATGGAATAATTTTCTTGGGGCACAGTTAACTGAGGTTAGGGAATGTGAGCAATTCCTGAGTAACAATAAGCTAGGTAAGGAGAATTGTAGTCAGAAGATACATATCCCACCTATCTCTCAGTACCCAAGACTGGGTCCCTGTATCCCAGCAGATATTAAAAGGTCTGACTGTTTGGGTACTTTAAACATACTTAATGATATGTTGAGTCCTCTTTTCTTTAAATCATTGTGGAATATTTACCTGGCTAACTTGCTGTATAAAATCCTTTAGTACATACTCAAAAAACATAATAAGCTCCCAGAAATGTTCAGTTAGAAAGAATTAAACAATGAAAAAAAAAAAAGAATAACAACAGTAGACACACACCCCCAGCACCACCACCATGGGAGAGGTTCAGGTTGAAGGAGTTTCAGTAAATTAGGAGATGAAGCCAGTTTTAACCCCTATTTTATGTCTGGTTTCACTCTTAAGTCACAAGGCTAATATTTTTAGTAGAAAATGTTGATTATGACAGAAACAACAGTGTCTTATAAGCATATATTTCCAGGATGATGAAAGATAATCAGGAACAATTTTACTTTGAGAGTATATGAGATTTGAAGAATTATGTTAAGACAGTTTACTTCACACACAAAAAGCTCAAAATGTGTAATTGAAGATAGCTTTGTAATAGTAATACTTAAATTCTGTAATTGGAATTCTTGGACTGTTTATCCAGGATTTTTTATAATCAGTCTTTGTTTTAAACACAACTTCCCATTTCTTGGAATAACCATCTTTAGTTTTTTGTTGTTGTTGTTCATTTTTAAAGTCTGGATTATTTCCCATTTTGTATGCATCTTTAATTGAATCACCTTCACCCATTTTGCCCACCCTCCAACCCACCATCTCTAGCAATCATCGATCTGTTCGTAGTGTCTATGAGCTTATTTTTGTTGTTGTTTTTCAGATTCTACATCTAAGTGAGATCATATAGTATTTGTCTTTCTCCATTTGACATATTTTAGTTAGCTTAATGCTCTCAAAGTCCATCTACCTTATCACAAATGGTAGAATTTCCTTCTTTTTATGGTTGAATAATATTCCTCTGTATGTGTATACCATATTTTATTTATCCATTTATCTGTCATTGGACACTTGGGTTCTTTCCATGTTCTGACTGTTGTGAATAATACTGCTGTTGTGCAGATACCTTTCTGAGATAGTGATTTTGTTTCCTTTGGATAAAAATTTTGGTTTTCCATAGGTTATGTTGATTAATATGAATGTTTAATTGTATTTCATTTGTAAATTGCCTGTTGCTATCTTTTTGCCCACTTTTCTCTTGGCACAATCATTATTTTCTTATTGATTTATGTAAATATTTTATATTTCAGTAGTATCAGAAATCCATTACTTTTTTGTCTTTTGCCTTGAAATCTTACTTTAAAAATTAAATCTATATTTTTTTAGATAAATTCTGCTCTTTAGTATCTGTTTAGAAAGCTTGTTTCTGAACCTGGGCTGGCGACTCATTTCATATATGACATTATACATGTTTCAATGCCATTCTCCCAAATCACCTTTAGATAAAACAAATAAACACCTACATTTTCTTCCAGTGCTGAATATTTTTGTGTCTGGATTATCTTCTTTTTCTTTATTTTTTTTCCCAAATGAGCGAACACATTAGAGTGATAAGTCCCCATTGATGTGTTTTAATAAGTGATTACATATGCTTGGCCTATTTCTGTACCTTTCTCTTGTACTTGACATCTCTGTTCTTGCACCAACAGTACATCAGGAAAGTTCTTTTAATTATTAGAACGTTCACTGACATTTTGAAGTCTGCCACTTCAAGCCAATTAAAACTTTCTTGACTATTCTTGCATTTAATTTGTCCAGACTTTAGACAAGAATTTAAAAATGCCATTGGGATTTTTGTTGAGATTACATTCAAATATTTTGATTAATTTAGAAATAATAGGCAATTTCACCATATTAACTTTCCATCCAAAGCATATGCTCTCTCTTTCTCTGTTTTTCCATGTCCTAAAATAATTTCTCACTGTGAATTGTTATAGTTTTCTTAACGTAGATCTTACACATTTCTTATTACATTTATTCTTATTTATTTTATAACTTTGTTACTGCTGCAAATGGAACTTTTGGAACCATATTTCTAACTTTTATTGCTGGATATGTAAGGAAATGATAGCTTTATATATATATATATATATATATGTCTTTTAATATTTCATCAGATTGGATGGAATGAGGATCTTGCTGATTTCAGTGTGGCTATAAATAGAACATTAGCACACTTGTATATTCTTGTACATTCCCAAGGATTTTAAAACAGTATTTCCTTTGATAATGAGTTATTCCTGAGACCTTTACACAGAACTCTGAATTCCTTTTTGTGAATATTTTGCCTCTTATCTGTAACTGATAGAACAAAGGAACAATGAAAAGCAACTTGATTAATGCTAGAATTGACCATCAGTTTTTACAAAGCTATCCCTTCCCAATGAGATAATGCATGTGTTCTAGATAATTTAGCAATCAACAAGTAGGAAATAGTGAAGTAAATAAACTTCATTTTCAATGTTGGTATTTCAAGTTTTCTGAGTCAAGCAAGTGGTGTAATATGTATCTACTATTAATTAATATGAAGATATTGATATGCTTGAATGACACCTCCTTGGAGTTGATGTAAGAGTTACAAATCAAACATGGCCCCATTTATTTCCCTATTCTCTTCACTGTATCATTGCTCAGATTTTCGGCGACAGATATCTGAGGGCCATTGACCACTCCCTCAGGAAATCTCTGGAGCTATATAAACACCAGACATCGATAGAAATAAATTGCAAGCTATACTTCCAGCTCTCTAATTAGACTTTCCAGTCTAATTGCAGGAAATGAAATAGAGGGAGATCAAATTTACCCAGATGACAGACTTTAGACTCGTTACAAAGAATCACATTGACAAGTACAAAGCTAGCATGCTCCTGGGAATAAAAGTGAGCCGTCCTCTGCCTCATCAAAGTATCCAATGGGAATAAAACTATCTTGTCTCCCTAATTCACATGCTTGGCCACCTGACTGTAAAAAGAAAATGCGAATAAACATGCTACAAGGCAGTCCATGTAATATTTAACTATTTTGACTCTAGAGTTAGATCTTTATTCAAATCCTGACTCTACCACTCTAAACAGCTCACCGATGAACAATTTATTTAACTCCTTAGCCCTCATTTTTTGTCGGAAAAATTAGGACAATTACAGAATCTATTGGATATGGTTGTTTTGATGATAAATGAGATTTATCTTTATACAGGTTTTATCCTATCATGTGATACATAGAAAGCATTCCATAATATCACATATTGTTATTTTTATCTTTGCTAATTTCCCAATTGTTTTAAAGTATAAAAGAATATTATTCATTTTTAAAGAGTATAGACTTTTAAAGAACTTTTAAGTCTTTAAAACTATAAACATTAAGTCTTCAAGACTATAGACTTTAAGAGTATAGACTTTTAAAGAACTATTTTCCTGGACATTTATTTTGAAAAGAATCTTGATGAAAATCTTGTATTTAGAGTGAGGAAGAGAGTCAATTGTAAAGGTATCTATATATATTTATGTACCTGTACATCTGCAAAAATATCTTTATCTATTTATCTATCTATATTTATTTACCCATCTATCTCTCTCCCTGGTGCCTCAGATGGTTAAAAAAAAAAAAAATCTGCCTGCAATGTGGGAGGTCCGGGTTTGATCTCTGGGTTGGGAAGATCCCCTGAAGAAAGAAATGGCAACTCACTCCAGTATTCTTGCCTGGAGAATTCCATGGACAGAGGAGCCTGGTGGGCTATAGTCCATGGAGCCGCAAAGAATCAGACACAACTGAGTGACTAACACTACTACTAACTCTCTATCTATAGTATATACTAGAATCACAGTTCATTCTTATGATATAAGAAGTGCTGAGAAAAATGTTGCTCCTTTATCTTAAACTGACTTGGTCTTCTTCAGGAGTCCTCACCCATTATGTAGTAGAAGACTAATAAATTTTCACTCTGGTTTAAGCTTTCTATTTAGGGTATAATCTTTCATAGATAGGAAGATCAGTCTCTCATTCAGCTTTCTTCTACCTCTGCTTATTGCCAATAAGATGTTGCTCATATATATGAGATAAAGGGGAAGCTTCTGAGGCCCTCACATTTGCTGGGAAGAATCCATGCCCTTGGGCATAATGTTCCTTGTTTTCTGAGATAATATCCCTACTCCTCTATCCATTGATGAACTTGTCAGCTAGTGGAATGCATAGTGAGTCTCCTAACTGGATTAATTAGTGTCCAACATCACTTTCTGTTTTGCCTGGATTCCCTTTATATTGGAGTGACTCCAGACCCCCAAGTCTCTGCTATGTTTTCTGTAGAGCCTTCTGGCCTCTGGTCCATTGGGCCAACTCGTTCTGCCACTGTAAGCCTGCAACAAGCTCCTTGGCAGCATCCAAATAGAATTGTGTCTATAAATATGCATGTGTGCATATGTGTGAATATATATGCAACAGTGTGTATCTCCATCTTTACCCAGGTACCTATCTATACACTAGACTGTCTCACAAAATTTATATGGCAAATTTTGTTCCACCCAAGCTAGGGTAGATTCTGAAATGTCCCAAAGTAGACACTGTGGCTCATTCATTTGTGGCTCACCAGCACCTCCCCCAATACTTGGAACAAATATAAATAATTCATGTGTATTCTCTTCATGACTGGCAAAAATTCTCCATTCTTAGTGATGGTGGGTTTTTTGACCACTAAACATGCATCCAGTTTTGATTTGAATGTATAAAATATTGATACAATAGCACAAATGGAAAAAAAAAAACCATTGAGGGTCGTGTTGGGATAATAATAGATTTTTTGGAAGGGTTCTATAGATTCCGTTTGATTCAACTCCTGAATTTATAATGTAAAACTTGCATTTATACTCCATCAGTTCCTCTAGTCTGAAGAGTTATTGTCGTGATTCTGGACCCAAATGCAAGAATATAGTGAGACTAGCAGTCTCCTCTTTTTGCTCTAGTGATTTTTATGTAGCATTAAACATGTAAATGGTACTTTACAAAGTACCAGAAAGCGATCAAGACCCTGATCTCAAATACTTACATGAAGAGGCTTTACAGATTTTTTATTTTAAGATTTCCTTTAAGAAAAGAAAGAAACACCTCCCTTGAGAAAGGAGCATGTGGGGAAAAAAAAGAAAACAACAAGAAAGAATTCAGAGGTGGGTTGACATTTTGAGGTTAAACTAAAATGATGCCTTCATTGCAGTGAGCGCCTTTGACGTGTGTTGAAGGTGGTACACAGTCATTGATGATGACTGCATTCTCTCTGACTTGGGTTCACAGTGCTTTGCAGTGCTGTGTTATTCAGAACTAAATAACTGTTGTCACTGCTCTATAATTTGGCCATGAGATATCTGGTTACTTTCAGACAAAAGAAAATGTCTCATAATAATGGGATTTTGTATGAGTTTGCTCTTTCTTCCAGAAAAAAAAAAAAACATATTTGAGGATTTATCTCTGTTCACATTGAGGAAGAAAATAAGCTTTAAAAGTTTTACTCCTCTTTCCCTATAGCAATTCTCATCTGTCTTTCCATCAGGAAGAAGTGTTACCTTCAGCATATTCTGTGTATGAAATAGACAGTGCCAGATGCTTCAAATGGTCATAATTGTGAAGGATATGGAAAAGGAGACATCTTCCTACTGTGTTTCATTTCAATGTGGAGGGAAAAAGCCCTTTGGGTAAATTAGCACTCGGAGGATTTAGCAAAAGTGAATTAACTATGACAGAGTCCCCTAACACATCTATGTGATGATCTTGCAAGTCTTATTCCTGGTTACCTGGGATACTCCACTGCTTTGGGATGCCACAGGGTCATTAAAATGCGAGACCGATTCTCTGGAAGAGAAAAAACAGATGAATCTTGACTTGCAGACAGGATGCCTTGCTAAACAGCATTTCCTTTGACCAGCCCTACCTTTCCCTCGTGCTGAATTTCTCTCTCATATATTCATCTGAAAAAACAAAGAGCTGACTGAATTTCAGCTGCCAAAACCAAAAGACTGTTGGGAAGACTTTTTCCAAGCAGTTAGCAAGTGTGTCATAAAAAAATGAATATATAGATGATTTTTTTAATTTATAAATTGGTATGAAAAGCTAGCCTCTATTATGTTATAAAAATAGGGAAAAGAAAAATGAAGGCAGAAGCATGTGATAACTACCTTTAGAAAAATATATGAATATGAGTCTGAAGTGAAGTGAAGTGAAGTTGCTCAGTCGTATCCGACTCTTTGTGACCCCATGGACTGTAGCCTGCCAGGCTTCTCCCTCCATGGGATTCTCCAGGCAAGAGTACTGGAGTGGGTTGCCATTTCCTTCTCCAGGGGATCTTCCTGACCCAGGGATCAAACCCAGGTCTCCCGCATTCCAGGCAGACGCTTTAACCTCTGAGCCACCAGGGAACCCCTATGCAATTCCTGATACATGATCAAAAATAGCTAGGGGGGCGACTTCCTTTGTGGTCCAGTAGGCTAAGACTCCATGCTCCCAATGCAGGGGGCCTGTGTTCCATCCCTAATTAGGGAACAAGATCCCACATGCCACAACTAAGATCTGGCACAGCCAAATAAATAAATATATTTTTTTTAATTATCTAGACTTTAAAAGATAGCTAGGGAAAATTCAGTGTTTTTGTGGTAACTCATTCAGCTTGAATTGGATGAATTTGGTGGCTAAATCTTACCTGATCTACTGTGAATTAAGCGGGTGGATAGAGAGAATTCTCTTTTCTCTTCATTCTGCTCTTACCTCATTGAGCCTGACTTCATCCCATGTTTAAAACCCCCACCTCAATAAGGAGAGAATTTGGAAATAACAAGGAATAATTAATGTGAGGAAGGGACAGGAGGAAAGGAGAAAGGCATACATTCTGGAACATTCCAACTACAGTGAGCACCCTTATTCCTCTCTCTACTGCCCCTCTACCCCTAAACTCCAATGTATTCTATACTCTAATGAATTCCTTCTACTAAAATATAACACATTTCATGTTGATTCTTGTCAATATTTGCTCCAGCTCCTAGCACAGTGACTGGCATACATTAGTTCCCATTTATATGGCAAAAAATTGGGAATAAAGCTCTGAAGACCAGTGGATATGCTTCCCAGACATCTCACTTATGACCTGTCTCTACCCTCTATCCAACCAGAAACTAGGGGAAAAAATAGCCGAGGCATGCTTATTAGCTGACAAAGTTTTAGTTTGCACTGTAATGAGACCTTGAGTTGTTATCACCTTTGTGAGTTAAGCTTCAGAGTCTGACCAACTTGGAGACAAATAAAAGGAGCCTTGAGGATTGAGGTTCCATCCTGATTTATGGAGGCATTATCACAGTGCTGTTTAGAAGGAGAGTTGATACACTTTAGGTCTCTTCAGGGAAAATCACAGCTTCACTGGGATTTCACTAACTGGCAGTCATGATTTTGAACTCTATTCCCATTTGGCCAAACTTATCACATGTGTCACAATGGCACGGTTCTTCCAGGGGGCTTTTGGGAGCGAGACCCACAGCAGGCAGCTGTGCTGAACAGTACAGCTGAAAACAGCACTATGTTAGTCGTTAGTTAGCCTTCCTTAGAGACATCTGGCATTTGCTTTCCATCTCCTTTCTCTCTCCAGCCTCACCTCCTGAGTTCTGAAACAGAAGCAGCCTTCCTTGGCATCCTCACCTACCCTCCCAATTAGTACACAACTTACTTGCTGTTTCTTAAACAAACTCCATGGTTTCCTGATTCCTCCCAGGTTTTCTTGTCAAATGAAAACTATTGATGGCTCCTTCCTACAAACACAAGTGTAACTGCCTGGAACATTACTGAATTTCAGGTCATTAGCATAGGAGCATGTAACAAGTATGGCTTTATAGGGCTTACCCCTCTTGTTTGAGTGAAGATGCTGCAGTGGCCAAAAATATCTTCTAAGAGAGAATACTGGCCCTCAAGGCCAAGCTTTTAAGCTCATTGGTCATGGTTGCCATGATGCACACACCAAGAGAGAATCTGTTGCCTTCCCAGTGGTAGAATTGTTACAGATCAACATGGGAGGGCTTTGGGGATCTCCTCATCCAATTGCTTCACTTTACCTGTTAGGGCTTCCCAGGTGGTGCTACTGGTAAAGAATCCACCTGCCAATGCAGAAGACATAAGAGATATGGATTCTATCCCTGGGGTGGGAAGATCCCCTGGAGGAGGGCATGGCAACCCACTCCAGTATTCTTGCTTGGAGAATCCCATGGACAGAGGAGTCTGGTGGGCTACAGTCCATAGGGTTGCAAAGAGTAGAACATGTCTGAAGTGACTTAGCACACATCTGTTAGGAAATTGGAACCCAGGTAGGCAAAGCCATATTCCCATGTATCTGCAATGACACATTTGAAGCTCTAAACCAACCCTCCTGGCTCCTGCTAGTTCAGTGACCATTCCGCAGTGCTGCATTCAATTCAGAATTTCTGCCTTTGTCCCTCATCATATCCTGAGTGTTGTAGTCTATACTATACTTCCACACCCCCTGGGATTTATACTCTTATCACCTCAAAGCTATTTTTAATTTTCTAGATCTCCCTTAATGGGTGGATGCATTGGCCATGAGAGTTTTCCTTGTTCTCATTCATTTTCTTCCAACTTGTACATACCTGCCCTCTGTACTTGTGGAGCAGGTGAGCCTATGTTGGCAGGGAAAGTGGCATGTCTCTTGGCTAAAAGATTAAAGGGAAGAGAATGAGATAAGGTCTGCAGGTCATAATATAACCTTCCGTTTAGTCTCACCATGGTTGGCTGGTAGAGGAGATTTGTCCCCTCAGCAGAGATTATAACTCCAACAAATAGTGGGCTGTATTCCCCATTCTACACTAGCTCATGAGGAAACACATCCAATGGGGAAAAGTCCCTAAGTACAGTGTAACCATCTTCAGAATCTGTGACAGAATCCCATAGATTAGGGCATGTGTCAAAGACATGTGATGAGGAGATCTAGTCCTCATTCAGTATCTGAGAGACAGTGACTCTGGTCGAGGTATCTCCATGGTGATCTCAGTGAGGGAGCACCCAGGAAGCAAAAACAGTGCAGGGTGAAAGTGGGATGCTCCTGCCTTTGACATTTCAGATAATCTAATAAACTTACCTTTCTCAGGAAAAGAAGTTGGAACTGACCTTTTGTTTTCAGCAACTGGGTTCTGACAGTGGGCAGCTGGCTATGTGCTCTGGCAGCAAAACTAGGGTTTCATCCCCCAGCTGGAAGCTGGAGTAGAAGCCGATCTTCCACAAATCTTTAGCATGTTTGAGAAACATTAAGTTGAACACTGGAGCTTGATTTTCCTGCCGCTCTTTTAGAGAGCAAGAAAAGAGCTGAGGAAGAAACGTTGTCTAGAAAGGAATTTCCTCCAAAGGTCTTAAAGCAGAACCTGGAAACTGGAGAACTGGGACATAAATTCTTTTTTCTCAGCAAAGAAAGCTCATGTTTGTAGTCAATAGAGAGCCCTTCACTTCCTTCAGACAGCTAATGTACTACAAAACCAAGTATATTTAGTATTGACTCTTGAGGCCAGAAAATTTTATATTCCTTATGCTATTAAATTTGAGTTGCATAGTCTTCTTTTAAAAGGATATATACTGTACTCAAAATGACTGGCAAACTTAGAAAGGCAAAGAGCAAGAAATGGCCCAAGGGACTTCCCTGGTGGTCCAGTGGCTAAGACTGCATGCTCCAATGCAGGGGGTATGGTTTTGATCCCTGGTCAAGAACCTAAGATCCCACATGCTGCACAGTGCAGTCAAAATTATTTAAAAAATTTTTTTTAAGTCTGTTATTTTTTTAATGAATATATTTATCCTGGAGAAGGAAATGGCAACCCACTCCAATATTTTGCCTGGAAAATCCCATGGACGGAGGAGCCTGGTGGGCTGTAGTCCATGGGGTCACAAAAAGTCAGACACAACTGAGCAACTAACACTAGTACTATTTATTTTAATTGGAAGATAATTACTTTATAATATTGTGATGGTTTTTACCATACATTAGCATGAATCAGCCACAGGTCCCCCAATCCTGAACCCCCCTCCCCTGCTCCCAAGTCTATTCATTAAAAAAAGAAAAGAAATGGCCCCAAATGCTTAAAATAACATATTCCACTAATGAAGTGCTATTGTGTGATGGAAAGAGATGAGGAGTTATTCTTCCTCAGAAGCAATGTGTAACAGGATTTTGTTAACTGTCATAGCTTTTTCTCCACTCACCATCCCCTTCAAACAACTGTAAGTAACTCTTTTGGTAGCTAGAACCAGGCAATATGGGACTAAATTTATCTGGTCTTAGTTTGACTGGTTTTCAGTAAAGTTATTTGCCTATCTAATTTGCTTATCTTAAAATTTGCTACAGGTATAAAGGTCAAGCATCATTTGTACGTTCAGACCTGACACCATGTCACCTCCATCTTCCTCTCAGTCATAAACTCATGGAATTGGCTTGGCCAAAAAGTTCCCTCATGATTTTCTGTGTTTGGCCAACCCAGTACTTCCTTTGACTTACCCCGTTTCTGCTCTAACTCTCCTAAACTAACAAAATGCACCGAACTCTCAGTAAACACATGCTCCTTCCTTCAATGGAATGTGCATTTCCTTTGCTTCTATCTGATAAACCATTGCTTTTCCTGGAAGTCCCATCTGACTTATTTCTCCTTCTACCAGACTCTTGTTATAGACTGAATCATATCCTTCTGCCACATCTTTCTGAATCTACCTTAGAAAATGTCTCCTTCATCTGATCTCAGACTCAGAGCAGTTTTCCTCCACTGAAACAATGGGTTTCTATTTGTGTGATCAGTACTAAATAGTGACAGCCACGCAGTAGTCCTTTTTAACAATGGTTGCCAGAACTTTCCAAGCCAAAATTGTAGCCTATCTACATTTAATATGAATTTTTCAAGTACATTCCTGATCATATATATATATATGTATGTATGTGTGTGTGTGTGTGTGTGTGTGTGTGTGTGTGTGTGTATTTGTTGTTGTTTGGTCACACTGCTCAGCATATGGGATCTTAGTTTCCTGACCGGGGATTGAACCTCCACCCCCTTCATTGGTCCTCCTGCCTATACTGTGTAAGCTGAACTTTCCTTTTCTTTTACTCTTAAATTTGGTATTTTGCCTTTAGTGCATCATTTTATGGAACTCCTTTCTGGAACAAGGTAGCTAGGGATGCAAGGGAGAGAAAGGAAGGGGAGGCAGGGGATTGGGGAAAGAATCTAGACACAAAAGCTAGGTTACTTATGATTCTTTAACCTGGAAAATTTAATAATTTTCCCTCTGAGCTCTGCTAGCACTTTGAAGAAGCCTTTATTATAGCATATATATCACTGCATGTCAATTCTTTATTTTCTTGGATTTTTTTCTCCTATTTGACTGCAGATTTGTTAAAAACAATGATTACTCCTTACTTTTCTTGGTATTCCCAACTTCTGGCTCAGTTCCTGGCTCAAGTAACTGCTCAGTATATGTTTATTGAGTGAGCAGTAGCTGAAAAGTAGCTCCAGAGATTTAATTCAATCACATAAATTGATTTAACTAATTGGAGTTCTGTTCAAGATTTAGATTCATTCTCTGAATCAGGCTTCTGACCTTCAGAACTTTATATGTGACGAGTCACAGTCATATTTTTCATTGTACTTGTCTCCAACTGACTTTTAGCAAATAACCTGCAGGTTTATTTAATACAAATCAGATCATATTAAATATAATTAAAAATCTCTCCATGAAATAGGATAAGATCCCATTGGGGCACCTCAGAACACAATTATACCTTCATGGCATATGCTCTTTTTAAGTAAATCTTTTTGTGAATATTAAAGTCTGAAAATGTTTTCTCAAAGTTTGTATTATTCTATAAATAGCACCATACATCAAAAGAGAATTAGAAAGCCATTGTATTATCTATATCCTGGATTATTTCTCTAAGCAGAATCATCAGCATTGAGACACACCAGGGCTTTACTTAAATTTAATGGTAAATTAGTTACATTGGAATAACAGATAATTATATTCATTCTCTTTAATAGATGATGAAATTCTACAATATGTATATCCCAGTAAGCACCAGGCAGGTACAAACTTCCTTTATTTGCAAGCTGAAACAGGTTTGACCACTAAAACATTTATTCATTTAAATCTCCCAGGTCATTGCTAGGGCAATCGCTTGAAATGTCATTTGAAACATTAAAATAGAAACAAAATAGTCGAAAGAAATTATTATTGATTTTGTCTTTCTCTCTGTTATTTGGAGAAGTCACAGGCATGGGAAGAGAGTGTTGTTAGCCGGAGAACCTTACACACTGTTTATCAGGTCGGGAAAATAGAAGGATTTGACAGCCTCTTCAAACACTCATGGACACACTGTCATTTAAATAAAGGGACAAGTGAAAGAATGTGAATGAACCATTAACACAGATGCGTGTTACATGTAAATAGCTTCACACGCATAAGCACATGTGGGTCAGAGCTGCCTCTGAGTAAGTTACAATGCTCTCACCGTAGCCACCAACAGTGAGCAGACATCAGAGCACAGCATATGACCTCAGATGACCTCAGAAGCTAGCTCCAGCTCCCCACCTTGCTGACATGCCACCTTGCTGAATTTCAATCAAAGAACAGGAAAATTAATCAATATCTGCAGCAGATGGTGCCTGGAAATTTACTTCCTAATCTACTCAATAACTGTAGTTCTTTCAAAGATGCATCGTTTCCTTGACAAGGTATCTCATCAGTGACTTAACAATTTGGAAACATCTCCTTTCAGTTTAGTGTTCAGCGTTCTCAAAATACCAGCTGTTTCAGGCGGAAAAAAGGCAAGTCACCACGTCTTTATATTTTCCTTCTTCCTCAGTCTCAGCACCCATTATAAATTGGAGGGCAGGGTAGAGATTGTAATGTAAGGAGGTGAAACCCAAGGTTGTGAAATAAATATGACCATTTTGGCACCCCCAATTCCTAGGGGAAAGCATCTATTTTACACTGTTCACCAGGAGTTTCCTTTAGATTGCATCCTGGTTTTCTTTTCTTGTTTTCAAGTCCTAAAAGAAAATGAGAGGGTTGGATGTCATCACCATCTTGATGTACTTGAGTCTGAGCAAGCTCCAGGAGTTGGCGATGGACAAGGAAGCCTGGCATGCTGCAATCCATGGGGTTGCAAAGAATCTGAGATGACTGAGCAACTGAATTGAACTGTACAATTAAATCATCCTTCTAAAGTGAATATTATTTTTCTATTACTGCTAGAACAGTTACCTCAACCTTCAGTTCAGTTTAGTCACTCAGTCATGTCCAACTCTTTGCCACCCCATGAATCACAGCAGGCCAGGCCTCCCTGTCCATCACCAACTCCCTGAGTTCACTCAAACTCATGTCCATTGAGTCAGTGATGCCATCCAGCCATCCCCTGTTGTCCCCTTCTCCTCCTGTCCCCAATCCCTCCCAGCATCAGAGTCTTTTCCAATGAGTCAAATCTTTGCATGAGGTGGCCAAAGTACTGGAGTTTCAGCTTTAGCATCATTCCTTCCAAAGAAATTCCAGGGCTGATCTCCTTTAGAATTGACTGGTTGGATCTCCTTGCAGTCCAAGGGACTCTCAAGAGTCTTCTCCAACATCACAGTTCAAAAGCGTCAATTCGGTGCTCAGCTTTCTTAACCGTCCAACTCTCACATCCATACATGACCACTGGAAAAACCATAGTCTTGACTAGACGGACCTTTGTTAGCAAAGTAATGTCTCTGCTTTTTGATATGCTATCTAGGTTGGTCATAACTTTTCTTCCAAGGAGTAAGCGTCTTTTAATTTCATGGCTGCAGTCACCATCTGCAGTGATTTTGGAGCCCCCCCAAAATAAAGTCCGACACTGTTTCCACTGTTTCCCCATCTATTTCCCATGGAGTGATGGGACCAGATGCCATGATCTTTGTTTTCTGAATGTTGAGCTTTAAGCCAACTTTTTCACTCTCCTCTTTCACTTTCACCAAAAGGCTTTTGAGTTCCTCTTCTCTTTCTGCATAAGGGTGGTGTCATCTGCGTGTCAGAGGTTCTTGATATTTCTCCCGGCAATCTTGATTCCAGCTTGTGCTTCTTCCAGCCCAGCGTTTCTCATGATGTACTCTGCATATAAGTTAAATAAGCAGGGTGACAATATACAGCCTTGATGTACTCCTTTTCCTATTTGGAACCAGTCTGTTGTTCCATGCCCAGTTCTAACTAGTGCTTCCTGACCTGCATATAGGTTTCTCAAGAGGCAGGTCAGGTGGTATCATACCAACTTATTTCACAGTTGTGAATGTTGGAAGTCTGGAGTAGATCTCACTAGGTTCAAATCAAGGTGTTAACATGGCTACATTCCTTTCTATAGGGTCTAGCAAGTATTGGTTTTCTTGTGTTTGTCAGCTTCCAGAGGTGGCCCATGTTCCTTGGCTCATGGCTCATATGTTCCAAGCCAGCAATGGCCAGTTGAGTCTTTCTCATGCTGCATCCCTCTCTTACTGACTCTCCTCCTTCCTCCTTCTTCACATAAGGATCCTTATAATTACATTGAGCTCACTCAGATAATTTAGGATAATTTCCCTCTTTTAAGGTCAGCCAACTTGCACCCACAAATCCATCCACTACCTTAATCCATCCTTACCATGTAACATAATATATTCACAGGTTCGAGAGATTAGGACATGAACATCTTTAGACTCTACCTAAAGCAGCATCTTTCTGGAAGCCTTACCTTCTACTCAGAGAGACAGACCTCATTCTAGGGGCCACTTCCTCCCATTTGTGAGTTTTTTCTTTTTTTATTGGAGTCTTTCATTTGTTCAGCATGGTGTGGGAGTAGGCAGTGGCATTTCAGGAGGCTGAGCGATTGTTGCCATTCCCAGCTCTGCAGAGGCAGAGCTGGCAAGGGGCACTAGACTTGTGATCTTTGTCTCTTCAAGCCTAAGAATTTACACAAGGATCTCATTTATAAAATTTCCACCAGCAGGTCTTCATTTTCTTGGAATTTTTTGATAAGTATTGGAATCATTGTCAGTTACATATTTGCACCCACTGAAAAATGAGTTCTCAAAACAGAGACCGCAAATAGCCAGCTATCAGATAAGGTATATTGTTTTAAAATAAAGGGGAATAAAGCAATACATATAAGACGACAAAGATATAGCAGATGGTACACCAACTAGTCCAGGGCTAGTTATCTACATAAGGCTAATTGGTAGGTATTTGGCAACTGTGATTCAAAACCAGGGAAACTGTTGTGGTCAGCCAGATCATAAGGAGAAAGAAAGCCTGGAACAACATTGATGCTTGACTCTGCTTCCACAAAGAGTTGATTCTAAATTGGAGGATATGCATTCCCAAGGTTACTCAGTCCAACCCACTGGAGCCTGGGAAGACCATGTAAGCATTTCTGTATCCCCATCTCTATTTTTAAAAAGAACTTGAGCTTTACTGATACTTAAAATCCAAATTGACACTCTCATGAACACTTGGTATGTACCTTGTGCTGTGCTATGCTTAGTCACTCACTTGTGTTCGACTCTTTGCGACTCCATGGACTGCAGCCCATGAGGCTCTTCTGTCCATGGGGATTCTCCAGGCAAGAATACTGGAGTGGGTTGCCATTTCCTCCTCCTAGCCTTGGGGATTCTCCATGGGGATTCTCCAGGCAAGAATAATGAAGTGGATTGCCATGCCCTCCTCCTTATTTACTTGTTTTAAGTAAGTTAAAACATGTGGTTTAAAAATAGTTAACTGTTTAAAGCTTCCTATAAGAAACTATGGGCTTCCCTGGTGGCTCAGATGATAAAGAATCTGCCTGCAATGCAGGAGACCTGGGTTCGATCCCTGGGTTGGGAAGATCCTCCTGGAGAAGGGAATGGCAACCCACTCCAGTATTCCTGCCAGGAGAATTCCATGGACAAAGGAGCCTGATGGGCTACAGTCCATGGGGTTGCAAAGAGTCGGACATGACTGAGCGACTAACACTACTATAAGAAACTATGTATGAAGATAATACTAAGGTGAACATGGATGAATACCAAGCAAATAGAAGAAATGTGTCTCTGAACTCCAGCACTCTCTGCATCAGTCACCAAAAAATCCCAGTCAGGTCAGATCTGACTCATTCCATTTTGAGCAGAAATTATTTTTGGATTTCACATGAATACAGTAAATAAAAATGAATGTAATGAATAAAATTTACAAAAATTAAATCATTTTGCACTAATACTTATTTCGTCTTCTGTTTTCATTTCTGTTTAGTGCATATTTTGTTTGTAATATATTAGTAAATTAGTCCACCATGTCTGTCTGTACTTTATAAATAAATATGTACACGTATTCTGAGGATATGTTTTAACATTTGTTTTATGGATAAGTGTGCATTATCAAATTGTTTGTAGGCTGCTGCTCTACAGGACAGCTCTTTTTGGAAGAGGGAAGTGAATACCCCCCAAAAAAATGGTTCAACATGGAAGAAAGTTGAAAAGGTCATTAAAAGCAGCTGTGTGAGGGAGTTCCAGTGCAGGTCACAGGACGTGTATACACCAAGTTGTGAGTTTATCCAGGTCTGACACTGCCAGGAACCTGAGTCTTAAACTGACCTTTGGGTGGTACTTCTGTCCTTGTAATAGGGTCCATGATGTATTCGATAAAGAAAGTAAGTCAGGACTGCCTTGGCAGTCCAGTGGTTAAGACTTTACCTTCCAATGCAGGGGGTGTGGGTTCCATCCCTGGTGAGGAAGCTCAGATCGATCCCACATGCCTTGTGGCCAAAAAAAAAAAAACACAAAACATAAAACAGAAGCAATATGGTGACAAATTCAATAAAGACTTTAAAAATTGTCCACATTAAAAAAAAAAAAACTTAAAAAAAAAAGGTCCTAAAGCTCTCAATGAGATCTTTAAACTTTTAAATATCCTCTTTGCTTAGAAAATGAACTGCTGCTAAGGTTACAGCAAAGTAAGTCTTTCCCTATTACTCTGATCCTTGAAGTATCTCAGAAATATATTCATTTGAACATTAAAATATCAATCAAATTTTCTACGAAGTGGATTTAATTGGCAACTTAGCTGCAGCTACCACACAATAAGTCCTAATAATCACTAGTTCTTGTTTCTAGACACAGGGATCTTACATTCAGATATTTTATTGGCTTAACAAAGTATGCAACAATATGCGTTTTATATAAAGTAACTAAAGAATTTCAGCTACAAAGTGCTCCATCTTATGATGGTTGATGATTTCATGGGTTAGATTTTCATAACTTCTGTTCCAGCATAACACAGAAATATCCTTTAGATTGCTGTCTTTAAGATCACAGAAGCTAAGAGATTTAAATTTCAAAGTGAATATTATCCATTTTCTGTTCATTCTTAGCACTCCCAGGCAAGCTCTCTGATGCCCTCAGTGTTTGTTTAATGTTTTTCATTCTTCCAGCTTCTTTGGGAATCAATTTCAGATCAAATCACAAAGGAGAAAATACCTTTTCCCTTCCCCCACCCCCAAGCTCAGCTTCCCAGACAAGATTTTTATCTGCATTAAATAGATTCACTGACCCATTGACTAGCAACCTACCCATAGCAGCAGCTTCTGTGGTGCTCAGTGGAGCATGGGAGGGGCTCATAATACTTGATTAAAGCCATCAGGGAAGCCTGAGATCATTTTAAAGGATTCTGGGCAGAATGGCCCTACAAGCCATTCTTGTAAGTCCCTGTCATTTTATTGCCATTAATACGATCCTCTAGCTCTCAGTCCTAACATGGAGAATCATGGGAATTTGAACAGGGTCCACATGAAGAGTTGTACATCCTGTGTTCTGGGATAGAAAGGTAAACTCTTCTTCCCTGGTAAGATGCCCTGCCAGAGGTTCCTGCAGGGGTTTCCCCCAGGTGGTATCACATCAGTACTTGCTTAAGAGATAATGTTTTGGATTGCACCAAACAGCTAAGTATAATCTCACAGGAATGATAACAGCTGACCTGAACATTGAGGCAGTTCCTCCACGTTATCATATTTCATCCTCACAGATCAGAGAAACCCAGTTAGGTTGTATTCATAGACCAGGAAGGAAATTTCTGAGAGATTAATTGGTGTACTGAAGGGCATTATGGTAAAATGCCAGGCCCATACTCCAAATTCCTTTCTAGTTCTGCTACATTATGCTACCCATTCTGAAGGGATTATTAGGTTGATCATGCTACTGTTATTAATTCTGCCCAAATGGTGGATAACAGAAAGAGCATACATTTAGGATATTGGCACTTATGTCAATTTTATTACCATTGATAGCTGAAAATATTACAAAATTTTTTATCCTAATAGTTTTGGAAAAACATAACTTTTCCTTATATATCATTTCTTCGGTATTTTTCCTGTTAAGTATTTCCCACCTTTGTCTATGGCAATCCTTACGACTGATTCTCTCTACTGAAGTTGTTAACTCTCTTTTAAGCAGCAGTCACCATGGAAACACTTGTGCTACATGTCATGCTTCTTTAAATGCAATTACTCACAAGATGCAATCAATATATGAAGTGTATTTATTTGAATATTTAATTGTTAAAGTCACATAGCTGTGTTTGCTGTTAAGTCATCTCCTCATACCTCTGTGGTCATATCTATATAAGGGTGCCAACCTTTCTTGCATCCTGGTATTAAAAATGACATGTTGCAAATTTAAAGCACCTTCCTCTGAGCTAGTTGTAAATATTCATTGCATAGTAAAATCTTTTCAGTCAGTTGGTATGCACCATGCATCAAATTATACCCCTTGTCCCAGTTCACATAACACATTAAACATCTAATGTGATATAGTAAGTGCTTTCTCCTTTGGAGATATGATATAATCTCAGAATTTACTCTTTCACCTGTATAAATTTACTTTTTTAAATTAATTTTTACTGGAGTTTAGTTACTTTACAATGTTATGTTAGTTTCTGCTGTACAGCAAAGTGAATCAGCTGTACATATACATATATCTCCTCTTATTTGGATTTCCTTCCCATTTATCACCTGTATAGATTTACTCTTAAATCAGATTCTATGGCTGAGACAAGTGTCCTGAACTTTAGTTCATCCTCTCTAGTTTCCTAGGAGAAATAGCCAACTAGATGTCCTACTGTCAAATCAACTGGTCTAAAATCAAAATTGTTACCTTTCCCCCAAAGTTAAAGTTCTTTCAAAACTTCTTTATTTCAGTATTCAATCTGATCATTCTCTTACTCAGACTTGAACTTTTGTCAGGGTGCAGTCTCTTTTGCTCTTTTTCTCTCATGTCCTATGTCCTATAAATTATTCTGCTTATAACAGCCTTTCCATTTCCATTGCCTCCCTCTTTACCTTGCTGGGACTACACTATAGTGACTTCACCAGTCTCCCTTCCTCTCCTTCTATCTACCTTCCAAACCACTCAATGGTTATGTCGAAATCAACATTTCACCTATATCCCTCATCGCCCCCAAACCACCACTCCAACATCTACATCATTCCCCAACACGGCGAGAGCTGATGGAGATAGTGTGAAGAAAGAAAAAGAGACTTTTTTTTTTTTTTTTATGTAGACCATTTTTAAGGTCTTTATTGAATTTGTTACAATGTTGCTTCTGTTGTATGTTTTGACTTTTTGGCTGTGAGGTATGTGGGATCATAGCTCCCTGACCACCCCCTGCATTGGAAGGTGAAGTCTTAACCACTGAACCACCAGGGAAGTCCCCCCAGAAACGCTCCAAACATTTGCCTTCTTATATCTGTGTTATGTCATTACTGAATCAGCTTTTGCTTGAAATAAGAAAGCAAAGATTTATATATTAGTTTAATTTATAAAATTTGATAATTTCAAACAATTCATTTACATCATATTGATTTTTCATCTGGAGTCTGGGTAGTTTTCCAAAAGTAAAACTAACATTCCATGTTTTTCCATAGAAACTTTTTGGTAATGTTCAGGTCAACAATTATTAGAAAAATTTTAATTTGGGAATTAAGAAAGATCCAACTAATGTCAGTTCAGCCAACAGCCCACTTGAGGACACAGATAGACTTATGTCCATCATTTTAAGCAATGATTGGTAGGCTTATTTAAATATGTTTTTCCTCCACCTGTTATAAAAATGAAGCAGAGACCTAGGGTCTAGCATGTTAATCTTGCAAGGGATTCTTAACTGAGACTGACTCTCCACATCTTTGGGACATTTTTGCAGTCAGAAGTCCAAGGAAAAAAATTCCATGTCTCTTTGCTGACCACATACAAGCTTTTAATTAGCACAATTTTGTTGCATTTCAACCATCTCACAAAACAGCATTTCTGTTCTGAAATCATTTTGTCTTTCCCAGAGAGACTGATAGAGGAAACAGTTGCCTGAGTTCATATACTGGTGCTTGCATATTATTAGGAAGCTGGTAGGAAAAATATTCTCATATAAGAGCTATAAACATTATTTGAGAAAGAGGAAAATCATGTGTATACTAAGATGAAATGGTGCCTTCAACACTTCTATCTGATGTTTTTAAGCCTAAAGTATAATGAAAAGTCAGATAAATGAATTTGTAGTGACTGGAGAAAATGAAACAGGAATATAGGTGAACAAGTATTGAATTTCTTTTCAGGTCGTTTACTTTTAGACTTTTTAAAACTTTTAATTTTGTATTGGGGTATAGCCAATTAACAATGCAGTGATAGTTCAGGTGAACAGTGAAAGGGCTCAGCCATATATATGCATGTATCCATTCTTCCACAAACTCCCCTCCCATCCAGAATGCCACATAACACTGAGCACAGTTCCCTGTGCTAGACAGTAGGTCCTTGTTGGTTATCCATTTTAAATATAGCAGTGTGTATATGTCCATCCCAAGCTCCCTAACTATCCCTTCCCCTCATCACAGACTTAGAGAATTAACTTACTTTTAGACTCTTAAAGAACATATTAGTTACTAGAATTGGTGGCCAAACTATGCTGAAAGTGGAGCTAAGGTCAGAGTTAAATTCTATTTGGACCTGAAGAAAAACCTGGCTATGGCCGTAGTTGGCGCTCCTAAGAGCAATTCACCAACTCTGCTGTGTTACAAAGTATATAATGAAAAGAAAAGACTGATTATATTTTTAAAGCCTTAAATATCAAAACACATGTCTTACAGTGGTTAGGTTTATTGCAACAACTTCTATGAAACAAAGCAGAATGGAAAAAAAATCAAAATCATACATTGAACCAATGCAACATACAAATTGGTATTGCAAACAAAAGTCATCGTCACAAAATACCCATCATTTATAGTTTGTTGATGATCAATAATCATAAACATTGCCATCACATTTAGAATATGAAGATTCAGTCTGAGTTAGTAATACATAAAATCGTTCTGTATCTTTCAAATATTTTTTTTCTGGATTTACCAAGAGAAGAGGTTGTGGCATGGAAAAAGACCAGAGATCTGAAAGAATCTCAGATTTAGGTTCCAGTTCTGCCCTTTCTTAGCTGTGTGACCTTGATCACATCAACTAAGCTCTCTGAATTCTATCCCGTTATCTCAAAGTGGAAAATTAATATTTTATAAGTGATCATTTTATATAGACATATATATGGGACATATATAGAATATATATATGACATGTACAAATAATACATATGCAATATAATACTAAAATAAGCTACTTACATATTCTATATTAATATGATATGTTGATATAAATACATGCATATTAAATATATATTATATAATATTATTATGTATGTGCATGCATGCTAAGTTGCTTCAGTCATGTCCAACTCTGCAACCCCATGGACTGTAGCCCACCAGGCTCCTCTGTCCATGGGATTTCCCAGGCAAGCATACTGGAGTGGATTGCCATGCCCTCCTCCTGGGAATCTTTCCAACTCTGAGATTGAACCTGCATCTCTTACATCTCCTGCATTGGCAGGTGAGTTCTTTGCCACTAGAGACACCTGGGAAGTTCCAATATTATATATATATTAATACAATTGCAGTATTCTCCTGTAACCACATACAGATGACAAAGCATGTATGTATATAATATGCTAAGTCACTTCAGTCGTGTCCGACTCTTTTTGACCGTATGGATTGTCACCCGCCAGGCTCCTCTGTCCATGGGATTCTCCAAGCAAGAATACTGGAGTGAATTGCTATTTCCTACTCCAATGTATATAATATATGTACATGCATATATATGTAAATCTGTACATAACTATGATGTGTGTAAGAAGAAACTGCATTAATTATTATGTACATTAAGAACTTTACAGTCAAAAGCTTTTAAGTCAATGTTATTAGACTATAGGCAAATTTAATGCAGCTGGCTTATACAATAATTTACTTTAGAAGAAGCCATTGATAAGATGATCTATTTTCAACATTGTTTTCAATACCTGGCTTGACTTTTATCTATTATATTAGGTAAGCATTAATTTTCCACTGAAACAGATTGCAGTCAAGCACATGCATAGACATAGTGCAGCGAGGAGAATGGAGCCAGTGGTAAAGTTCTTTTTCTGGAAGGTAATACAGCTTTTCTTATTACTGCAAGTGCATGAATGAACGAACAACATTGTAAGCACAGGCATTCCATACATTCTCTCACCAAAAAGCCCCATCACTTCCTCAGTACTTTTTTTTCTGTTCCGCGTTATTGATTTTTCCAACAATTGAGCTTGTTTGCAATAAGCTGAACCAGAGCATAACCTTCCATTAATTAGAAAAAAAAACATGTATGGGTGTTAACTTGAGGAAGCAATAGCACTCCTTGTGTGTTTTCTAGTGCAAACTCACAGTTTGTTTGATTGCTATTGTTTTTTTGTTTTTTCCCTTGCGACAGTGTTGTTAAGTGTGATGCAAAACAAATCTGAGAACCTTTTAAATAGTTTGTGTTCATTCCAGAGAGAAAATGGCCTACCAAGTTCAGCTCTGAATAGATGTGAAACTAGCATCTTAGAATACAAATCTGTGCCATTACCCCACATACTTGTAAGCCTTTTTCATCAGTTACAATTGTTTTTACACTCTAGTCTACATTCAAAATAAACATCTTAATTGTCTTCTCTGTTTTAACTACAGAATTTTGCAAGTATTCCTTGATTCATATTTATATTCCCTTGATAATTATCACTAGGATATCATACTGAAGTAAGAAGCTAGGTTTATATGTGATTTGCTGTCGAGTTTTTCACCATTTCTGGTCTGGTTGATTGAATTAGCCAATGCAGATTTCTTAAACTCAGCAAAGCTTAATCATGTAAGTAATTTAATTACATAATAAATAAAGTCATTTTACCTCAGCATATTCACATTGATCTATTTTTGCTGCACAGTGATTAAAAATGACTCGTTTTTCTTAAATTTGGAAATCTGACAGTATTACTTGAATGAAATGATTTATAGTAGAAATAAATTGAAAATGAGGACAGCAAGGGTCATTGAGGTGCAACCAGATGAAGGTAAAATGCAGCTTGGAGTTATTGACCAGAAATCAAGGTGCCTATACAAATATGAATCAGAAGTTCTTAGGGAAATCTCCAGTAGGAAAAAGAAGGCACAAATTATCCCATTTGCATTACCATGAGATGTCATTCTATTTCTTTAATGTAACGGGTAAAGAATGCCTACAGTGCAAAAGATGTAGGAGATGCAAGTTCAATCCCTCGTTTGGGAAGATCTCCCTGGAGGAGGAAATGGCAACCCACCCAATATTCTTGCCTGAAAAATCTCATGGAGGGGGTCGCAAAGAGTCAGACATGACTGAGCAACTAAACAGAACAGAAGAACATCATAACTCCTCCATTTCTATGAAGGAGACTAAACAGATAATGGTCTTGAAACCATCTTTTGAAAAACTTAATAGCATAAAGTAGGTATTTGGTAATGCATTCTTGCCTGAACAAAACTTCTCATGATCAATAGGGCGCTATTGCTGACTTTAAAAGAAAAAATGCGCAACATGAGAGTAGGGAGTTAAGTTTTATTTGGAGCAAAGTGAGGACTGTGGCCCGGGAGAAAGCCCCTCAGCTAGCTTTGAGAAACTGCTCTGAAGAGGTAGAGCGGAAGGACAATATACATGTGATTTTGGTGAAGGAGGAGTACATGGAATGAAGCACATATTTTTTTTTTTTACAGAAGACTGCTGCTAGTCATAAGGAGCAGACTTCACCACGAAGGAATTTAGTGCTTTTCTAGATCTGAGGAGATGCAAGAATTGGGCTCATAAAATCAGCTCCGGAAAATATCTAACTCTCTGAAGACCTGTTCTGCCAGGTTTCCCCAAGCACAGAGTGCCTCATTCCTAATCTCCACCCTGCACTCCTTTCAGAAGGTGGTGGAGGTGAGCAGCTGCAGCAGCACCTGGTTTAATCCTTGTAGAAGTAGATGGCAAGCACCCACAGCAAGTGCTGATTTGTAGTTGATGCTGTCATTAAACAACAAAATGCTGAATGCTAAGAATAAGTTCGAAGAAGGCAATGGCACCCCGCTCCAGTACTCTTGCCTGGAAAATCCCATGGATGGAGAAGCCTGGTAGGCTGCAGTCCATGGGGTCACGAAGAGTCAGGCATGACTGAGCGACTTCACTTTCACTTTCACTTTCATGCACTGGAGAAGGAAATGGCAACCCACTCCAGTATTCTTGCCTGGAGAATCCCAGGGACGGGGGAGCCTGGTGGGCTGCCGTCTATGGAGTCGCACAGAGTCAGACACGACTGAAGCGACAGCAGCAGCAGCAGCAGCAAGAATAAGTTAATTCCCCTAAGTTCCATTCCTTCATTACTGAAGATCTTTCTTTTTCATAAATGGGATTCCATGTGTGATGCCAGAGAGCAAGCATATTATTGGTTGGACTATCAGTGGCTCTGTGAGCATGAGTAGCAGGGGAAAAATGATCCTTCTCTGTCTTCTCTGAGTTTCCAGTAGCTTTGGTCCTCACTAGTGTTACTCCAGTACTCTTGCCTGGAAAATCTCATGGGCGGAGGAGCCTGGTAGGCTGCAGTCCATGGGGTCGCTGAGGGTCAGACATGACTGAGCAACTTCACTTTCACTTTTCACGTTCATGCATTGGAGAAGGAAATGGCAACCCACTCCAGTGTTCTTGCCTGGAGAATCCCAGGGACGGGAAAGCCTGGTGGGCTGCTGTGTATGGGGTCGCACAGAGTCGGACACGACTGAAGCGACTTAGCAGCAGCAGCAGCAGCAGTGTTACTACAGGGACATACTTAAGTTGACTGCTGATGAGGAGTATAAATCCTATTATTTAAAATATATGCACTAAGTGAAGGTCTCTTCCATGCCAAGGCAGGTTTTGGTCACCATCAGTTGCTTCAGTTACTATAGTTCTCAAGGAGTAGATCTACCATATTCCTCATGATTTCTACCTATTGATACCTGAGTATTACTAAGAAGCACATTATTTGGGGACATCAAAATTGAATTTCTAGTCTGTGTTTTATGTCAAATTAGCACAAAGGACAAACGTATGCTTCTAGATTTACTTTTCTTCTTTTTACAATGTGAGTTTCCTACATAAAAAATAATGATAGCATATTTTGGCACTTGTGGAACCAAACTAGCAATAGGTAAATTCCCAAATAGCATATTGTTAAAATGCTTAAATACTTCTATTCTTCAAATCCTAATAAATATCTAAGAAATTATAGTAATACATTTTTGAGGAATTTTTGCTCAGTGCATAGAGAACTGTGAAATATTAATACTTTAGGAAAACATTCACTTAGAGAAATAATTTTATTATAAGAAAAGAAGTTAAAATTTGATAATAAGCATAATTTAATGAATAATTTTCTGTGGTGAGTCATTACCTCTTTGTAATAAAAAGAATTTTTCTCTCTATGCATGCACAGAGCAAGTTTCTGCTAAAAGAATCCGAAACTTGGGAGGAAAAGAAGCTAAGCGATTACCAAAAACTGTTTCTAGCATCTTCCAAGTATTATATGATATTTGATAATACATTAAATGCCTCTTTGTGAAATATTTAATAAAAGAGAGTGCAGGAGAAAGGTTATTAATCATGGCATTACTTTTTAAAGTAAACAGCAGTATGTCATTTGGTTGGTTTTGTTCACTGATATAGCCAAAGCACCATAACATGGCATGGAACATAATAAGACCTCAATAAATTATTATTGGAAAAGCTATCTGATTAGTCTCCATACACAAAGGCTGAAGTGAATTGATGGATAAAAGCTACTGGATAATCAAGCACATAATGCTGGCCTTAATTATGTGGCTGTTCCAGAGTTCAAAGGGGATGTCAGGACTCAAACATCTTTATGCTTTGGCCACTGGGCTACTTGGGTGGCCATGAGCTTTTTACTCTTACTCCACTACTCCACTGTGGATTTTTGGAGCAGAGACAGTCTCATTAGATATGGAGCACATACTATAAACATATGGTGAGTGCCAGTGTTTCATAGAGTGATAATGTTTCATACCAATTAACAATAAATTTCAAATACCATGCCAGTACAGTTTAAAGTACCATTATCCCATTGGATTGTCCATGAAAGCAATAATGTATATTTATTTCTTTACCTACTGAATTCTTACTGAGCAACTGAGCTTTCTATCACTTATCTCCTTTGTGCACTGTACCAGCTCATTAGGAATATTCCACAAAATAACAATGGAGTACTGTTAAATGACTTCAACACAAATTCTGTGTAAAAAGATTTCTGGTAAAGAATCTCTCTTCATGGAGTTTAAATTGTCTTTCAGGAACTGGAAACTAATGGATAAAATGTATAAGAACACTCTGGTTTTCTAAATAATTTCTTCATCACTTCTAATTTTTTTAAAAAGGGGAAATGATGGCTTTAAGAAAGTAAAATAATTAATTATCAAGCCATTGTGTATGGTATAGGAGACACTTAAAGGATAAACATGTCTAGGTATCTTATTGTGACCATTTATCTCCATATTTGACTTCACTGGCAAATGTGACACCTTAGAAAAGAAATCAGGCCATTTCAGAATTTATTGCTAAAGAGCGTGCTTTTTTCTCCCAGTCTTAAGAGACTTCATGAATATTTTAATGTCAGAGTTCACAATTTAACATATCAAGACTTGATTGCTAAAGACTGATAATCCTTGTCTATGCTACCTCCCCGATTTCATTACTGTCATGCACGCTTGGGACACTTCTAAAGCCAGAATCAACAACTGTAATAGAGTGTGAAGGACTAGATGCCTTTAGTTTCACTGCTCATAATATCAAGTACGTTTCAGAGTATTTGTTGAATAGCAGCATGAAAGTATCCTTCGTTAAAGTATCTTTTCATGATATCCTTCATGAAGTATGCTTTTTCTTTTATTTTTCTTTAAATGATATTGTTCATGGCTACTAATGTAATGAACAGATCATTCAGTAAGTAAACACATTTGATTACCAAATATATTCCAGGCTCCAGAAAACTTTCTGGGCACACACAGCGGAGTTTAAATCTCACAAGAGGGCCAGACATGAACATATCCAACTATGATCCAATAAAATATACAATAATAGAACTATGCAATTAGTGCATTGGAACAGTTGATGATGCCATTAATTTTCCTTTGGGAAGTAATAAATATAACAGCTAATATTAACTGAGTGATTACTGTGGGTCACATTCTCTTTTAAGTGCTTTATATAAGCTACCAGAAGTAAGAATGAATAGATATTATCTCCATATTTTTAGACTCTAAATGATGATGCGTTTTGCCCAAGGCTATAAAGCTAATAGACAGTGTGGCTTGGATTTGAACTCAGGAAATGTGGGTCCAAAGCCAAGACTCTTGATTCCCAAACCATGCTGCCTCTGCTTTCTTTTGAAGTCACCAGGGAAATGGTCAGAGACAAGTTCATATTTGACTTAAAAGCCAAAATAGAATGATGGGTGTGTGTGCTCAGTTGTGTCCGACTCTTTGCAGCTCCGCTGACTGTAGCCTGCCAGGCTCCTCTGTCCATGGGATTTCCAGGCAAAACTACTGGAGTGGGTTGCCATTTCCTTCTCCAGGGGATCTTCCCAAGCAGGGGTTGAACCTGTGTCTCCTGATCTCTTGCATTGGCAGGTGGATTCTTTACCACTGTGCCACCTGGGAAGCCCCATTGAATGATGAATTTATTAATTAGAGAAGGTAAAGAGAATTTTTAGCAAAGGAAATATAATAAGCAAGATCAGGAAGAAATGAGAGAGATGAGATACAAGTGGAAAATTACCCAAAGTCTGAGTTGCTCTTTTGGAGGGCACCATTGGAGACAGTGAGGGGAATGAGATTATAAAGGTAGCAGCCTTGAGTTGGAGTGGCCTGGTAGGCCATGAAATAGGATTTGGCCTTATTCTGTGGGATCCTCAAGGAGATATTATACTTACTCTAAAGATTATACTGACTTCCGAACCAGGTCCAAGTACAATTTAAGCTGTCAGTGAAAATTACAGGCTTTAACTTTTGTCACCATTTTTAAAGTGCAGTACGGTGTTGAATCAATCAGCTACATTCTATAGACAAAAGAAAACATTTTACTCTAAATAGTCTTAAGCAATTTGAATAATGAATGGTCTAAATGTATTCCTTTCACATAATTTATATAAACTCTCTTTGAAATGAGGTATTAAGTAATTGTAGGTTAAATTTTTCAATACTTAAAAAAACGTTCTTGCTGAAGCCCCATGTCATATGTGCAGTATGTAATCTTTTGTATTGGAGATGCCCATGATAAAGGAAAACAAACAAGATATCATAACCACCACTACCATCCCCACCAACAAGAAAATCTGACTTGGCTTAAGACTTTATATAGCTTTCAAATAGCTAGATTTTGTTTAAAACATCCAGTAGAATGTGTAGAAAGTGTGGTGGTAAACAGAAAACACCATCAGCTAATATGAAGTCAGAAGATTCCATGCAGGGACCAAGACATTCTCACGTCCCAGTCTCTTGGAAGCTTATTTATCATGAACAGTGCTCTATCTAACTCCTTCATCATCCATATGGCAGTACGTGCAATCCCCCTGTCTCCAAAACCACAGGTCTTCTGTCCTCATGCTTATGGCCAGATATCTGATAATATGGCCTGTTCTCTTGATTCTGGAGTCTTGGGCTTTCTACTTTCTGTCCTTCACTTTGTTTGGTTTTGTTTAGTTTGGGGAGAACAGCACCTTGTCCTGAGCACATCCAGAATCTTGTCAGAGAAGCAATCAGTGCACTCTTCCCTCGTGTTTCATCCCCTCACTCTGATTGAAGCATCCTTTCTCCAGGGAAGTGTAAGAAACAACAAAAAGCCTCCTTTAAGTGTCATTTTCCTTTCAGAATTATCTTTTTATTCTCAGAAAACTTGTGGCTACTTTCTATCCAAGGTGAAAAACCTCTTATCCACGTTTCTGTTTTAAAAAAAGCTGGGTAACTTAAGAATATGACACATTAAGAAGCAGATGGGCAAGCTGTTAGAGATAATGTGTTTTTCCTATTTGCATCCTATGTCCCATTCCCCACTTTTTTTTTTTCAGAAAGCAAGTCCATGGCTTTGAACTCAGATGTTTAAGAAACAAATAATTGATTATAATTAATAATAGATTATATCTCAAAATACATTTGAATTTTATGTATTAACATACAGATGGCTATGGTGCAATTTTGAGGAAAATTAACATTATCAATTTTTAGTCATTATAAATAATTGCCAGTGGTCACACTAAGAGATAAAAGATTATAAGCTTCATAAAGGATCCATTGTTTTGAACTATTAAAGGATGGCACCATATTTGACTAGATCACCTGTCTTTCTCTCATTAGATATTAATATATCTATATCTGTAATGAAAGGTGACACTTAGAATTCATTAAAGATAATTGAAGTTTGTTTTTGTAAACCATTTAATTTCTTTATTTTTTATTTTTTTATTTTACTTTATTTTACTTTACAATACTGTATTGGTTTTGCCATGCATCAACATGAATCCTCCATGGGTGTACACGTGTTCCCCATCCTGAACCCCCCTCCTGCCTCCCTCCCCATACTATCTCTCTGGGTCATCCCAGTGCACCAGCCCCAAGCATCTTGTATCCTGCATTGAACCTAGACTGGTGATTCGTTTCTTATATGATATTATACATGTTTCAATGCCATTCTCCCAAATCATCCCACCCTCTCCCTCTCCCACAGAGTCCAACAAACTGTTCTATACATCTGTGTCTCTTTTGCTGTCTCGTATACAGGGTTATTGTTACCATCTGTCTAAATTCCATATATATATGTTAGTATACTGTATTGGTATTTTTCTTTCTGACTTACTTCACTCTGTATAAGAGGCTCCAGTTTCATCCACCTCATTAGAACTGATTCAAATGTATTCCTTTTAATGGCTGAGTAATACTCCATTGTGTATATGTACCACAGCTTTCTTATCCATTCATCTGCTGATGAACATCTAGGTTGCTTCCATGTCCTGGCTGTTATAAACAGGGCTGCGATGAACATTGGGGTACACGTGTCTCTTTCAATTCTGGTTTCCTTGGTGTGTATGCCCAGCAGTGGGATTGTTGGGTCATAAGGCAGTTATATTTGCAGTTTTTTAAGGAATCTCCACACTATTCTCCATAGTGGCTGTACTAGTTTGCATTCCCACCAACAGTATAAGAGGGATCCCTTTTCTCCACACCCTCTCCAGCATTTATTGCTTGTAGACTTTTGGATCACAGCCATTCTGACTGGTATGAAATGGTACCTCATTGTGGTTTTGATTTGCATTTCTCTGATAATGAGTGATGTTGAGCATCTTTTCATGTGTTTGTTAGCCATCTGTATGTCTTCTTTGGAGAAATGTTTCTTTTTTAACCAAACAGAATCTTTTAAAAATTATTCCTATAATTACATTGCCCTAAGGCAATGGCACCCCACTCCAGTACTCTTGCCTGGAAAATCCCATGGACAGAGGAGCCTGGTAGGCTGCAGTCCATGGGGTCACTAGAAGTCGGACACGACTGAGCGACTTCACTTTCACTTTTCACTTTCATGCATTGGAGAAGGAAATGGCAACCCACTCCAGTGTTCTTGCCTGGAGAATCCCAGGGACGGGGGAGCCTGGTGGGCTGCCGTCTCTGGGGTCGCACAGAGTCGGACACGACTGAAGCGACTTAGCAGCAGCAGCAGCAACATGTTTTCAGTCTGATATGTGTCATTTTTCATAAGGAAAAGAGATTGAATTGGAGCCACACACTAGCTTATCTAGTAGGCCATGAAACTGAAGCATATGTGCATGCCATTCATCTCATGGGACTCAGTGGAAAAAAGGATGACAAAACTGTCCGGAATAGGTCACTGAGCATGATAGATATGCTTAGAGTCAGTTCTCAAACTCTGACTTTGGATCAGTAGAAGTCCATTGTTGGTTGAAAGCTGTATATGGACAGGTAAAGTAATTGAACTCAACTCTTTTCTCTGCTTTTTGCTATATGCAAAGTCAAGCCCTTCCTTCATTCTAGAAATCATAGTTTTATACATGTATATATATATATATTTTAAGAAATATAACATGGATATATGGATTATATCAGAGTGAGAATTGAAAACTAGATTCTACTTAATATTTTGAGAAATATTAATTAAAAACCTACTATGTGGTCACAAACTATTGATACACATATAATCAAATTGGACATAATCCCTTCTCAAGTATTCAGTGTACAATGGAGATTGAAAGTGTTAGTCACTCAGTCGTGTCCGACTCTTTGTCACCCTGTGGATTATAGCCCTCCAGGCTTCTCTGTCCATGGAATTCTCCAAGCAAGAAGACTGAAGTTCATAGTCATTCCCTTCTCCAGGGAATCTTCCTGACATAGGGATCGAGCATGGGTCTTCTGCATTGCAGGCAGGTTCTTAACCTTCAGAGCTACCAAGAAGACCCACAATAGAGGTTGGCTTTAAATAAATTATCATGCACTCACCAAAATAAATAGATGATTATCATGATTGAATCTCTGATGTTCTTGCAAAAACAATTTGGAGAAAAATTATAAGAATAGAGACTTCCCTAGCGGTTCAGTGGTTAAGACTTCACTTTCCAGTGCACGGGGTGCATGCAAGTTTGATCCCTGAACTGGGAGCTAAGACTCCACATGCCTCAGGGAAAAAAAAAAGAACATAAAAAGCAGAAGTTATATTGTAACAAATTCAGTAAAGACTTTAGAAATGGTCTACATAAAAAAAAATCTTTAAAATATGCAGAAAGCTATAAATATGTTTCAGAATATGGTAGGGTATTCACCCCCTAAAATGAAATCTGCCATAATTACTGAGAATGAAAGTATGTTTTAAAATAACATAATACATGTTTTGAGATAAATATGAAACTTTTTAACAAGTGATTTTATTTTTGATGGTGCAATTTCAAAAATATGGAAAAATGTGAATCTGAACCTATGTATGTAAACTTGTTCCATAGACCCAAAATAGTTTTGAATGCTTTTATTTTAAATAAGTGTTACAGCAATTAGATATAAAAAATATTGTGATACTAAGATTTGCCAATTATTAGGTTTACTGAGGGAAATAATCAAATCTATTCCTCTAATTAAGTAAGATTCTCATTCGCTAGGACTCATTCCTTTGGAAATAATTGAAGGCAAGGGAGTGGCTGTTCATGTTTTCTTCAGCCCATCTCTAATTGTGGCTCTATGGTTCCTTCACACTTTTTTTTAATTAATTTATTTATTTTAGTTGGAGGCTAATTACTCTACAATATTGTAGTGTTTTGCCATACATTGACATGAATCCACCACGGACGTACATGTGTTCCCCATCCTGAATCTCCCTCCCACCTCACTCCCCATCCCATCCCTCTGGGTCATCCCAGTGCACCAGCCCCGAGCACCCTGTCTCATGCATCAAACCTGGACTGGCGATCCATTTCACATATGATAATATACTTTAGTTTGTTTTACATCTTCACGTATTTTACAGTAATTGCAATCTCTCCACCAACTGGTTTAGAAATAATACAGAGGACAGATAATAAAGGTAACCAGTATTAATATGAGTCATTGATATTATCTTTTATCTGTTTCTAAGAGAAAAAGAACTGAAAATCAAACAGCTTTACAGAGTGACCTCATACCAATTAGTTAATGTACACAATGAAATCTATAACAAATGCAATATAATTTCCCTTAGCATCTTTAATCTAGTGCCTATACGGTTGGGGCTTCATAAAATGAGATGTTATAAATAGAGGGATACCCTAAAAGAGAAAGTAAATTAAAATGTGTGCTTTGTGACATAGTTGAACAGATGGACAGTTAACTTACAATCAGGTGATTTTGGATAAAATGACAATCTGCTGAAAACATGGTAGTCATTTAAAAACAAGTGGTAAGTAAAATAATGGAAATCACAGAAGTTATTTTATCAGTCAGAAACACATAGAATAATTTGATACCATTAATACTTCATTCATGCAGGTGTTTCTCAGAGGCACACACTTCACTGTGTATTTGTCATCACTCCTAATAAACATGTACTTGAGTTTATGTCATCTGAAAATAATTGGCATGCCCTACGGAGACATGGAAAACTGATGTAGTCTTACGCCTACCCAACATTTAATGACCTTAATCTATCTCAATGACTTGCCTTTCTATTCAAATAACCAGTTTGGGATGTAATTTACTAAAATCAACTTTCGTAGTATTATTTCAACAAAGGACAGCCTTTTGTGTGACAAGCTATAATATTTAGCTATTGAAAGGCCTACCATATTTCTCTCCCACTGAGAACTATTTGTTATCTAATGTCACTTATAGACTGCATGTAAATCAAATTATTATTTCCGGCTCTGCATGGTGCAATGCTGATTAAAAACTTGTCAAGCTATCAGAAGAATAAGGCCATTTCCCAGCATGGAATGATGTTATTTATTCTAGGCCCAATGATTGGTACCAGAACCAATGCCTAATAATAAAAATATCTATGACTGAGGGGAGAAAATCATTTAGAATGATCACTCTTATCACAGTCCTAAGGCATTTGGAATTTTGACAATGCTGAAATAATTGTGTAGCTTTGAGGAAATGTTCAAGAAGGTAGGTAAACTCTCATTGAACTCACTGCAGTCAGCAGAAACATTGCAGTTCTCATCACTTAAGGCTTCACAAAAATATTTAACACTGTTGTCCACTGTCCTCTTGACATACTCCTGCTTCCCACACTCTCAAGTTCTCCAGCTTTTCCTCTATTACATCTCAATCTCCCTGGCTGGTCCTCTGTATTCTGTTCCTCTATTAAATGTTAATTCCATGATTTGTCTTGTGTTCTCTTCTTTCTTCATTTAATTGCTTCCCCTGAAAATTGTATGTCTTCATGCATGTTCACTGCTACCCAGATATCTCCAAGCACAATCTCTGTCTTGACCTCCAGGCCCATACATTCCATGAGACATCTCCTACAGATAACTGAAATACAACCTGTGTAATTTCATTATCTTCCACCCTAAACTGGCTTTTCCTAACCTGTGGCTCCAGAATTCATGCAGTCATGTGGCAAAATTCCCAAGAATCATCCTAGACCATGTTGTCCTCACTCACATTCCCATTCATTAAAACCTGGTGAGTCAACCTCTTAAACACTCCTCAACCCTATTCAGTGTCTTCCCTCCCCACCGCTCATGTTTGTGTTCCCTTCAGCTATCCATCATCACTGTCCCAAAAGGCTACCTGCCTACATGCTTTCACATTTCTATTCCTGGCATCCAGAGAGCGGCCCCTCCCAAACCTGAACTACTTATGTTATTTCCAACCTTTCAATAATGCCACACTGCCTGAGGTCCACGCTCATCAGCATGGCATGAGTAGCCTTCGTGGTTACAGCTTGGTTTGCCTTTCCACACTCAGTCCTTAGCCTGAACGCCCTTACGCTCTAAGTTTCAACAAGTTTAACAGAGTACTGGGGCATAGAAAGATGTTCCACACTGCGTCTCTCTCTCTCTCCCTCTCTCTGTTGTGTGTTTTACACAGTTCTTTCTGCTTATAAAGTCTACTGTATTAGTTATCTATTGTTATACCAAATATTACCATAAACTTGGACTTAAAACAACACACATTTGTTATCTCACAATTCCTGTAGATTAGGAATCCAGGGGAAATCCTGTTGAATCCTCTACTTCAAGATGCCTTAAAAGCTATAATCAAGGGGTCAGGACTAGGATCCCAGCTGAAGGCTCAGCTGAGGAAGGATCTATTTCCAAGTTCATTCAGTAGTTGTAATAGTTTAATTCCTTGAGGTTCAAATTCCACCTGGCTATTGCCTAGAGACTTTCCTTGGTTCCTCGCATCATAGGCTTACTCATAGGCCACTCATTTACAAATATGGCAGCTGTTCCGTCAAAGCCAACAGAAGAAGAATCAGAATCTAAGGCGACCTTATCATACAGGTGACATCACATCACCTTACTATAATAGCTAGAATCAAATCAGTAGATTCAGCCCACACTGGAGGTAAGAAGATGACACAAAGATACAAATACCAGGAAGTGGGATTATTGGGAGCCATTTCAGAAGCTGCCTGCCACATCCTCCAACCCGAACTTCCTTCACCCATATCTGCCTCACAAGACTTGTGCAATTTTTGAAGACTCATCTCAATTATCAATATATTAATTCATCACTGAAGATTTCCCCAACCAATCCACCCCAAAGTTGATTATTCTCTTTTTTTTAACTCCCACTGTACACCTAACATTATTTTAAAATTATTTGTTCAGCTTGCTTTTTCTTTCATCAGGACCTGGAGAGCAGAATTGCAGTTTACTTTTCCATTGTCTGGTAGGTTGTCATCATTCCAAAAGAAAGTACTCATTAAGTGTAAAATAATAAATGTTTAAAAATAAATGATACTGTGAATATTATGCATTAATACATGGAATTATCTGGAAACATAGTATCCATGGGGGAATACTAACATCAAATAATCTAAGGTCTGAGCATTGCATTTACTTTAGCTAAGGTAAAAAAAAGGCAATCTTCTTTAAGTCACATCACAAAGTGACAGATTTATCTCTGTTATTTTAAAGTTCCTTCAAATGAAAGACTAAAATGAAATGCCATGTGGCTAATATGAAGGAAAGGTTAAGAGCATCAGTTCAGTTCAGTCATTCAGTCGTGTCTGACTGTTTACAACCCCATGGACTGCAGCACGCCAGGCTTCCCTGTCCATCACCAACTCCTGGAGCCTACTCAAACTCATGTCCATTGAGTTGGTGTTAGCATCAAACCATAAGATGGAAACACAAGTTTTCCACATACTATCTATGTAGTCTTTGGCAAATTATTTAACCTCCTGTGCCTTGGCTTACTCATCTACAAAATGCGAACAGTAATCAGACCTACATCATAGGGCTGTTGCAAAAATATTAAATAAAATGATTCATAGAAATCAATTAAAATAAACCTGTTTATATTGGACTCTCAGTGAATATGTCATTATTATTTCCTACTGTGGAAATAATAACATGGAAAGATGTCCATGACATGAAAAAAAAAAGGCAACTTGGAGAACTCTATGTAGAACCTCTATTACCTTTTGCAAAAAAAAAAAAATACATATACTTAGTTCATCTGTATGTTTATATGTTGGGAAAATTTGGAATTATACACAATAGACTTTTAACAGTGATTATTTCCAGAGATTGGGGAAGCGGGGAAGGATGGAGGTGTTACCTCTATTTGTTATTTTGCAGACATTTGTATTGCTTGAGATGTTATTGAGTTGACCCAAAAGTTTGTTAGGGTTTTTCCCTACCATCTTATAGAAAAATCAAAAGAACTTCTGGGCAAACCCAATAAATAAGCATATGTTGCTTTTATAACTTGGTAAGAGTGGTAGAGAATCCATCTGCCAATGCAAGAGACTCAGGTTTGATCTCTGGATTGAGAAGATCTTCTGGAAAAGGAAATAGCAACCCACTCCAATATTCTTGCCTGGGAAATCCCATGGACAGAGGAGCCTGTTTGGCTACAGTCCATATGGTCACCAAAGAGTCAGACACAATTTAGTGACTGAGCATGCACACAAGGGCTGCATTATTTCTTCTAAAATAACATGTTAAGCTCCTAACCGTCAGTAGTTCAAAAATGTGACCTTATTTGGAAATAGGGTCATTGCAGATATAATCATGAGGTTACTTTGGCATTGAATGGGCCTTTAATCTGCTAAGACTGTTGTCCTTTTAAGAAGAGAAAAGACACACAGACACACAAAGAGAATGCTGTGTGATGATGGAGACAGAAATTGGATTTGTGCAGGTACCAGCCAAGGAATGCCAAAGACTGCTGGCGAAACACCAAATGCTAGGCAGAAGTAAGCAAGGACTTCCCTATTTGATGGTAAAGAGGTGATTGTTTTCCAGACCCCATTTTTCCATCATGATACTTGCTAGAATTTAGGAGTTTTTATTTTGATAACAAACTGACCTAATTTGCTGAATGGGTTTCTCCTCTGTGCCAAATTTATTATGCTTTGATTTTGGACTTCTAGCCTCTGGAACTGGAGAAGGCAATGGCATCCCACTCCAGTACTCTTGCCTGGAAAATCCCATGGACAGAGGAGCCTGGTAGGCTACAGTCCATGGGGTCGCTAAGAGTCAGACACAACTGAGCAACTTCACTTTCTCTTTTCACCTTCATGCACTGGAGAAGGAAATGGCAACCCACTCCAGTGTTCTTGCCTGGAGAATCCCAGGGACGGGAAAGCCTGGTGGGCTGCTATGTATGGGGTCGCACAGAGTCGGACATGACTGAAGCGACTTAGCAGCAGCAGCAGCAGCAGCAGCAGCCTCTGGAACTGAGACGATACACTTCTTCTTCTTCTTCTCTTTTTCTTTTTAATACACTTCTGTTGTTGTAAACCACTCAGTGTTTGGTACTTTGATACAAAAGCCCTGGAAGAGTACTATAAATTAGTAGTTTTAAAAGTATAAGTAAAATGCTGAAAGACAGGCAGTTACATAGCTGGTAAGATTATAATATTTTGGTGAAGTTTAAGCTACAGGGTCAGTTTGACTGTAACCCTCTCCAGCCTTGGCAATAAAATTATTCTTCTAAAAATCTCAACGAAATCTTTTTTAAGTAGTTCATAAACTCATGAGAGGTACTAAGAGATCTGAGGGCTATTTCTTTACATTCTGTCCCTTCATGCAGTTTCTTCTATTTGATTTCCAGTTATGTAAGTCATATCAACAGGATAGATGGTCCAAGGGCTAAGTAATAGTTGATTGGCTACTGGGAAAGTATATACCAAATACTAAAGAGAAATATCAAGTAATTTTTCTCTATTATGTGATTCAAATGATACATGTCTTAGAAAAATAATTTTAAACAAACATTCAATTAGTTTCCAGCTGGTCTTTCAACTGTTTAAAATATTATAGTGGTAAGATCAGTTCAGTTCAGTCATTCAGTTGTGTCCGACTCTTTGCAACCCCATGAATCACAGCACGCCAGGCCTCCCTGTCCATCACGAATTCCCGGAGTTCACTCAGACTCACGTCCATCGAGTCCGTGATGCCATCCAGCCATCTCATCCTCGGTCGTCCCCTTCTCCTCCTGCCCCCAATCCCCCCCAGCATCAGAGTCTTTTCCAATGAGTCAACTCTTCGCACGAGGTGGCCAAAGTACTGGAGCTTCAGCTTTAGCATCATTCCTTCCAAAGAAATCCCAGGGTTGATCTCCTTCAGAATGGACTGGTTGGATCTCCTTGCAGTCCAAGGGACTCTCAAGAGTCTTTTCCAACACCACAGTTCAAAAGCATCAATTCTTTGGCACTCAGCCTTCAAAATGAACCTCTTTTTCAGAGGTTTATTTTCTTAATGACATCAAAGTCATTAAAATGGAGAGTCAGTTAGAAATATATATATATATATATACAACAATATACATCCATAGTTTTAAAATATTAAAAAATGCATATCAAATGGACAAATTGTTCAATACAAATATTTATAAGTAAAGATGTGCTGTGTGTGCTAAGCTGCTCAGTCGTGTCTGACTATTTGCCACCCCATGTACTGAAGCCCGCCAGGCACCTCTGTCCATGGAATTGTCTAGGAAAGAATATTGCAGTTGCCATGCCCTCCTCCAGAAGATCTTCCCTACCTAGGGATCGAACCTGTGTCCCTTAAGTCTCTTGCATTAGCAAGGGGTTCTTTACCATTAGCGCCACCTGTAGGTAAAGTTAGAGCTCTTAAATGTTTTATTTAGTGGTGAAGCTTTCAATTTTAACTTTGTTTTCTTGTATTGTAGCTGAAATTCAGCCTCTGTACTCCGGTACTGAATTGAATCTCAGAGATAGAGTTTGGGGTGAAGTAGAAGCTTTGCCAGGCAAAGGGGACTACAGTGGGCTAGTGTTCTCAAACCATGTACCCCAACCCAGGGGAGGATCAGGGTGCCTGTAGGGCCTGCATTCCTGCAATCCAAGGATCATCCTTGTGATGAGCTTCTGTTGTTCTCAAGATCTCTGGGAAGAGTGCTTCAAGTAGTTAACATCTTCTATTTGGAAGGAGTTTTAATTCTGCAGAAGAGCTCAAAGATATTGTTATGTATATGTCTTGAGGGGGAACCAGGACCCTACCCCAAGGCTGCACTATCATTTCTCGACCTCTCCTCCCTTGTCTCTTGGAGAAGGAAACCCTTCAAGAGGGAAGGACTTCCCTGTCCTTCCCAACCCACTCCAGTATTCTTGCCTGAGAAATCCCATAGACAGAGGAGCCTAGTGGACTGCAGTCCAGGTAGTCACAAAAGAGTCAGGCATGACTGAGTGACTTAACAACAACCCTTGTCTCTGCATCATCTCCCTTCCTGCTCAGCAGCTATTTGTACCTGCCGTTTGGAACTCAGGGAAGGTCAGGAAGGCTGAATGAAACCTGTTTCCTGCAAACAAGAAATGGATGACACAGAATGTCTTGTATCTAGGAGCACCACCGGGGCTTCTGGGGGCTTCCCTGATAGTTCAGCTGGTAAAGAATCCACCTGCAATGCAGAGACCATGGTTCGATTCCTGGGTCGGGGAGATCCCCTGGAGAAGGGAATGGCTACCCACTCCAGTATTCTGGCCTAGAGAATTCCATGGACAGAGGAGCCTGACAGGCTACAGTCCATGGGGCTGCAAGAGTTGGCACGACTTAGTGACTAAAGAGAGAGAGAGTATAGTCCATGCGGTCACAAAGAGTCAGACATGACTGAGCAACTTTCATAAAAAAAAAAAAAAAAGAAGAAGAAGAAGAAGAAGAAAGAAGAAGCCCCATAGGGTCCTGCTTCGTTTCAGTATTAGAAAGAATAAGACCAGAAATTAAGAGCTTTTTCTTTTCTCAATGTGTGTAACCATGGAAGATAGCAGAAGGAGCAGAAGAGAGTGAGGAAAAATGTAATCATTTTGATTAATAAAATAAATGGAAGAAGGGAAAGAACCAATAACCCCAAATAGTGCAGCATATATTATTATTTCTTTTCTTTGCCTCTTTCTCAAATATCTAGCTTATTCAAGTAGACTTTACCTCCAAGGATTACAAAATTGCTTAAAATTTAAATTTATCACAGTTTTATTATTTTTTCATGGGATTACGTGTTTCTTTTAAGACTCTTCGAAATTAATGAAAACTGTGTAAGTTTGATGCTGTCCAAAGACTTCCCTGTCCTCCAATTTAAGAGATTGTAAGGAATATATGAAAATTATGTTACAAAATATGGCAAGAAAAATAGGGAAAAGAAAAGGAAGGAGATCAGGGAGGAGGGAAAGAGGAGGGAAAGAGGAAGGAAGGAAAGAAAGAAACTGAAAATGGAAATACAAATCTCTCTATTATCCATTAAGACAAATCTCTCTATTATCCATGATCAGTATTATTTGCCATTATCAGTACAGAAAACAAAACAAAAAGGTATGTGTCACATTGTCCTTAGTAGTTACTGTTACTTATTAAGAGAGCAAACCAACAGTGTTTTCCTCTGGTACTAAAGCAAAGGTTAAACAGCCTGAAAATTACCAGTGCCATGGAAATGTACTCTGGGGTTAATAGGCACAAAGTGTCCATCTTTGAGCTATTTTAACAACTACCCTAGAGACCAAAGATAAACCAAAGGACTGTAAGGAAATATAATTACATCGGACATGAATGTCATGAAGAGTTAATTAGGCTTCAGTGGGTCGTAACTTATTTTGAGGATGTGGAATTTCAGAAAACCACCTAGCTCTCTTCATATTACCTTGAGACACTAGAGGTGTAATTGTTGTCATTATTGTTTTAATCAGTGCTGCAGTTTAATGGTTATATATGTGGTTGTTATAAGGTCTTTTAAGCTGTTGAGGATTTCAGTATTTGACAGGTTACCTGAAAAAAATAATTCTGGCATTTCATAGATTAAATATTGCTCTTCTCAGTTAATAATAATATTGCATTTTTGAAATGGTTATTATTGATAGAACACATGCTCAAATGCCTTGCATGACTGCCTTTTACTGCGCCTCATTTATTTTCCTTGGAAGTCACTAGGATTATCTCATTAGACCAACACTGCCGCCATTTTTACTCAGTGTATACTGTATGGTAGGTATATTGCAAAATACTAAAAGGGAGGAAAAAGACACTTGCAATAGCTTATACTGGAAAAACATTATAATTACTACAAAAGATGACAGGGATAATATTTTATTAACAGTAGTTCTTGATTTTCTTGATTGCAAATGCTAAGTACCATATTAGGCACACAGCTTGAAATATATGTAGCACAATGAATAGAAAAGCTCACTCCCCTAAAACATAAAAGGAATGAAGAATAGGTTTTCGATGATCCCATTTAAATATTTTCAAAAAGGGTTATTTTCCACCCAGCAGTAGAATAATTGATATATAATTACAAAAGAGGCTATGCCAGAATTATTGCTAAACCCTTTATATTGAGCACAATGGTCTTTATATAGTGTTTGATGGGAACTCTATCATTTCCCTTGGGGTAATGGCCAGTTCTTTTACCACTGTAAGAGCTTAAATGCCTCTGTTGCTAGATTTTCTGTTAGCCACACTTGAATCTTGAAAATGGGCAAAGACAAAATATTCCTAAGACAAAGACTTAATGGACTGCCTTCACTCTTAGTTCCTAGGCTGACTTTCAGCTTCCAAGCCTGGCTTCTGCTCTGTAACTAGCCCGGAAGGCCCTGAGTGCCATAGTATAGCTGTGGTTCTTAGTGTGGCTTCATATTAGAGTCACTGGGGTTGGGGGTAGGGGGTGCCCACCGACCCTCATCAATTCTGAATTAAATGGCCCAGATCTGGGTCCTGGATTTTTTTATAATGCTCTCTGATGTTTAGCCAGTACATCAGTGATTATTAGATCAGTCATCAAAATAAGAGTTTGCTTCACATGGGTGAGTTGTATAGTGTTAATATTCTTGGTTATGTTATTACACTATGGTTTTGTAAGAAGTTCCTATTGAGGAAAACTAGGTACATGGAAGCGACTTAGCAGCAGGTATATGGAATTGGATTTCTCTATGCTGTCTCTTACAACTGCTTAAATCTACAGTCATTTCAAAGAAAAAGTTTAAATTAATTTTTAAAATTGTCTACCCATGAATTCTGTCTAACTCATCTGGGACTCTTAAGACAAGAACTGGACCCCAGCTGATCAAAGTATCTGCAAGTGGGTCCTGGAACCTTCATTTTCAACAAGCTCTCCAGGTAATTTCACTGAAATTGCAGACATTGATTTAGGTCCTTACATGTTTAGATTTTGAGGAATACTGAGCACCTGGCCAGTCTTAGGTAAGGGAGAATTAGACAAACTGACATTCTCAGATCACTCTCCTGTTCAGTATTCCCCTGCGATTCCCACTTCACTTGTCCGAAAAAGAGGGGGGCGGGGATGGGTAGGCATTGTAAAGTGAGGAGCTATGATTATTCAGTCATTCATTCCAACAAAGCAGTAAAAAATAACCTTTGTAAACCAATCATCTCAGGCATTGTGACAAACTATACACAGATTTCTTATTTCATACTCAAAACCACCCTGGGATAGAAGTTTCTTTATTTTTCCCATTTTGTAGAAGAAAACACTGAAACTTAGAGAAACTATGTTACTCTATGTTAATGAGCTTTGGATCTAGAATTAGAACTCAGACTCTGAAATCAGAGGCTGTTTTTTGTGGTAAAATATAGGTAACATTGGGCTTCCCCAGTGGCTCAGTGGCAAAGTATCCATCTGCAATACAGGAGATGCAGGTTCGATCCCTGGTTCAGGAAGATCCCCTGGAAGAGGGCATGACAACCGATTCCTATATTCTTGCCTGGAGAATCCCAGAGACAGAGGGGCCTGGCGGGCTATATAGCATCACAAAGAGTCAGACATGACTGAAGCGACTTAGCACACCTATGTAACATAAATTTTTACCATTTGAACAATTTGAAAGGGTACAGTTCAGGAGCATTAAGTACATTTACATTGCTGTGCAACTATCACCACCACCCATCTTCAGAATTTCTTCAACATCCCAACTGAAACTCTGCCCATTAAACAATATCAGAGGACATTTCTATTAATATTAGGCAGTATTCCCTAATCCCAGTCCTTTCTACCTAAAAAAAAAAAAAAAAAAAAAAAACACAACTTTGAAAGAATTTCAGGCAAAAAGTAAAGAAAACAATTTGGGAGACAAACCCCTTGCCAGAATTCCCCAAATCACACCATGTAGACACAGCTCTGTGTCTAATGCTAGTCTTGATTTGGCTGCATTTTTATTGAATCTAAAAAAAGTAGTTGTCAGCACTATCATAAACCCAGGTGTAAAGCCAGGCTGCCCAGTTTGAAAGCCAAGGTGGCCACTCATTAGATGAGTAACTCTGGGTAAATAATTTAACCTATTTGTGCTCCACTACTTGTCATCTGTGAAACAGACATATTAATGACACCAAAACAAAGTTTTACTCTGAGGATTAAATGATTAATGAACCTGAAACCCTTAGAACCTTGCCTGGCACCACCTCAGTTCCCTTGCCAAAAGTTAGCTATTACTATTTCCCCAGTTGTCAATTTTATGTATTTAATTTCATGTACTTAATTTTCTCACATCTGTTTCATTGTTAATCTTGTAATTTAATAGTAAACACAATATATAGCAGCCTACATTTATTTTGAGTATAAGTATTTTTTAAAAATTACAGTAATACATCCTCAAATTTAGGTCTCAAGCAATTTGACTTGGAAAGATTTTTCAGGCACTGAACCCAGTCTTGAGAAAATAGTAGTTATCACCCAGTCTATAATATCTGAACATAAGAGAAATTGCTCTCATGAGTGCTTGTTTCTGTTTTTCTTCCACTTGATTAGAAAATGCACTGTTGATGGCCAATCCTTGAGCAATCTAAATATATAATTAATTAGAGGGACAAATTGAAATTGACCAGATCTGCTCAGATTTCTCAGAGCTTTGAAAAAAGTACTTTTCAAATGGTCAGAAAAATTACTTAGAATTGAGGTATGCATTTAAATGCAAGTCAGTGGAGATACAAAAGAAAAACCAGGCTCTCATGATATTTTAAGTACTAAACCTTGCTTCTTAAAACAAACCAAAGTCTCTTTCTATTGTCAGTGGCTGTCTTCTAGAACAGATAGTTTGGTATTTTATAAAGGACAAAAACTTGTCAAAAACATTTCTATGCAATGTATCTCTTTTGAATAACTACTCCTTGAATTTGAGTAAAAGAATTCATCGAAGCTAAACTACAGAGACGTTTCATCTGCACAAAAGAAAAAAATACTATATAAGAAGCATATTTGAAGATGTGTCATTGAAAATCAAAGAGGATTTTAAAAATGAACTTCAAATGGGAAAAAGGGGAGAGAAATCAATGATTACAGTCATTGGTGATTTAAGTTTAGAAATTAGTGTCCATTTGTTACTTGATTATATTGCAATATAGTGGTAAACAAAATAAGCAAGAATTTGGGTTTTCTACTCTAGGAAATTGAAGCATGTATGAAGCTTCGCAAATACAAATTTTGCTTCAATGGTAATTATGAAACAGTGAGCAGGGGTTTCACTTCCAGATAAAGATGGACAATGTAGGTCAATTTCTGACTTGCCTTTTTGGATATTCAGTAGCAGCATGATTTAATTGGGATCAGATAATTGCTCAGAAGGCTACATTGAACACATTAACATCCCTCAGTGTCACTCCTGCACAGCTAGTTAGCCTGACGTTGTTTGTCAAAAACTGTCACAAGGGAGTGTGTCTCCCTGAGAAAAATAACCTGTATGTCATTGCTCAGAGTTTCAAGACCAAACCCTAAAGTGATGAGAAAAAGATTTTTTTCAGCAAAGCTACCTTTTTTCTAAACTGATTAAATCAGCCCATCATGATAATGTGAGAGCATATTAATATAGATTATTTAGGAGGAGGTTCGTTATCTTTGTTCTTCTAGCTTTAATGTGATGGTTTCAAATGTCCCTCTTACTCACTCTTGGCTTTGAAGAATATTATATCAGTCTTGAATATCTTCTGCACAATATTCTAAATTATGCAAATAAAATATGTAAATATTGTTTTAAGGACTAGTATGGGGGATTTAATTTTTATTGCAAATAATCTATGTTTTCTGTGATTTTCTGATTCTTGAAATAGAAGCAAAACCTCAGAAATTCATTGTGGCAGTATTTATCCTTTTTATTATGAATGATGACTATGAGCTCAGGAAAAGTCTAATATCATCAAAATAAAAACACCCAAGAAGGGTATAACATAACATATAATATTTATAAAAGAAATTCATGTTATTTATAATAATTGTAACATTTTAATGTTGTTTGAATTGACATTATTAAGTTTTAATACCCACCTGTGACTTCTGACTTCTATCTACTGATGTGAGGACTTAAAAGGCAATAATAAGATTTCTAGTCTGTTAAATCTAGGCAATGAACCAAACAAATAAGTAATTTGTGGTACATTTCTATCTGTCTCTGGACATGGTATCAAGATAATTTCTAGTTTTATAAAATGAAAGCAGTGACAAAAAGCCACCAATTTTTTTTCTTCAGAGTAATAGTACATAGTACTATACACTATAAGTTTTACACAAATACTGGAATGAAAAAGAACTGTTGACCACTATACCCGGGTCTCCTGCATTGCAGGCAGACGCTTTACTATCTGAGCCACCAGGGAAGCCCATATATAGACAGATAGATAGATATACATGATAGCATTAATTCTCAAAGGAAATATACACATTTAACATGTATCTGTAGTGAATACATGAGAAAAGGAAATAAAAAGCTGTAAATATCTCTGCAATTAACATGAATAAATTATATAAATGACAGTTTTAATTTATAAAGGCCCTCAGAGCATGTTATAAATAAGATATAAAACAAAATCAAATTTAAACTTCTCTAGTATTAAACAAGTTCTTTGCATGATTCTTCTCCCTATTGAAAGTGCCGGGTTTCTCACTAACATACAAACTTTGGAGAAAAACCTGTTGCCAGCGTGTCATGAGACAGATATACAAAACCAAGGCCACTTTTCAGCGGGCTTCATGTCTTCAAGTGTTGCTTGCATTTTTGTATGTGGAGAAGACAAGATATAGGTGTAGCTATGAGAAAGAACTGTGTATACAGACAATTGCTTTTTCTCTTTGCCTCTGAGTAATGAGCACTCAGGCCTTCCCTGCTGGCTCAGTGGTAAAGAACCTGCCTGCAATGCGGGAGACCTGGGTTCAATCCCTGAGTCAGGAAGATCCCCTGGAGAATGGAATGGCAACCCACTCCAGTATTCTTGTCTGGGAAATCCCATGGACAGAGGAGCCTGGCGGGCTACAGTCCACGGGGTCACAAGAGTCAGACATGACTGAGCAACTAAACAACGACAGCAATGGGCACCCAAGTGGTTTTAAGGGAGATGAACCCTTACACTGGCTCACATGACTCTGATGAGATGCCATCTTTCTTAGTTTGAATTATTGATATCTAGTCCTTTTTAAGGATCAATAAGGCAGAGGATTTAAATGTTGATACTTTTTTTCTTCCTTTAATAATTTTGCCTGGTTTTAAAAAAATGCATTTCCTTTGTCCAACTCGTATGGTGTTTCCACATTTAGCTGTGGTATTAAAATAGGAAAAAAAATGCCATGTGTGTTGGCAAGTAGGCCCCTCTTCTGGGCTGTCCCCAGTGGTAGGAACATACTTTCATTTTTAATCATTCAGAAGCCTGTCACAGTAAGGGAGTCCATTTTATGGTCTTGGTGCATCAAGAAGTGGATTCGTTCTCCCTAGCCAAGTCAGCTCATGGCTGTGAACAGAGCTCACCAGCCTGCTGGAGGACAAGATACTCAGCAAGGACAAGAGTATCAGCTGGAAACTAATTAAAATTGCTATTACAATGAATGAACCCTCTACTCCCTGAAATGACAGCAAAGTGGAAAAAAAAAATCGTCCTTTGCATTTCCTTTGTTTCGTACAGTGGGTTATGTGGCCCATTCATTATAGGCTTTATTCTCAAGTGGAACAAAACAGTCAAGTGAAAGAAGGCATTTTATTCTTGGGCTTCAAAGTGGTTTTCCTTTTTTTTCAAACAGGTACAACTCAGCTCTCAATTGCTTTAGGTTGAAGTTAATGGCAGTGGTTCACTGCTTTTTTTTTTTTTTTTTTTCAATCAGTGGCTCCTCAGTTGTCATCCCTGGTTCTTTACAGGTGAATATAGAGGCTGTATTCTCTCAGCTCTTAGACTGTCAGGACATTGCCACTGGTATAATTTATAACATGACTAATTAAAATGAATTTGCCTGCAGTAACATTCCACACAGTATTTGTGGGAAAGAAGTTATTAAAATATTCAATACAGCAACAGTAAACTTGAATGCAAAGTAATAATAATCATACATTTTTAATTACATGTTTAATACCCATTTGGCTAATATAGAAGTATTCTGAAAATCGCTTAGGCTCAGCATAATGTTTTTGTGCTTGAAAGTGAAGTCGCTCAGTCGTGTTCGACTCTTTGTGACCTCATGGACTGTAGCTTACCAAGCTCCTCTGTCCATGGGATTTTCCAGGTAATAGTACTGGAGTGGATTGCCATTTCCTTCTCCAGGGCATCTTCCCGACCCAGGGATCAAACCCGGGTCTCCCGCTTTGTAGACAGACACTTTACCGTCTGAGCCACCAAAGACATCCTTGTGAATGGGCTTAGCATATACCCTGTCATTGAGGTACAGCTGTTTAAAATCAGACACACATTGTCTTCCTATGATACTTTGCACAAGAGTAGCTATAATCAATATGAGTTTATTTTGCTTATTGCAGGCATATTGAATGATCCCTATTGTCCACAGATTTTTTTTGAAAAGTTTCGAACCTGCAAAAATTGCAAGACTAATACAATGAACAACCATATACCATTCGCCCAGAATCAATTGCTAACATTTGCAACCTGTTTGTGTCTGTCTGTCTCTTTCTGTATATGTATGGGTGCTCAGTTGTGTCTTACTCTTTGCAACCCCATGGACAGTGGCCCACCAGGTTCCTCTGTCCATGGTATGTCCCAGGCAAGGATACTAGAGTATGTTGCCATTTCCTTCTCTAGGGCATCTTCCAGAAACAGGGATCAAACGTACATCTCCTGCATTGGCAGGCAGATTCTTTACCACTGAGCCAACAAGGAAGCCCCTATATATATATGCATGTGTCTATATGTACATATGTATATATGTGCACATATATATACATATGTATATATATAATGTACAAATTATTAATACATATATAATTTCTCTGGAGCCATTTTAGAGTTAACTTCGAAATGTCATGATACTTTACTTCTAAATGCTGTTAACCCTTGAACAACAGGGGCGTTAGGGGCACTGACCCTCTGTGAAATCTGAAATCCTGCTGTAACATAGTCAACCCTCCTTAACTTTGGTTCCTCCACAACCTTGGTTCCTCCATTGTCAATTCCTTTGTTCTTTTAACCTGGCAAGATGTTTCCCTTCACTCATTTGGAAGGTGTTTCAGTTTATGTGTGGCAAGCTACTCTCTTATCTTGATGCTATTGATTAAAATATCCTAATATGAAGAAAAGTATTGTTACTGTTGTTGCCAAGGAAATTACAGTCTAAATGCTGAAAGGAAAAGGAAACATAGGGGAAATCAATATAACAATTGAATAAGGTTTAAAGTAAAGATACAGTATATGTTATGAGGCAGTTTAGCATTAATTGCTAACTGAATGGTATAGGAAATGTCTATATTGTCTGAAATGTATAAAATTATTGATTTTTATAATGCAATACCAATTGTCCAAAGTGGGCAAGAATTAATGTTGGCTCTAGTAATAATCATTTACAAAACAGTACATGTGATTTCAAGGAAAATAAGGTAATGCTGCCTCATAAATATGAAAATTATTCATTGATCAAAACTGTACCACAAACTTCTGGTGTCTGATCTTTTAAACTGTCGCACTATGTTAAAGTAATTAAGAAGAGAATTGAGGCAAATAAGACTGCTTTTCTTTCTTTATTTATTTTAAGACTGCTTTTAAAACATATCTTTGCATGGTGCTTCATATTGAATTAGATCATTACAAATGTGACAAATCTCTTTGCTAAGTATTATTTAAGAATTCTAAATTTTAAAAAATGCCCTCCATTATATTTATCAAGACTTCCAAGCCTTATTCACCATTTTAAAATTTTTGATTTTTCTACTTCCTGACCCCAGGCAAATAGTATACAACGTTTAACTCTAACTCTTTAAAAATTATACTGATTTTTTATATTATTATGACAAGTGTTATGATGGATCTTCTTTTGGAATTCAATAACCTAGGGATGAAAAACTATTTTAGATTCAGTAATTCTAACTTCATAAATCTTCTGATTAATAAGCTTTCTCAAATGCATTTTAAGCTGCAAGAAAATCGCTGAATATAAACTAAAACTGCTCAGAGAAATGCTTTTTATTTGGCCTTTTCAAACAGAAATGAATGTACAATGAGCCCAGTTTTCTCTTTAGCACTCAGTGCATAGCTCAGGGCTACAGTGTTAGTCCAATGCCCTCCACTTCCTAGTTCCCATTTAGTATCGATTGGACTGAAGGATTGCACACTTGACATCAACGATCACTGAGATACACCAACCCATGTGCAAAGCTGGCCAGGCCATTGTGTGTGCCTAGTGTTTTACTGGAGTTCAATAACAAAACTGGAGATCAGTTTCAATCAATCATATGTAGAGTACGGAAAATGCTCTGTCTTCCTATGACTGCTGACTTTTGCTTAGTGGTTGTATTTTCCTAGTGGTGAATGTTAATTTTATATTACACGTAAAAGTTATAGTATATTTCATTCTCCCTCATTTTCTAAACTTTAAGAGTCTGTTCTTTTTATTTGTGTTATTTAGCATGCTCGAGGCACTGCTATAAGGGCTTTATAAATATTAGTTAATGTGAAAGACAACAAAAACAAGCTCTCATATACATTTCTCTTGTGAATTCAGTAGCTAGTCTGAATTTTAGTGGAAGATGTTTCTGTTTATAGACAGGTCACAGAACGACTGCTACTCAGGTGCCCATAATCTGTTTAATATGGAATCCAATACAGCCTCCTTGCAATCTGTCTGCCAACACGCTGGAAAGAACACATGTCCCTTACCAGTCACTCCCCAATCCCTCATCCCCCAGCCCCTTGCAACCTGCAATCTGCTTTTGGTATCTGTGACTTTGCCACTCTGGATATTTCATACCAATAGAATCCTACAGTATGTGACCTTTTGTGTTTGGCCTCTGTGTTTTTGTGTTTTTTTTTTTTTTAAGATAATGTCTCCAGGGTTCTTCCCTCCATGTGGTAGCCTGTGTCGGTAATTTACTCCTTTCTGTTGCTGAACGATATTCCATTGTGTGGCTATTCCACATTTTCTTGATCTCACTGATAGAGATTTAGCTTTTTTCTTCCTTTTGGCTGCTATGAATAATGCTTCCATGAACATTCATGTACACATTTTTGTGTGGCCCCGTGGTCTCCATTTTCTTGGTTATATACTGTGAGTGGAATTGCTGAGTCCTATTTTTGAGAAACTGCAAAACAGTTTTTCTAAGTGGTTACACATTTTACTTTCCCAATAAGTATGCCTCTATATTTCAACTGAGTGATAAAAATGGAAACACACAAAGCATATAAAGAGATTTTCACTTCAGGTTACATCTGAGATATTTGGCTATCTTTGAAAGTGGATATTCAGTATTTAACAATAAAACCTAATAACATGCCTCTTTATGTGCCTGACATTATTATGCTGGATGGCAGCAACACAATCACAGGGGAAGCACAGTCTGAGGGATTACAGAAATAAAATTGGAGGCATGTGGCCATTTAGCCTTCCAAAGCCCAATATGAAGCCAAATAACAGATCTGGGTCCAGTACTGAGGTGGAAGCTGAAATTCAATACACCTCTCTTCCTATCTTCTTCCATTCCCATATCAAAAGAAAAGAAAATTCTTCCTTACAATTTATTTTTCAGTGTGAGGAGCAAATGGTATCATGAGAAAGTTACAGTCCATACCAGTAAGGAAACGTGATAAGAGGCAGTTCGTCAAGTATGAAACTGGTAGGACGTGACTTGTATTGAATGCTCGCTGTATGCAGACACTATTGTACGTTCTTTACATGATTAATATAAGCCTGGGAGGTAGGTGCTACTGCTCTCCATATTGTGCAGATGAGGACACGAAAGCTCAAAAGGAGTAAGTGTCGCTGCTGCTGCTGCTGCTGCTAAGTCACTTCAGTCCTGTCCAACTCTGTGCGAGCCCATAGACCGCAGCCCACCAGGCTCCCCCGTCCCTGGGATTCTCCAGGCAAGAACACTGGAGTGGGTTGCCATTTCCTTCTCCAGTGCATGCATGCATGCTAAGTTGCTTCAGTCATGTCCGACTCTGTGCGACCCTATGGACAGCAGCCCACCAGGCTCCTCTGTCCATGGGATTCCCTCAGCAAGAATCCTGGAGTGGATCACCATTTCCTTCTCCATAAGTACTTGGTGTAAAACAGATAGCTAGTGGGAAGCTGCTGTATAGCGCACGGAGCTCAGCTCAGTGCTCTGTGATGACCTATAGGGGTGGGATGGGGGAGGTTGGGAAGGAGGCTCAAGAAGGAGGGGATATATATATACTTACAGCTGATTCATGTTGTTGCACAGCAGAAACTAACACAGTATTGTAAAGCAATTATCCTCCAATAAAACAAAAGAGAGTAAGTATCAGAGCTAACAAGTACAGAGCTAGAATTCAGATCTAGACAGGCTGGCTAGAGAGCATGTATATTTTTTTAAATTAGTGAATTAATTTATTTTACTTGGCTGCATCGGGTCTTAGTTGTGGCATGTGGGATCTTCATTGCTACATGCAGGCTCTCTAGTTGCAGCACTCGGCCTTAGTTGCTCTGCAACATGTGGAATCTTGGTTCCCCAACCTGGAATTGAACCTGTGTCCTCTGCATTGCAAGGCAGAGTCGTCACCACTGGAACACCAGGGAAGACCTGAGAGTGTATACTTTTTAACTACTGCTCTATCTTGCTAAATGGTACCTATTACCGCCATTATCTTATTAGGAACTTTAAATGTGTTTTGTGTAATACTCGGCAACTTCACACACTATAGCATTTTGTATGCGAAGTTAAGTAAGTACGTGTCTCCAATATCTAACCTTCTGATTCAGATTTGCAGATCTACTCTGGATATCTGAAGGGCATGTCCATCCACTAACAAACTGTTGACATATCTTGTTTTGTGAGAGAGTACAATTCAGTGAGAATTTCCACAGAATGAAAGCATGATGGAGGACTTTCATTGTTGTTGTTGTTGTTGTTGTTGTTGTTGTTGTTGTTGTTCAGTCACTCAGTCATATCTGACTCTTTGTGACCCCATGGACTGCAGCATGCCAGGCTTCCCTGTCCTTCACTATCTCTGAGTTTGCTCAAACTCATGTCCATTGAGTTGGAGATGCCATCCAACCATCTCATCCACAGAAATGGTAATTCTACTTCAACATTCATAGTTCAAGCAAATGATTATTTCCTGAGACTGTTCTCCAGACTGTTACTGTGTGTGCCTGCCATGTCTTTTCCGTGAAAAAGAAAGCTGACCTTATATAGTACAGATTTTATGCTACCATGAGTGTCACCTCCAAGTTCAAAATATTTGAAGCAGGAGAGTATGTGAATTCTCAGAGACAAAATTGTGTCCAAAAAATATATGTCCACCTTTGATGAGCATGACTGTGTATCATAGATCATAGTTTTGGGGTCACTCCATTTCCTTCCAACAATGTTCCATGTTTTTCAAAAGAAAGTGTTGCTATACCATTTCAGATAAAGAAGGTTGCACTGCATGAGTTTTCTCTAAATGAAAGGGAGGAAAAAGTAATTCTTCCATGCTTTGAGGTTTAAACCCTGTCATTGATAGCATATCTGCACATGAAATCAGTCAAGGCTTTGCAGTAGATAATATATTTGGTAGGGCTTCTCTGTTGTTTGAATTCCCATTACAGAAAGGAAAGTGTAAGAAAAAAATAAAACAAATGTCTGTTTTCTCACTTGCTCTTCAATAGTTTAGGGTCACTGTTTGGGAAATCATAAGAAACCATAATGGCTTGAATAAATAGTACAGAGCAAATGATTTTAACCTGTGCTAGTTATCTATTTGCTTCACCCATCAATTTCAGCTCCAGTTTTAAGAGAAAAATGCAACACAATATTTCTGATTTAGACCACGTTGAAGTAGTGCTTTTTCCCACCCTCGAAAAGGAATTTCACCCTTGCCTTCTAAAATGTGAAGTTAATTCATTGTCAGTGGAATTATATAGTTATTATAATGATAGTCATGAGGTGACAGAATCTTCTCAGACAGTATCTGTTCATCCATAAAGGGAGTATATATTTATATCATATATATTAATGACTGTATTACCCTTAAGAACAATTTATGAGTGTTCTTTGTGTGTACATCTATACTTATGTGTATGTGTTTGTGTGTGCACCAAGCTTTGTGAAGGATGTTGATGTTCTCTAAATGTCCTTCTTCTAATCTTTCCTCTGAAGTTCTGAGATCTGTAATCAGAGTCAGTGTCAAGGAAGGCACTGAACTTCATGACTGGGCTTTATGCTAAATTCCAGGAGTATTGGCTTGTTTATTTCATTTCAAGTTTAGATTTTACATGTTTTTGTTCAATAGAGTGGGTAGGAGTTATTTATTATGGTCTATTGGAGGCGGGGAAGGGAGTTAACAGAGAACCAAGTGCTGATTAGTTTCTTCTCCTCTTGCTTTGGGCTTCCCTGGTGGCTCAGACAGTAAAGAATCTGTCTGCAATATAGGAGACCCAGTTTCAATCCCTGGGTCAGGAAGATCCCCCTGGAGAAGGAAATGGCAACTCACTCCAGTATTCTTGCCTAGACAATCCCATGGACAGAGGTGCCTGGTGGGCTATAGTCCATGGGGTCACAAAGAGTTGGACATGACTGAGCGACTAACACTATCCAGAACTATCCTCGTGCTTTAGTCCTTGATAAGTAGGCACCTTCCACTTTCATTCCCAAAACTGTTATAGAGAGATGGCAATCCAGTAAGCCTCCTACATACAAACCTTCAAGTTGGGAAGGTTCACATAAGGATGTGAACATGCATTCGTATGTCCTATCACATGCTAGTTCATGTGCCTGGTGTACATTGTCACATGAATGCATCCTCTGCAAGTGGTTGTGCTTTCGTGTACTTTTTACTGCACAGCACTGTATAGAGTACAGTAGTACAGTATCTTTATTTCAAGTCCAGTATGTCTGGAAGCAGTGTAAAAGCAGCAGTGATGTAGCTGATACTGCCAAGAAGCACCAAGTGGTAATGATGGAAAGAAAAGTGAAAGTGATTGAGAGAGTGGAGTGAGGCAAAAAGATGCCACAGCTGTTGTGCAGCACAGTACTACTGTACTTTTTAAGGTGCTATACGGCAAGATCAAAAAACTCTTCTTTATTTTTTGTGTTTGTTTTTTTTTTAATTTTTTATTTTTTTTTAATTTTAAAATCTTTAATTCTTAGATGCGTTCCCAAACATGAACCCCCCTCCCACCTTCCTCCTGATAACATCTCTCTGGGTCATCCCCATGCATCAGCTCCAAGCATGCTGTATCCTGCATCAGACATAGACTGGCGATTCAATTCTTACATGATAGTATACATGTTAGAATGTCATTCTCCCAAATCATCCCACCCTCTCCCTCTCCCTCTGAGTCCAAAAGTCCATTATACACATCTGTGTCTCTTTCCCTGTCTTGCATACAGTGTCATCATTGCCATCTTCCTAAATTCCATATATATGTGTTAGTATACTGTATTGGTGTTTTTCTTTCTGGTTTACTTCACTCTGTATAATCAGCTCCAGTTTCATCCATCTCATCAGAACTGATTCAAATGAATTCTTTTTAACGGCTGAGTAATACTTCATTGTGTATATGTACCACAGCTTTCTTATCCATTCATCTGCTGATGGACATCTAGGTTGTTTCCATGTCCTAGCTATTATAAACAGGGCTGCGATGAACATTGGGGTACATGTGTCTCTTTCAATTCTGGTTTCCTCGGTGTGTATGCCCAGCAGTGGGATTGCTGGGTCATAAGGTAGTTCTATTTGCAATTTTTTAAGGAATCTCCAGACTGTTCTCCATAGTGGCTGTACTAGTTTGCATTCCCACCAACAGTGTAGGAGGGTTCCCTTTTCTCCACACCCTCTCCAGCATTTATTGCTTGCAGATTTTTGGATCGCAGCCATTCTGACTGGTGTGAAGTGGTACCTCATTGTGGTTTTGATTTGCATTTCTCTAATAATGAGTGATGTTGAGCATCTTTTCATGTGTTTGTTAGCCATCCGTATGTCTTCTTTGGAGAAATGTCTATTTAGTTCTTTGGCCCATTTTTTGATTGGGTCGTTTATTTTTCTGGAATTGAGCTGCAGAAGTTGTTTGTTTATTTTTGAGATTAGTTGTTTGTCAGTTGCTTCATTTGCTATTATTTTCTCCCATTCAGAAGGCTGTCTTTTCACCTTGCTTATATTTTCCTTTGTTGTGCAGAAGCTTTTAATTTTAATTAGATCCCATTTGTTTATTTTTGCTTTTATTTCCAGAATTCTGGGAGGTGGATCATAGAGGATCCTGCTGTGATTTATGTCTGAGAGTGTTTTGCCTATGTTCTCCTCTAGGAGTTTTATAGTTTCTGGTCTTACATTTAGATCTTTAATCCATTTTGAGTTTATTTTTGTGTGGGGTGTTAGAAAGTGATCTAGTTTCATTCTTTTACAAGTGGTTGACCAGTTTCCCCAGCACCACTTGTTAAAGAGATTGTCTACTCCATTGTATATTCTTGCCTCCTTTGTCAAAGATAAGGTGTCCATATGTGTGTGGATTTATCTCTGGGCTTTCTATTTTGTTCCACTGATCTATATGTCTGTCTTTGTGCCAGTACCATACTGTCTTGATGACTGTGGCTTTGTAGTAGAGCCTGAAGTCAGGCAAGTTGATTCCTCCAGTTCCATTCTTCTTTCTCAAGATTGCTTTGGCTATTCGAGGTTTTTTGTATTTCCATACAAATCTTGAAATTATTTGTTCTAGTTCTGTGAAAAATGTTGCTGGTAGCTTGATAGGGATTGCATTGAATTTGTAAATTGCTTTGGGTAGTATACTCATTTTCACTATATTGATTCTTCCGATCCATGAACATGGTATATTTCTCCATCTATTAGTGTCCTCTTTGATTTCTTTCATCAGTGTTTTATAGTTTTCTATATATAGGTCTTTAGTTTCTTTAGGTAGATATATTCCTAAGTATTTTATTCTTTTCGTTGCAATGGTGAATGGAATTGTTTCCTTAATTTCTTTTTCTACTTTCTCATTATTCGTGTATAGGAATGCAAGGGATTTCTGTGTGTTGATTTTATATCCTGCAACTTTACTATATTCATTGATTAGCTCTAGTAATTTTCTGGTGGAGTCTTTAGGGTTTTCCATGTAGAGGATCATGTCATCTGCAAACAGTGAGAGTTTTACTTCTTCTTTTCCAATTTGGATTCCTTTTATTTCTTTTTCTGCTCTAATTGCTGTGGCCAAAACTTCCAGAACTATGTTGAATAGTAGCGGTGAAAGTGGACACCCTTGTCTTGTTCCTGACTTTAGCGGAAATGCTTTCAATTTTTCACCATTGAGGATAATGTTTGCTGTGGGTTTGTCATAGATAGCTTTTATTATGTTGAGGTATGTTCCTTCTATTCCTGCTTTCTGGAGAGTTTTTATCATAAATGGATATTGAATTTTGTCAAAGGCCTTTTCAATGTATTATTTGTGCGTGAAAAGTTTTATAAACCTATGATAGTACAGTACTATATAGGTGTTAGTTGGGTACCTAGGCTAACTTTGTCGGACTTACAAACAAACTGGACTTGTGAATGCACTCCTGGAACAGAACTCATTTGCATGTAGAGGGACTTACTGTGTTCTTCTCCATTTGTCAGAAATTCCTGTGGATCATTATTATTATCTCCTCAAGAATTCCTTTAAAGGATCCGCAGTGATACTGTAATCAAGCTTTACCCCTTGCAACCTAATTCAGTGTCATTTCCAGTGTTTTGTTGTTGTTGTTAAATCCCATGGAAGAGAGAGTTGATAATATTACAAGGGGAAAACTTTTTTGTCTGCTCAAAATAGAATTTGAAGTTATGCTAGTGGGTGGAGGCAAATACAAGTAAATATACAATGAGCTCTTACCATACAACTTCACTGAAATTGTGAGGAAATACTCTAAGGCTAGTAAGGCAAAGAGTTTCATTCCTAATGTTTGTCCCTAAGTAATTGTTGCTTGCCTACATGCAGCTAGAGATGGCACTGAGGATAAAAACTGTTAACCTTGTCCTCACTACTTTTTTCGGCTAATTTCCAGCAGTGGCATGAGTTTCCATTACGTATTCAAGAACTGGGTGTGTTGAACTACCATTGCTTCTCTCTCTGCACCCACAGGTTTCCATAGCTCAGACATTTGCCTTTGAGTTTGTATAGTGAGGATCTTGTATCTGTCCCTGTGCACTACCTTTAGCATAACTGTATTTAGAGATTAAAGCTTATAACTTAATTAGGAATCCAACTACATAAGGAAGAGTTTAATTTAAATTTATTATTTTTATACCAGTGCAGCTCAATTCACATGTATTCTTATTAAATTGTCTCTCATTGAATTCATCTTTGTCATCACCTTGGACATCAGTACTTTTTCAGAGTTTCTGGCTGTAGCAACATACAGTACAAGCCTGACTTGCGTGTGGACTAATCTTTAGAAAGGATATAGGCTAATAAGCATCTTTAGAGTTTGTCTGGGTTAGTAAATGCTTTGGGATGTGTGTGTCTGTGTGTGTGTGTGTTTGCATGCACATGTGCACATGTACACATATGTGTATCTTGCTATGCTAGGGCCTGGACAAAGAACCTGATTAAAAATATACCTACAGGGACTTCCCTGGCAGTCCAGTGGTTAAGACTCCAAACTACTGGGGTTCGATCTCTGGTCAGGAAACTTGATACCACAGGTCACAACTAAAGATCCTGTGTGCCACAACTAAGACCCCTATGATGCCAAATAAATAATTTAAAAAGTAAAACCAAAAAATTGCATGCAAGACCTGACCTAAAACAATAAACCATTGTAGATGATGTTTACAGTGATGTACATTTGTGGTCTCCTAATTTTGTGCCTTATGAACATACAACATTATATACATATGTATGGAACTCTGTACACACAGCACACACATATATGTAGATGGTACTTGTAACAGCAGGGTAATGATAAGTATCCAGGTATGAGAAGCCACAATTTATAGACACCCTTCAGTACTCTCTCCATCTCTTGCTCTCCTCCCCCCTTCTCCTTCCTTCCTGTCCTTCTTGTTACTTCCCTCATCCCTTTCTTTGTTGCCAAAGAAGAATGGCTTAGTCAGGTAAATAACTTCTAAACTGTTCTTTTTTAGAAAAAGAAAGTGGAGGACTTTGTGAAGGTGTTTTGTTCTAAGAAATAACTGTACTTGCAGGACCAATCTGTGCATGTCAGGCATTTTATTATCAATGGAAATCTTCCATTTGTCCTTAGGTTCACAACAATATCAGAAGTAGGAAATATATACAATATCTCAAAGGGAAGTGTAGGGGCAAAGAAGTGATTAAAACATATTGCAATATGTAAGTATGTCAGATCAACAGTCTATATACCTTAAACTCATACAATAATATATGTCAATTATATCTCAGAAAGCTGGGGAGAACAGTGAGCAATAGTGAGAGACTTGAATAAGTCCCTTTTGGAAACAACATTAAAGCAATAATAAGAATTTAAAAATCTACGTGAGTATCATGCTAAGGTAGTAACTGCTTATTTTTCTCTCCATCTAGTTAAAATCCTAATTTATAAGGTTTTAGAGGATATAATTCTTTATATATAAACACACTGCTATATTTAAAATGGATAACCAACAAGGACCTACTGTGTAGCACAGGAAACTGCTCAATATTATGTGAAAGCCTGGATGGGAGGGGAGTTTAGGGGGAGAATGGATACACGTATATGTATGTATGGCTGAGCTCCTTCACTGTTCACCTGAACTATCACAACATTGTTAATTGGTTGTACTCCAATACAAAATAAAAAGTTTTTTTTTTAAATCTGCCACTATGCAGATCCACTATACAAGGAACGGTACATTTTGCTTTCAGAAATTTTGAACTAGAGATGTGTCCCTGTAGAAATAATGTAGTTGAAACTTCTTTGCCAGGTATTAGTGAGGTGCTTGTGTTGGGAAAACATGGATGCTATGGTGGGGATCTGTCAACAGCTTGACTTCACACCAAGTAGCTCCACTTCAGTGTGTTTTTAAACTGTATCTTCTGGCTTCTCTCCAGAAACTAACCCTGAAGGCACCTTGATGTTGGGCTTCCAGTCTCTAGAACTATCCTAAGAAAATAAATTCCTTTTGTTTGAAAAAAAAAAAAAGAGTGAAATGCTGGTTGTCAGGGACTGAAAGGAGGAGAAAATGGGTAGTCACTAATCAGAGGACATAAAGTTTCAGTTAAGCAAGATGAATGAGTTCTCTAGATATGCTGTACAACATTGTACCTATAGTCAACAGTATTGTACACAGAGTAGATCTCATATTAAATGTTCTTACCACTATAAAATAAAAAATTTTAAGTGGAATGAATGAACTAGAAAAAAAAAGGAAATAATAAAAAGAGTGCCATAAAATGAGGGTAATTGAAACCTAAACAAAATCACTGAGTAGGATTTCTATTTTGTACTTTGAGCATGATGCTTAAGGAGAGCAGATGGAATTAGGGGAGGACAGGAGGCAGATGAAGTCTTTTGGTAGAAACTGTAAACAGAGAATTAGGGCATTTTCAAAGGCCTTGAGCTTGAGAGAGTCATTCTATCCTAATTCACTTTCCATTTCCTAGTTGTTACTTTCATTACTCCTACACTTATTCATCATCAGGGTTGTTCGGGAGGTTACAAGTGAGTTAAAGAGCTAAGAGAGAGAGAAATCTCCTGTGATGATTAGACAAGCAAAGAGGGAAAAGAAGTTGGGAGAAATGGTGTGCTTTTGTGTGATGTGCTTGGGAAATAGCTACCCTGTGAGAAGCAGAAGCGAGACACAGACAGGTCATCTGTCATCACTAGCCCCATTGACAAAGAAACTCATCAGGTTCACTTACTTAATACATACAGATCAAGTTTATATGAGTACTGTGTCCTCAGTGAAGGGCATTCACTGATGAATAAGACCTGCCTCGAGCTTTCAGTCTATTGGGATAACAGGCATAGAATAAAGAAGCAAATATCCTAAGTGCTAAAAAGAAGTAGAGCGGAAAATAAGAACCTATGGTAAGGCACCTATTACTGTCTCAATGTTAAGGGAAGATTTCTCTGAGGATGAAAGTTTTAGTTGAGACCTGAATGATGAGCACAAGTTAGGTTGGGTGTTGAGGGATGGGAACAGTGTTCCTGATGGAGGGAATAGCAAGTATTAAGCTGAGAAACGGATGTTCTGTTTTATATATGCATATATATAATCTAAGACATACTCTTTCTGTGGTCTTCCCTGAATGATGTGATGAAGTCAGCATCCTTCCAGTTACAAAGTCAAAGACTTAGTGATTTTGGAGCCTACTTTCTTTGCCACTCCTGCTCCTTTTTTACTTTATTAATCACCATATCCATTTGATCAACAAGTCTTTCCTTTCCTATCTCCAGATCTCTCTCAATCCCTCCTCCTGCACTTCCTCCTCAAATTTATTTGGGTATCAATCACTTATTGTTAAACGTATAGCTTTCTCACTTCTATCGGAATTAAGTATTATAAATATTTGATCATGACATCCTCACCACAAACTTACTGAATGACATAGCCCTGCCTACAGAGTAAGAGCATCATTTCTATATCGTCTCTCTCTCTCTTTTAAAAATAAAGACAGTGTTTTTTTTTTTTTTTCAAACTATTTGTCCATTTGGTCGCATGACATGTGAGATCTTGGTTCCCCCACCAGGGATCCAGCCCATGCCCCCTGCAGTGGAAGCATGACATCCGCACCATTGAACCACCAAGGAAGTCCTTATCTGGTCTCTTGATAGAATCTAGATCTCCTTTCATCTCCTGCCCCTTTCTTCACCTTCTGGTCATATGCATCTCCTTACTATTTCCTGACAATAGCAGGCACTCAGGGCCTTTAAAGATGCCAGCATGGCCATCCTCCCTAATTACCAGTCACAGTTCTTCTGTCCAGCCTGTTGATTTCCTGGTCACCATACTCACAAGTAATCCTGCCTGCCTCCTTGTACTCCTATTACTTTTGCCTACCTCTTCCACTCTCCAGCATTTGCTTCACTCTGCTTATATTGTAATGTGTCATTTATCATCTCTCCAAACTAGATCTTAAATTCCATGATATCAAGTAATTTATCTTATTCACTTTTGTATTCCTTTGATGCCTTCTTTTTAGAATTTTCCATATTTGGAAATATAAGTTGATACTCTGGACTTTTGCAATTTCCTACAACCGAGGAGAGGGGCCTGGGGAAGAAATGATAGTTAAAAGATGCTTAGAGAAAATAATTTAGACTATTTGATGGTTTATATTCTCTTTCTAATCATCTGGGGGTACCCTCAGAATCTTGGTTGTTGATAATGACCTAACATGAATCATCCAATAAAAGAGACTCAGGCTTTGTCTCTATGAGGCGAAACATTTACCTTTTTCAAAATGAACATTTTTAGCAGCCACGGTAAAGCTCCTTAATAATATCTGGATGTCTGGTGCTAGAGCAGACAGCTTTAAATGCTTGCTTTCAAAGACTTGCATTAGAAAAACTGAAGATTTATGATCTCAGACAAGATGTTATTGAATATAATTTACTCATTCAACAAATACTGATTGATTACTCACTGAGGATCAGGTACAATAAAACCTGAAAGTCCTTCTCAGCTTTGGTCATGCTTGCTTTACTTTATTGCTAATTGAGTCTTAAGGCTCTCACCCAGTCTAAAAATTACCTGACCTCTATCACTGGCTCCTTCCCTAACCCTGACTCTAATCACATGCAGACTCTGAGGTGGAGAGCTACCACATTCTCACCCTTTATGTTCGAGATCTTATTTTTCCCTTAACCAGTTTCTTGTAGAACCCAAGAGACATGCGGACAGAATAACAAATGAAAATCCCTTTCAGCCAACAATAAAATATTTCTGTAAAAATGGAAGTGCACAAGATGGCAGCCATCTGTTGTTTAAAAACAAGAGAACTATATTTAAACCTAATTACTGTGAAAGGTCTGTGCCTTGAAAGCAAGGGCAAAATTGTTTACATTCATCCGAACAGGAGGAGCTTTTGTGTTCTACTTTGTCTTTGTTCCTCTGTGCTGGTATCAGATTGGGTAACTACTGACTGAATATAGTTACTTGTATTTAATTATAGGCAAGGATGGTTGAAAGAATTGCCCTTTTATTATTCATGAGTCACGTAGACATGTCAAATTGGATGATTCTGATTTTTTTTCCTCTTTAAGTGGCTTGAAATCCAGATGTATTGGCTTAGCAAATCCATAAGAAATCAGTGACAATAGAAATCACTAACAGAGCCTGAGCTTTTTCTCATTTTCTTCCCCTGAAACTTTGAAACATATAAATCATGATATTAATAAAAATAACAATTATTAATATGACATTAATGATATTAACAGAAACATGAAATAACACTTTCAGTGAAGTACATACTAATGTGAGTTAGAGCCTTACTAAGAAATATTCTTCCAGATAATCCACAAAAGTGACACTGTTAAATTATATTGTTGATCTTGTTTACTTATTAAAAATGACTTCCATGAAAATCTTCTACATTATTCCAGCTCTTGGTATATTTTCAGTGTTCATCAGAGGAACTGCATAAGTTAATCATGTAAAAGGTTTTCATTTGTCCCATTATGTTTTATATAAAGGAAACATATTTGAGATATACATTATTTGAAAAAGATGTTAATATCACTAATAAAGCAGATTGTTTACAGAGGCTAATAAGCTATGTCCAGCAAGCACATGCTCCTCACATATGTTTTTCTGTTTAATCTGCATTGTAATCTGAAAGCATGTGAATTGTTGCCAGTGTTTTGCCAACATGAAAATCCAGATTCTTTTCTTCCTTTATAAAGTATGGGGTGCAAACACTGCACATCTGAGCTAGGAGGTAGGGTGTATGTGTGTGTTAGTTGCTCAGTCATGTCTGACTCTGTGCAACCCTATGGACTGTAGCCCGCCAGGCTCCTCTGTCCATGGGATTCTCCAGGCAAGAATACTGGAGTGGATTGCCATGACCTCCTCCAGGGGATCTTCCTGACCCAGGGATTGAAGCCAGGTCCCCTGCATTGCATGTGAACTCTTTACCATCTGAGCCACGAGGGAAGCCTCCAGGACGTAGGGGACAATCTCAGAACAATCTCAAAATACCTAAAATAAGAAATGCCAGTGCAGGACGTGAAGGGGGAGGAATGTATTGTTCTTTTAAGAGGACTGTGCTCCCTGAAGCCATGATTGAAAATGTAAAACATTTCTACCTGAATGAGACAACTTATGAGGTTATATTTCAAATTTGCAATCTCCTTCTCTAGAGTACAAATTCCATAAGGGCAGAGATTAGGCATTGCTGTGTCCTCTAATCTACCAGAGTGTTGAATGAACAAATGAATAAACACTCTTTCTTTCTTTCTTTCAGCCTCATCTCATGCTTGTCTATTCTACAATATTCCTCTGCCACTTAAGGTTAGGTCCTGGGCTTCCCACATGACTCAGTGGTAAAGAATCCACCAGCCAATGCAGGAGACGTGGGTTCAATCCCTGGTCAAGGAAGATCCCACATGTCACAGAGCCCCTGGAGGTGATGGTTTAGTTGCTAAGTCATGTTTAACTCTTTTTTGACCCCATGGACTGTAGCCTGCCAGAGTCCTCTGTCCATGGGATTTCCCAGGCCAGAGTATTGGAGTCAGTTATCATTTCCTGCTCCAGGGGATCTTCCCTACCCAGGGATCAAATCTGAGTCTCCTGTGTTGCAGGCCATCTCCTGGCGGTCACTCATGGTTCAGTTCAGTTTAGTTCAGTTGCTCAGTCGTGTCCGACTCTTTGCGACCCCATGAATCGCAGCACGCCAGGCCTCCCTGTCCATCACCATCTCCCAGAGTTCACTCAGACTCACGTCCATTGAGTCCGTGATGCCATCCAGCCATCTCATCCTCGGTCGTCCCCTTCTCCTCCTGCCCTCAGTCCCTCCCAGCATCAGAGTCTTTTCCAATGAGTCAACTCTTTGCATGAGGTGGGCAAAGTACTGGAGTTTCAGCTTTAGCATCATTCCTTCCAAAGAAATCCCAGGGCTGCTCTCCTTCAGAATGGACTGGTTGGATCTCCTTGCAGTCCGAAGGACTCTCAAGAGTCTTCTCCAACACCACAGTTCAAAAGCATCAATTCTTCAGTGCTCAGCCTTCTTCACAGTCCAACTCTCACATCCATACATGACCACAGGAAAAACCATAGCCTTGACTAGACGGACCTTAGTCGGCAAAGTAATGTCTCTGCTTTTGAATATGGTTACCATTCTATTATTTGATGCCTGAAAACCCTCCGATGAGAGTACTCTCTGCCCTTCACTTTTATATGTATAGTACTAGCATGAAAAGCCCCAGATGCTGGGAAAGATTGAAGACAGTAGGAGAAGGGGACAACAGAGGACAAGATGGTTGGATGGCATCACTCAATCGATGAGTTTGAGCAAGCTTTGGGAGTTGCTGATGAACAGAGAAGCCTGGCATGCCACAGTCCATGGGGTTGCAAAGAGTCAGACATGACTGAGCGACTGAACTGAACCAAACTAGCATCAAAGGAGCCCAAAATCCATACATTGAGCTGTGGTTTAGTCAGACATATTTCAAATTTAAGAGTGAGTGTATTAACTGCCTTTGAAATTGACCTGAAATGTTTTCTCTCTATGGCTTATCCCTCCATGTAACTGCAGGGCAAATTCCAAATCACAGATGTGGAAGTATCCTATAGGAAACAGCATAGGCACTCCAGTCAACATTTATCAAAGCATGGAATGAATTTTGCTTTAACCCCTATTCTAATTTAAACAAACAACAACAGAAAACCCACCCTAAAGAGACTTTGACCACAATTAATTAAACATGTTCCTTCCCTTTGGCTTTTCTTTAATTCCTTATCTTAATTTACCTCTTAGGTTGAGCACAAGTATTTACTATAATGAAAGGGAAGACCACCTTTACCAAAAAAAAGAACAAATTCATTTCAAGTTCTAACTGTCATTCCTGAGCTGCTATGTTCTCTGGTCACCTACACTGAATATTCCTAAGTGAGAATTTCTGAAGTGTTAAATATTTATGACTGCATTTTTCATTTTTAACTTTTTGTGTAGTACTAGAGGTTGTTACTATCATATTCTAGCACAAAATATGGATTCACTTGCAGTCTGAAAGTTTGAAAGTTAATGTACTGGTTTTGCCGGTTGTGTCGGATGATGATATTTGAAAATCTGCCAGAATTAAAGCTAATATCAAAATTTAAAAGTGAGTGTATTAAGCCAAATGTATCTCTCATAGTAAAATATGAACTATATGATGATATTAAAAGTTTCAAATTGTACATGAGAAAAAACTGGGGAGAAGAAGTCTAGTACTAAGCCATGTGTCCCAAACTTGATTGTTTCTGTGAATCGTGTGGAGATCTTGTTAAAATACAAATTCTTATTGGGTAGATCTGGAGTGGATCCTAAGAATCTGCATTTATAATAAGCTCTCAGGTGATATTGGTCCATGGACCACACATTGAGTAAGAAGATATTAATCAACTGATTAAATTATTCATTGGAAAACAATCATGCTTTGAAGCTGTGTGTGATAAAATTCATTATCTAACTGCTGGAAAAACTTAGATTGCTGAAAATGGCCAAATGAGACACATACTTGGAGTAAGAACTATATAGAAACAGACTGGAAAGAACCTGAGATGTAATCTGTTGCCTCATATTACACTATGAGACTCTGAAGCCCAGAGATATTTAGTAACTTATAAAGAGCACACAAACCACTCTGATGCGACACTCAATTGAAATGCAGGTTTTCTTATTCCCAGATCTACCCTCTTTAAAATAGAGCATGCTTCCTCTTAGATATTAAAATGATAGTAGTATTCCTTAAATAAAACATTAAAATGTTGTTGCTGGGCATACACACCGAGGAAACCAGAATTGAAAGAGACACATGTACCCCAATGTTCATCGCAGCACTGTTTATAATAGCCAGGACATGGAAACAACCTAGATGTCCATCAGCAGATGAATGGATAAGAAAGCTGTGGTACATATACACAATGGAGTAATACTCAGCCATTAAAAAGAATACATTTGAATCAGTTCTAATGAGATGGGTGACACTGGAGCCGATTATACAGAGTGAAGTAAGCCAGAAAGAAAAACACCAATACAGTATACTAACACATATATATGGAATTTAGAAAGATGGTAATGATGACCCTGTATGCAAGACAGCAAAAGAGACACATATGTGTAGAGTGGACTTTTGGACTCTGAGGGAGAGGGAGAGGGTGGGATGACTTGGGAGAATGGCATTGAAACATGTATATTATCATGTAAGAAACGAATCACCAGTCTATGTTCAATGCAGGATGCTTGGGGCTGGTGCACAGGGATGATCCGGAGGGATGATGTGGGGTGGGAGGTGGGAGGGGGGTTCAGGATTGGGAACTCATGTACACCCATGGTGGATTCATGTCAATGTATGCCAAAACCAATACAGTATTGTAAAGTAAAATAAAGTAAAAATAAAAATGTAAAAAAAATGAATTTTCAAATATACTTAACTCACTCACTATTAAGTGCTTCACTAAAGTCAGTCAAAATGAAAGGAAATGGTGCATTTGTTTCCTACTAATTTTCATTTCTTATGTGCAACATTTATTAAATTTAGTTATTTCTCTCTGTTAAATATTGAAAATTACACTGAAAAACTTTAGAATGCCTTTACTGAATATTAGATGATGAATGACATCAGTAGACTAGTTTGTTTTTTCCTTAAGAGAAAGTTTAATTTTATGACCAAAAACATAAAAACTTAGAAAAAGAAAGCAACAAAAATACCAAAAATTAATTTTACTGCTTTTACTAGTGCAAGATATGTTTTTAATTAAATTGAATGGTTTTTGGTTGTTCTTAATATGTAAATATTTCAGTATATATCTTTAAAATTTTTTTAATTTTATTTTGGAGTATAGTTGTGATAGTTTCAGGTATACAGCAAACTGATTCAATTATGCATATACTTAAATATATTCTATTTCAAGTTCTTTCCCCATTTAGGTTGTTAAAAAATCTTGAGCAGAGTTCTCTGTGCTATATAGTGGGTCCTTGTTACTTATTTGTTTTAAATATAGCAGTGTATACATGTCCATCCCAAATTCCCTATGCCTCCCTTCCTGCTCTTCCCACCTAGTAACATAGTTCATTCTTAAGTGAGTCTGTTTCTGTTTTGTAAATGAGTTATTTTGTATCATTTTTTTAGATTCCACATGTAAGCAATATCATATGATATTTCTTTCTTTGACTTACTACACTCAGTATGACAATCTCTAAATCCATCCATGTTGATGGAAATGGAATTATTTCATCCTGTTTAATAGCTGAGTAGTATCCAATTGTATATATATATCGCATCTTCTTTATCCATTCCTCTGTTGATGGACATTTAGGCTGCTTCCATGTCCTAGCTATTGTAAATAGTGCTGCAATGAACATAAATTTTCGAAACCTTCAGAGAGTGCCCTCAATCCAATGTCAAAAAGGTTTATACTTTATCCTATAGTCTTTCACATCTAATCAAAACCACCTTATTTTTACTGTATATGTGTATAAATGCAACTGTTACAAATTCTTAAAAGAGAATTATTTTTACCACAGTCTGCTATCAAATAAATTGAAAAGTGAAATGATCTAATGTGCTTAGACACTTAACATTTCATTTACAGTCTTGTCAAACTTGAAACAATTAGTTGAACTCAAGATTTAATCAGATTATATCACTGACTCTGAGACTATATATATCCTTGGGATCTTCCCTGGTGGCTCAGACGGTAAAGCGTCTGCCTGCAATGCGGGAGACCCGGGTTCGATCTCTGGGTCAGGAAGATCCCCTGGAGAAGGCAATGGCAACCCACTCCAGTACTCTTGCCTGGAAAATTCCATGGACAGAGCAGCCTTGTAGGCTACAGTCCATAGGGTCGCAAAGAGTCGGACACGACTGAATGACTCCACTTCACTTGGGATCTTAATGGAACATCTTGGGTTTTCATGGGGAAAAGATGTTTTCATGTGGAGTATAAGAAGCCATCACCAGCTCTTCTCCTCTGTTCTATCTTTAGCCTTCTATTTCCCTGATCCATGTTAACATTATAATAGCAACAATTGGAAGCTTCTTCTGACACAGGTTGTAAGAGCACATTGCTATGATGTGGAGAGCATAGAGGGAAATTCAGGCAACGTAATTACTGTGCTAATTAGGTTCAGGCCATTAAAGATCTTACAACATTTGTCTTGTTGTTGTTGTTGCTGCTAATATCACCTGAATATGGTCTCACAGATCATAAACCACTTCCTCGTGTTATTTTCATGTCACAAGATTATGAAATGATAGCATAATAGAGCACATGATATTAAAAATATTATTTTAATAGTGTATGAATCCTTGATTTTCAGTGAAGCCATCTTGTTTCCATAGTGACTGTGAGTAACTAATTGTTATAGATTCTCAATCAGTGTTTTGAGACTTGACAACAGATGCTGGCATTTGAACAAAAAATAAATTAAATTATCTATGGCATGATCAGAGAATTGAAGTAGTGACTAGGAATTTTTAAAAATCATAATGATGTCTGGGTGATGCCTAGAATTTTCTGCTACATAAAATTCTTTGGTGGAGTCTTAAGAAGCTTTACTGCTCATAAAAAAAGTATCAAAACAAATACTCTACAGTGGAGGTCAGTTGGGCAACTCTTTTTTACTCACATGATAGCTTTGCCCTTATTCAGATGATGGAACTTGTAGAATTTTTTAAAAGTTCATTTCTTGTAGATTTTGTTTTAATTCTAAGTATAATTTTTAAGAGGATCAAGCAGGCCTCTTCACTAGTCTTTTATCTGGCAACCACACCAGTAACTTCTGACTATCCTGTATTTACGTCTCTGAGCTAGTAACCCTCTTTTAAGCCTTGCAACACACATGAAAATGATAATACATTAAAGCCATTTTCTCTACAGTTCTCATTTTGTCATGAGTTGATTTGATTAATTTGCTTTGGTCTAGAGGATGAGCCAAAGTTAGTCCACAGAGAATAGGCATCTTGTTCATAGGGAAAGAGGGTGTGTGTGTGTGTATGTAAGTCATTCCGTCATGTCTGACTCTTTGCAACCCCATGGACTATATAGTCCATGGAATTCTCCAGGCCAGAATACTGGAGTGGGTAGCCTTTCCCTTCTCCATGGGATCTTCCCAACCCAGGGATTGAACTCAGGTCTCCTGCATTGCAGGCAGATTCTTTACCCACTGAGCCACAAGGGAAGCCTGGGAAAGAAGATGGAGCTGCAAAAAAAGTGGTGAGTCATCATGTGCTACAAGGAGAATATCCAGATTTCTATGGGGCCTCTCCTTCCCTTCTGCCTTAATAAAACCTATAAAATCTGGATAAAGTGTATTGTTACAGCTGAACAGTATAAGTTGAACGTGAATGTGCGTGGAATTCTGAACTTCTAAAATTATTTTTATACCTCTTGTCAAATGTACTTCAAAATAGCTATTGTAATATAGTGTGCCGCTGACTTCAAGTCTGTCTTACCAAGTGACTCTTGAAAGTAAAAGTGAAGTCACTCAGTCACGTCCAACTCTTTGCAACCCCATGGACTGTAGCCCAACAGGCTCCTCCATCCACAGAATTTTCCAGGCAAGAGTGCTGGAGTGAGTTGCCATTTCCTTCTCCAGGGGATCTTCCTGACCCAGGGATTGAACCCGGGTCTCCCGCATTGCAGGCAGACGCTTTACCGTCTGAGCCACCAGGGAATCCAATTTTGAACTTCTTCAGCATCCTTTAAAGGAGTTGACAACTGTCTCCTGCTGGTCCGTGTGGCTTGAAGGTATATTTTGTTTAGGTCATATACTGTTTCTAGTTCTGTGTCACGTGGCTGCTCACATTTAAAGATTGAGAGTTCTCCTGAGCACATCCATTTTGCCTCTTGAAAAACTGCAGATCTAGCAATATCGGACTCATGCTGAAGCTGAGTATCCCTCTCTCCTTTGGAAGGACCCTCCCCTGTCCAGTTTTCCAAGTCCTGGCAAACCTGCTTCTCTCTGTGGACACAACTGTTGTAACACCTATTGGCTTTCAATGCAGAAATGGCATTCCTAAAATTTGACCAATGCAGTGATTGATTGATTATCTTATAGAGTTGAATGAAACATTTTCAGTTTTATTATTGCTCCATTATACACATTGAATATATAAATTGTGGTGAAAGTTAGACTTTTAAATTGGCCAGTTAACCATCATACAATTTTAATGGCTACATTGAAACAAAAGATAATTTTGAACATGTTTTTCCATTGAAAGCTACGTGTCTTGCAGGTGTGAACATAGAAGGAAAACAAGAAATAGACTTTTGTATATCCTGCTGGTCCTAAGTGTGTTAATATCACATGTTTAAGTAAATAGTTATTCATCAAGATTCTATGCTGTGCTAGAAATGCACAGTTCCTCTTCTCTGATTCATGCTAGAGATGAATAGGACGTGCTCCCTAGTCCTGTCCCCATTGCAAAATCTGATGAATATGAAACTAAAATATAGTAATAATTAAGATAGAATGTGCTTAAAGCTGTAGTACAGGCAAGTACACACCATATGGAAAAACTGGGCAGAAGTTATTCTGCCTGAGATAGTCTATGAAAGTCCTGCAGAAGTGTTCATGGAACATATTCTAGGCAAATAAGTTGAGTTTTATCTGACAAAGAAAATAGGAAAAGACATTCTAAGGTGGAAATGGCCTAAGCAACGACGTAAACATGTGAAACTTGATTTTATATTAATTAAAATTTCTGACTGGGGACTTCACTGGAGAACCAGTGGTTGAGACTTCCTTCCAATATGTGGGGTGCAGGTTCAATCCCTTACTGGGAAGCTAAGATCCCATATGCCTCTTGGCTAACAAACAAAAACATAAAAAAGAAGCAAAATTGTAACAAATCCAATAAAGACTAAAAATGGTCCACATTTTTTAAAAAACCCTTTAAAAATGTCTGTTGGAATTTTGGAATATGTTGGAAATGAGGGATAATCAAGTAAGATGTGGAAGATAGAATGGGTGGATAGTGAGATTTGAAAAGGCCTTTTAGTGTTTCTCAGAGAGCTGGAACTTTTCATGATGGGCACTAAGGAGTAGTAAATGCTTGAGGGGTGGATATGAGTGATTGGAAAGGCAACTCTGGCAACAATGCAGAGTTCTGATGAGCAGTGGGGAACAAGTGAAGTCAAGAGGCTCTTTAGGAAGCTTTGGGGATTGGCAGGCAGAGAAGCTGTGAGTAAGAACAGAGGTAATTCGCAATAGAGGGGAATCATAAGAGCAATAACTGAAAGCTGTCCTTGAAAATGTTCCCGATTGGATGAGGGTCCTGAGAGCACTCAATGAGTTTGAGGTGTGTAACTTGAGAAAGAGTGAAGAAATCATACCAAAATCAAAATCATGATATCTAGGAAGGGAAGTAGCTCCCAGTACCCTTCCCATCTTATAATTTTCTAGTTCAGTAGATTGAGTGTCGTTTGATGCACTCCTGACTTGCACGGGTTGTTCACACACAGGCATATATCTTATATTCAAAATGCAATAGCGGTTATTGTTATTAAAAACATACTAAATCAGGGGTCTTTTGAAGAATCAGATTGTCCTTTTGAAGGATACATGTGACTGTGAAAGATCCTGAGTAGCTATTCTACTTTGTCAAATTCAAAATTAAAATAGGATTTAAGTGATTAAAAATAGAGGCATTTTGAGTTTATGGACTTTCTTATTATCTTAAAAAAAAAAAGCGATAGTAGGGTTTCCAGCTGAGAGGAATGGTTGTGAAAAACATTTTGTTCCAGTTAGTTAATTTTTCCCTACATGTGCTATATTCATCGTATCCATTTTAAAAGCAAATGAGCCGTCTCTATCTCCTCTCGCATTTGTGGCAAACTCTTGCTGTGCCAATTTCAGATTACATGTGTCTTAGGGAGAATAAGATGTTCTAATCTTGATTATAATTTTAAATTAAAAGAATGAAAATAGTTCAATATAAGAGTATTGCTAGATTGTGCTAGTCAGACTGCCTTTGTTTCTTTAAAAAAAAATTAAAACATGCCTGTAAACTCTTTGGTAGGTTCCTGTATTAAAATACATAATAAAATGCATGATACTATCAATGCTGCTAGATTTCAATCAAGTAATCAGTTCATCAAAGCTAAAATTTGTTGATAAGCATGCTGTATACTTGAGAGTTCAGCCTTTTTGCAAATAATTGCAGTGAACTTTCAATGAAATTATTTTTATTATAAAAACAGATACTTCCCCAATGAAGAAATTAGTATAAGAATGGATAATAAGAACATTGAAAGATACTCAGCATGATTAGTCATCAAGGAAATGTAAATTATAACCACAAGCAGACATGATTATGTACCTATTGTTGTTTAGTCGCTAAGTCATGTCCAACTCTTTTTGAGAACCCATGGACTGTAGCTTGCCAGGCCTTTCTGTCCATGGGATTCTCCAGGCAAAAATATTGCAGTGGATTGCCATTTCGTTCTCCAGGGGGTCTTCCTGACCCACGGATCGAACCCTTGACAGGCGGATTCTTTACCACTGAGCCACTAGGGAAGCCACACATTTATTAGCATGGCTAACAAATGGGATGTGGAGGAATGAATGAATTGGAAAAAACCCAGATGATCCATCAGTCTTTATTTGAGCTCATGCTGTTTACAGAGCTGTAAAATCTGAATGTCAAGGCAGGACATCAGTGTGAGAAAGTCAGTGTATCTAATCAGAGGTTTAGCAGGAAGGATGGCATTCCTGCATCCTTCCTGAAGGAAGGATGGCATCCAGGTAAGATGAAGAGACAGACTGTTTCCAAAGAAATAGAAAATGGGAAAGAACAGTAAGGGAAGTATTGTACCCTGGGTTTAGCACTGATAGGGAATCACTACTATCCCTAGGGCTTCCCAGGTGACATTAGTGGTAAAGAACTCACCTGCCACTGCAGCAGACATAAGAGACAAGGGTTCGATCCCTTGTTGGGAAGATCCCCTGGAGGAGGGCACGGCAACCCACTCCAGTATTCTTGCCTGGAGAAATACATGAACAGAGGAGCCTGGCAGGCTACAGTCCATGCAGTGGCAAAGAGTCGGATGTGACTGAAGCAACTTAGCACACACACACACAGGGTGTAACAAGTAAGGGAGAAAAGTTAGCATGGTTTTATGGAGAGACCTCCGAATAGGAGGTAAGGTCCTCAGTAGAGGAATCCAGCAGACCCATAGAAACCTGGCTGGAAGGACCTTTGTTCTTTTTCTTGTGGCTGGTGTACATTCTCATGGGCCATACCCAACTTGGACCTGGAGGGATGGGAGGTCATAGGGGATCATGGGATTTGGAGATGGGAGATGGTGTTGACAGTCACTCAGTCCTCAGAGCATGGAGAGTGGATCTGGAAGGGCATACACACCAAGATACCTGGTATCATGTCCATATGCTGAATTCTATTTCATTTCCAAGTCCTTAAACTTTCTTAACCCATCTTAAGTGACAGCCAACATATTTTGCAACAATGTAGACATTTTTATTGTTAAGAATTTTAACTTGAAAGGTTGTTTTAGTTATGTGTTCTTGTTTTAATACTGATTAGAGAGCGTTTTTCCATGTGATCAGTTTTTGCCTAGTTTTCTGTGATTGTGGTTTTCATTCTGTCTGTGGTCTGATGGATGAGAATAAGAGGTTTGTGGAAGCTTCCTGATGGGAGGGACTGGCTGTGGGGAGAACTGGGTCTTGCTCTGGTGGGCAAGGCCAAGCTCTGATACTGCTGCTGCTAAGTTGCTTCAGTCGTGTCTGACTCTGTGCAACCCCAGAGACAGCAGCCCACCAGGCTCCCCCGTCCCTGGGATCCTCCAGGCAAGAACACTGGAGTGGGTTGCCATTTCCTTCTCCAATGCATGAAAGTGAAAAGTGAAAGTGAAGTTACTCAGTCGTGTCTGACTCTTACCATATAGCTCCCTCCTTGTAGTTTGGCCTGAGGCGGCCCAGTCCTGGGGTTTGTAGTCTCTATGGAAGGGCTTTAGTCTCTATGGTAGGTGTAATGGCAACCTCCTTTGGAGGACTTATGTCAACACTCCACACCTCCCAGGACTGCTGCTGCTGGTGTCCTTGACCCTGTGGCAGGCCACTGTTGATCCACACCTCTGGAGACTCCTGGACATTCATAGGCAAGCCTGGCTCAGTCTCTTGTGAGGTCACTGCTCCTTTCTCCCGGGTCCTGGTGCGCACAAGGTTTTGTTTGTGCCCTCCAAGTGTGTGTGTCTCTGTTTCCCCAGTCCTGTTTAAGTTCTGTAATCAAATCCCACTGGCCTTCAAAGTCAGATTCCCTAGGGATTCCCAGTCCCTTTGTCGGATCCCCAGGTTGGAAAATCTCTTGTAGGGCCTAGAACTTCTACAGCAGTGTGAGAACTTCTCTGGTATAATTGTTCTCCTGGTTATGAGTTGTCTACCCGGCTGCTCTATGGTGCAGCTAAATGGTGACCTCCTTCAAGACGACTTACGCCATGTGCTGTGCCTCCCAGGACTGCTGCTGCCAGAGTTCCTATTCCTGCGGCAGGCCACTGCTGACCCATGCCTCCGCAGGAGACCCTCAGACACACAGGCGGGTCGGGCTCAGTCTCTTGTGGAGTCACTGCTTCTTTCCCTGGGTCTTAGTGTGCACAAGTTTTGTTTGTGCCCTCCAAGTGTCTCTGGCAGGTATGAGTTTGATTTTTTTTTAATATAAATTTATTTATTTTAATTGGAGGTTAATTACTTTAGAATATGGTATTGGTTTTGTCATACATCAACATGAATCTGCCACAGGTATACACGCGTTCCCCATCCTGATCCCCCCCTCCCTCCTCCCTCCCTGTACCATCTCTCTGGGTCATCTCAGTGCACCAGCCCCAAGGATCCTGTATCCTGCATCGAACCTGGACTGGCGATTCATTTCATCTATGATATTATACACTTTTCAATGCCATTCTTGTGTCTCTTTTGCTGTCTCGCATCTTTCTAAATTCCATATATATGCGTTAGTATACTGTATTGGTGTTTTTCTTTCTGGCTTACTTCACTCTGTATAATCAACTCCAGTTTCATCCACCTCATTAGAACTGATTCAAATGTATTCTTTTTAATGGCTGAGTAATACTCCATTGTGTATATGTACCACAGCTTTCTTATCCATTCTTCTGCTGATTTTAAATGCGATTGCACCCCTCTTGTTGCGGCTTCTCCTTTGTCCTTAGAAGGTGGGTATCTTTTTTTGATGGGTTCCAACATCCTCCTGTTGATGGCTGTCCAGCAGCTAGTTGCAATTTTGGTGTTCTCGCAGGAGAAGATAAGTGCACATCCTTTTACTCCACCATCTTAGGGTAAAAGTTTTTCCACTTACCTTGTATAAAATCAGTCATTAATTAAAGAAAAAAAAAGAGTATATGAAGGATTATGGGGTGCTCAAAAACTGTAGACAACTTTAGCGCTAAAGAGGCTCTTGAGAATACTAGACAGATGGAACTTAAGAATGCACACATTACTTTATCGTTAAGACCTTGCTTAGGTGTTTGTGACATTTGGAGCTGGAATAAGGAAATCAGGTTTTATTCCATATGCTCAAAGGCTGTATTATGCTTGTGAATCTTACTTAATCTTTTTGGCTATCACATTTAATTCCATTTCTACATTTTGCTGCAATTGTCTAACAAAGACAGCATCTTTACATTTTATAATACAATCTATGCAATGGTCACATTGGCTACTATACTCTGTGTGGAAAGTTTATTTAATCAGAAGGTACTATTTTTAAAAGCATTGATATCAATTTTTAATGGTATCCTCATTTAAAACAAATATTTACTATTTGTCTTATATGTGTTGCTCTGCATTAAGTCTGTAATCATGCACTGATTGATTACCAACAGATATAAAGGCATTAGAAGTAAATAGGATTTAAATTCTGTATGTGTGTATGCACGTGTATGTACAAATTATTCCAAGAGATAATGGCTTTGAATTTATTCAGAACTAGAGAACATGCATTGATGCCACAAATATTTATTGAGTGCCTACTATGTGCCAGACACTCTTCTAGGCACCTGGGCTACATTCAGTTCAGTTCAGTTCAGTTCAGTCGCTCAGTCATGTCCAACTCTTTGCGACCCCATGAATCGCAGCACGCCAGGCCTCCCTGTCCATCACCAACTCCCGGAGTTCACTCAGACTCACGTCCATCGAGTCAGTGAGGCCATCCAGCCATCTCATCTTCGGTCGTCCCCTTCTCCTCCTGCCCCCAATCCCTCCCAGCATCAGAGTCTTTTCCAATGAGTCAACTCATTAGGGAACAGAATAGTTCCAGATTCCTGTTTCTGTGGATGTGATATTCTAGTGAGGGACCATAGACTATGAATAACACATATAATAAAAAATAAGTGCCCTAGTATGTTAGAAGGTGATACATTCTATGGGAGAAAATAGAGAATGCAGAAAATACAGCAGTTTTCATCAGGGTCATGAAGCAACCTTAATCCTGCTCTAACCTTATATCCTTGAATTTGAAATTGAAGCTTTTTCAGTTTTTTTAGACATCAATTCTTAAACGGTCAAGCCAAGATCTTTGTCAGAAATCCCTGATACATTCATGCTTGGTGTGTTGATGCTTTGAATCACTGAATAAATGTAAAACAATAGACCAGTCTCCATTTTTATTAATAACTTGCCATAATTAACTATGTTTATGCAAAGGAAGAGAAACAATAATACTTCAGGTAACTTCATTTAATAATCAGTCAATTCAGGATGTGTTTATTGTAGCTTTTTATTGGTGCATCATTTGTCTCATTATTTAAGCATATGCTTAAAGTAGTGAATCTGGAAAATCAAATGTTATGCTTTGTTTTTTGAGGAATTCTATTCACATGAACTTTAATCCACATGGATATCTCTTTCTAGTGTTGAATACAAAGGAAAAATATTCTGTTGTGTATATGTAGGTGTTGGCTTTGAAGAAATTATATTCACATGTGGCTTAATCCACCTTAAAGTTTTCTTTTTATTAAAGCTTATGGGAAATTACTGAAGTAAAATTTCATGATGTCAAGTCACTCAGTAACATTCCCCAAAAACAACTGTTAGAAGTTATTTTGTTAACTGTCAGAAGAATGAACCGAGGGCAATCATCTCTTTAGGCAGTGGGCAAACAGCCCAGTTATGAACCCTGAACTCATTCAGCTAAGAAATCTATATATGATACTGTTGTCTATTAAACTTGACTTTCTTTTAACCAGCTTTATGCTAGGTTTAGATTCCCACTTTTTATTGCAAGGTACACTGGAAAAATTGAAGAAAAGGATAATCTTGTTCTGGGTGATTGGTAACTTTGGAAAAATTAAATTTCTTGGGTATCTTTCTGGCAATAGTTTGAAGTGAAACAACTTTTTTTTTTCCCCAACAGATTGAAACAACTTATTTCCTCCAGAGTAATAGAGTTTGCATTTGACATCAGATAAGTGATTCTTCTAATTTGTCTAGGCTTTCAGCAAACTATTGAAAAAAATCCTTTCATTTATTTTCCATCTTTCTTCTTGAGATTCTTTTTATAGCTCAAGGTGTTCTTGGAGATTGGGGTTGGCAATCCAGCTCGTAATAGGAATGTCAGAAAAAAACTTACTATTAAGTGTTGGAGCTTCTCAAATGAAACTCAATATTTAAGAGCAAAATAATATTATGCAGAGTTTTATGATTATAAAAAGACAGATAGTTAGTGACTTTGGGAGAATGATTGTATCTGTTAGCCATGGAATGAACATTTATAAGCCTAATACTCCTTGATGAATTTCCTTCTGTCTCATATTATTCTTGGGTATTTAGCTCATGAGGCTAAAGGAGAAGCTAATCAGCATAAACATTTTATCACTGACATATATTTGGTGACTTTCTGTTTCTTTAAAGAAATAAAGTTGCTCTTTAATGTTTTGGTGAATTTATATGATTTCTTTGGGAAAGTTACCACTAGGATTCACCATGAATTACAGCAGTATACTTAGTGCTATTCAGAAAACATTTCATCCCTTTCCCTGTTTCTGTGAAGGTTTATTTCCTCTTAATGTCTCTTTAATTCCCCTTATTTAAAGCCTAAGTCTCAAACATTCATGGCTGTTATTACAGCCTATAAAATATGTGCTTAATGCCATTATCCTTTCTAAAAATGTTCTTGACTCCTTACAGTTTAATCACATATCTTGCTTGTAACTAAACTCAACAATATACGTAAATTGTTAGAACTTGGATAAAACAAAATGATGAAAAATGTTATATGGTGTTGTGACTTTTTAGCAGTGGTTACATCACTTGTTCTATAAAATTATTTTATTTAACTTTTAAAGTTATATTTATACATCATCTATATCTACTAAAATCAAACCAACGTTTAGGTATTTTTAAAACCAAGAACCTTGGTGCCATTCTTGGTTTTTCCTTCTTTCTCACCTCTGACATCTAATCCATCAGGTCCTATTGGTTGTGTCTCAAATTTGGCCCTGTACCTGTCCATAACTCTTCTATCACCATCTTATTCCAAGCTTCCTCACTCTTCTCTATAATCCATTCTCCACACAGCAGTGAAAGCCACTTCTGAAATGTTCATTGGGTTGAACCACTTTCATACTTAAAACTGCTCAATTACTTCCTGGAATCAAGTACGGACTAGTTGCTACATCAACAGGCCCCCCTCCTTCCTTCTCTGATCTTATCTCCTGTCACATCCCTTTCTGGTCACATACCAAGCTCTACTAGAGTTTTGGCTCTTGTTGTTCCTTCAAATGCCACAAACCTCTTTCTCTGCTTCATGAGTTCTGCCTTCTCATCCCTCAGGTCTAAGCTCAGATATCATCACTCCAAAGAAGTCTTCTGACCACCCAGCCCAAAGTAGCCCACAGTCAATCCCTATCATAGTTCCCAGTTCTGTTTATTTCATTCTGGTTAGCTACATCTGAAATTACTTGTTTATTTATTTGTTTCCTTGTTATTCCATCTCCCCCTCCCCACAACCCCCTTATAATTTCCAAGAGAGTACGGTCCTTATCTTAGTACAATACTTGAAATCCTAGGTCATGATCTAACACATAGTTAATACTGTATATAGATGTGCTGAATGGATAGTATATTAATGTGTCAAAATTCAGGGCATGTATTGAACAAGTTTTTTTTTTTTTTTTGAAACATTGATTCTTAAACATTTTTATCTCATGAAACTGTCAAGTTATCTTACTCTTCAGGAATTCCTTCCAACAAAACTGACTTAGTGTTAGCAGGCTTTTCTGTTCATTAGAAACACATTTCCTACCAGTGGAATTTAATTTTGGCAAAGCATTGAACAGATCTTTAGTTACAGAAATCATGCTCAAGTTGTCTTTCATCCTCACTTATTCCAGAAATCCCATGTTTAGAGTTTTTGTTGTTGTTGTTGTTGTTCAGTTTACATTTTGATTCATGTTAAGATAGAAATATTCCTGGAAGGATTAATACTTTAAACTACTTCAACCATTTGAGTATAAGGTCTGAGACTCTAAGAGAATGTTTTGAGGAGGAAGAAGGGCAAACATTAGAATACCAGAAAGCTGAGATTTAGGCAGAAGGGAAACCCCCAGAGGGTGGGAGCCACTCATAAATTATCTTCTTATACGGCAGGCAGAGGTGTATCTTCCTGGCTTTGTCACTAGATGTGTAAATTTGGACATGTTATTCTGTCTTTATATGAAAAATTAAGAGATTCAGCTCAGTTCATTTCAGTTCAGTCAGTCAGTCGTGTCCAACTCTTTGTGACCCTGTGAATCGCAGCACGCCAGGCCTCCCTGTCCATCAGCAACACCCAGAGTTCACTCAGACTCACGTCCATTGAGTCAGTGATGCCATCCAGCCATCTCATCCTCTGTTGTCCCCTGCTCCTCCTGCCCTCAATCCCTCCCAGCATCAGAGTCTTTTCCAATGAGTCAACTCTTTGCATGAGGTGGCCAAAGTACTGGAGTTTCAGCTTTAGCATCATTCCTTCCAAAGAAATCCCAGGGTTGATCTCCTTCAGAATGGACTGGTTGGATCTCCTTGCAGTCCAAGGGACTCTCAAGAGTCTTCTCCAACACCACAGTTCAAAAGCATCAATTCTTCGGCACTCAGCCTTCTTCGCAGTCCAACTCTCACATCCATACATGACCACTGGGAAAACCATAGCCTTGACTAGACGGACCTTAGTCGGCAAAGTAATGTCTCTGCTTTTGAATATGCTATCTAGGTTAGTCATCACTTTTCTTCTAAGGAGTAGTTCAGTTCAGTTCAGTTGCTCAGTCGTGTCTGACTCTTTGCGACCCCGTGAATCGCAGCACACCAGGCCTCCCTGTCCATCACCATCTCCCGGAGTTCACTCAGACTCACGTCCATCGAGTCAGTGATGCCATCCAGCCATCTCATCCTCGGTCGTCCCCTTCTCCTCCTGCCCCCAATCCCTCCCAGCATCAAAGTCTTGGTTCCAATGAGTCAACTCTTCGCATGAGGTGGCCAAAGTACTGGAGTTTCAGCTTTAGCATCATTCCTTCCAAAGAAATCCCAGGGCTGATCTCCTTCAGAATGGACTGGTTGGATCTCCTTGCAGTCCAAGGGACTCTCAAGAGTCTTCTCCAACACCACAGTTCAAAAGCATCAATTCTTTGGCACTCAGCCTTCTTCGCAGTCCAACTCTCACATCCATACATGACCACAGGAAAAACCATAGCCTTGACTAGACGGACCTTAGTCAGCAAAGTAATGTCTCTGCTTTTGAATATGCTATCTAGGTTGGTCATAACTTTCCTTCCAAGGAGTAAGCGTCTCTAAATTTCATGGCTGCAGTCACTATCTGCAGTGATTTTGGAGCCCCCCAAAATGAAGTCTGACACTGTTTCCACTGTTTCCCCTCCTATTTGCCATGAAGTGATTGGACCAGATGCCATGATCTTCATTTTCTGAATGTTGAGCTTTAGGTCAACTTTTTCACTCTCCTCTTTCACTTTCATCAAGAGGCTTTTTAGTTCCTCTTCACTTTCTGCTATAGGGTGGTGTCATCTGCATATCTGAGGTTCTTGATATTTCTCCCAGCAATCTTGATTCCAGCTTGTGTTTCTTCCAGTCCAGCATTTCTCATGATGTACACTGCATAGAAGCTAAATAAGCAGGGTGACAATATACTTGACATACTCCTTTTCCTATTTGGAACCAGTCTGTTGTTCCATGTCCAGTTCTAACTGTTGCTTCCTGACCTGCATACAGATTTCTCAAGAGGCAGGTCAGGTGGCCTGGTATTCCCATCTCTTTCAGAATTTTCCACAGTTTATTGGAATTTTCCACAGTCAAAGCCTTTGGCATAGTCAATAAAGCAGAAATAGATGTTTTTTCTGGAACTCTCTTGCTTTTTCCAAGAGGGGGGAAAGTAATGATCCAGCAGATGTTGGCAATTTGATCTCTGGTTCCTCTCCCTTTTCTAAAACCAGCTTGAATATCTGGAAGTTCATGGTTCACGTATTGCTGAAGCCTGGCTTGGAGAATTTTGAGCATTACTTTACTAGCTTGTGAGATGAGAGCAATTGTGCAGTAGTTTGAGCATTCTTTGGCATTGCCTTTCTTTGGAATTGGAATGAAAACTGACCTTTTCCAGTCCTGTGGCCACTGCTGAGTTTTCCAAACTTGCTGACATATTGAGTGCAGCACTTTCACAGCATCATCTTTCAGGATTTGAAATAGCTCAATTCAGCTGGTGTTCTCTAAATAATTCCAGGTTGGTGATTCTATACTCAGTCATTTTTACCCATGATCAACACTATTTCTCATGTATAATCGTAAATATAAAAGAGCTGATATAATTAAAAACCAATATGGTATCTGTAAATGCAATGACACAGAAAAAACAGCAAAAGACCTTGAATTCAATTTTTAGCATATTATTGTTCCACATGTATTCATCAGGTTTTGTTATGCATGTGTTCAGACATGAATGTATATGCAACAAGCACATTCACAAGCACATCGCCTCCTTCACTGAGAAATTACAGCACTGTTATCCATCCAGGGGCGCTGACTCTGAGAAGTGAAATGGAAGATACTTTTCTCTTATGCAGGAGAATATAAGCCACTCCGATTTCTGATTTTCTTCATTATATTGCATTGTATTTTAGCAGTATTAGTTTGAGCCACAGTGTGCACAACCATAAGAGGTTGAGAAGATTAACAAGAGATCATCTATTTCTTCCTTCAATTCAACTTCCTTTCAGACAATTCATTCTTGGTGATTCTCTTTTTTTAAATTACTTTCCTTCCCTTCAGCTAGCTACTCCCATGATTAATCTATTAGTATATGGTCCATTGTAATTGGTAATATGATTGTTAACGTGTAGTTGGTAATATGATTGTTGTTGCTGTTGTTTAGTTGCTCAGTCATGTAAGACTCTTTGTGACCCCATGGACTGTAGCCTGCCAGGCTCCTCTGTCCATGAGATATTCCAGGCAAGAATACCCGAGTGGGTTGACATTTTCTTCTCCAGGATATCTTCCCAACACGGGGATCAAACCTGCATCTCCTGCATTAAAGGTGGATATTTTGCCCCCTGAGCCTCCAGGCAATGTGATAACCATGAGCAATTACTGTTGCAGTAATATTTTAATATTAAACTTAATATTTTGTGAATATTTTTATTCTCAATCAGGGTCACAATTACACTTATTATATTATTATACTTAATACACTTATTGCTTATTGTATTTACAATAATCGTCATGATCAAAAGTGATCCACTGATTCTTTCAGGAGGCACTCAATACATAGTTGGGGAGTGAGTGAATAAAGGTAATGTTGGAATTAAAATGCTTTCTAAACATTTCTACAAAACACTTCATTAAAAAACATGGGGCTGGGAGGAGCACAGGGTTGGAAGCTATGTACCAGAACAGTTATATCTTTTTTCCATAGCATTAGATCCTGTCCTCATTAAAATGCATATAATATGTAGCTATTGCTCCAAGAGGACCTGCTGTGTCCTATTGAAATTACCCTTGCTAGTCTGTGGATTAACTAGCAGTAGGGGAGAAGAGAGCTTATGTTTGTTTGTACCTGTGTTTAAATGACCGAAAAACAGAAGTGGTAATGATTAACATTCTGCTTTTAAAAGTATAATTATAAATTTGACAAAGGAGCAGCTTTATTTTTAGTGTACTTCATCTGTGCATTATGAATGGTATGTTCAGGTCATGCTTTTTTTTTTTTTGCATTCATTTTCCATTTTTGTGGAATTGGAGCAAACTCATCCAATGTATCAGTGAAAGTTAAAACTGTACTTGAAAATGAAAGAAGGCATTATTTTTAAAGGGTGAGTATAAATAAATCATCAAAACTTTAATACTCTTCCAAAAATAGTCTAAAAACATACTTACTTCAGTCTGTTGTTTCCCCAAGTAGATGCTTTAAATTTCAATAAGAAAAACTAACCAGACCAATGTGTCCATTCAGCAATTTTCAAGTTCATAGAGCCAACTTTGTTAGAATCCTAAATTTAGAGACAGGTGGGAGATCCATGGGTCCTCCCTGGTGGCTTAGATGGTAAAGAATCTGCCTGCAATGCAGGAGACCCAGGTCAATCCATGGCAACCAGCCAGGTTAACCAAATTCTGTCAAATGTACCAACACTTAGTCACAAATAAGCACAAAAACTGTTGCTGAGCTTAGGCCTTTAAGTCTTCACTCTCAATCTGTAGGAACTTCTAGTCACCATGATAAATGAGAGATGTTCATCATGAGGACAATCAGCCAACCTTCCATTTAGATCAGAGAACAGAGTCTTCCATGAAATAGAGTAGAGGGTAGACCAAAGAGAGTTTAGATGGATTCCTAGTGTGCTTATCTGAAGGTATTAGGCTCCTGGTATTGCCAAGGACTTAGTGGCTCAGACGGTAAAGCATCTGTCTACAATGCGGGAGACTCTGGTTCGATCCCTGGGTTGGGAAGATCCCCTGGAGAAGGAAATGGCAATCCACTCCAGGACTATTGCGTAGAAAATCCCATGGACAGAGGAGCCTGGTAGGCTACAGTCCCTGGGCTTGCAAAGAGTTGGACACGACTGAGCGACTTCACTGTGCCTTATTCATGGTAAGGCCCATAAAATCTCCCTAGCTATCTGAAAATCTTGAGCACCATTTATTTCATCAATGAACAGTTATTGTGAGCATGTCTTTTTTGAGTTCATGAAACCTCTAGTGTAGCTTTTGGTAATGATACTTGAAATTCTCATATAACCATTTTTAAAGTGTGAATTTTTATTAGGGAACCAAAAATGCTCTCCACCTTAGATATGAATCAAAGTTAATTTACAGATACATAATTCACAAGGAAGTGAATTTTTTATTAGTGTAGTGTTTTAAATTTTCTTTAATTGGAGAATAATTGCGTTACAATATTGTGCTGATTTCTGCTGTACAACAGAGTGAATCAGCTTGATGTGTGCTGTGCTTAGTTGCTCAGTTGTGCTCAACTCTTTGCGACCCCATGGACTGTAGCCTGCCAGGCTCCTCTGTCCATGGGAATTCTTCAGGCAAGAGTACTGGAGTGGGTTGCCATTCCCTCCTCCAGGGGATCTTCCCATCCCAGGGATTGAACCCAGGTCGCCCTACATTGTAGGCAGATTCTTTACCATCTGAGCCATCAGGGAAGTGAATCAGCTATATGTATACATATATCCCCTCCCTCTTTAGTCCCCCTACAACCCCCCATCCCATCCTTCCAGGTCCCCACGGAGTACCCAGCTGAGCTCCCTGTGCTCTACAGCAGCTTCCCACTAGCTCTCTATGTTACGCGTGGTAAATATGTCAATTTTTACCACGTCATTGCTACTCTCAGTTTGTCCCACCTTCTCTTTCTCCCGTGTGAGAGAGAGTGTATGACTTGGGTCCACAAGTCAATCCTCTATGTGTGCGTCTTTATTCCTGCCCTGCGAATAGGTTCATCAGTTCCATCTTTCTAGATTCTGCAAAGCTCTGGCCTCTGATATTCACATATGGTTCTTCGATATCCAAACCTCAAGTCATATGTCACACTGATTTGAGACCTTCTCCACCACCTTCCCTCAGATATCTCAGCAAAACCTCCAGCTAGGCACTCTTTACATCCATACCTGCCTTCTATTCTCCAGAGTATTTTTCACCACCTAGAAGTTTCTTATTTGTGTTGGTTGCTTTCTGTCCTTGTACTGTGAGTATAATATAAATTCAGTAAAATCAAGAATCTTGCCTCTTTTCTGCCCTATTTTATATACTTTGGCACATAGTAGGAGTCCAATTTATTAAATAAAGGAATGAGGACTCCCACCTGGCAAAGTTCTTCTTTTAAGAAAGGGAGAAACAATGTGACTTTTTCTTTTTCTTTTTTTTGATGGAGCAAAGGTGTTTTATTCAAAATAGTGTAGGTATATTCAATGTGACTTTTTCCAGTGTGGTTGAGGTCCTTGGTAATATGCTGACTTGTGCGAGCTGTTCTGAGAGACCCAGAAAATGGTCCACCATGCTTAGGTCCAATTCTGACTATAGTAACTGCTCAAGGAGCCACCAGGGCACCAATAGGATCACTCTGAGTGTTTCCCACTCCCTCAGCCTGCCCTCCTCATCCTTCTGTTTGATAAATCACTACAAGAGGAAGAAGCTGCTGCTGCTAAGTCGCTTCAGTCGTGTCCAACTCTGTGCGACCCCAGAGATGGCAGCCCTCCAGGCTCCCCCGTCCCTGGGATTCTCCAGGCAAGAACACTGGAGTGGGTTGCCATTTCCTTCTCCAATGCATAAAAGTGAAAAGTGAAAGTGAAGATGTTCAGTCGTGTCCAACTTGTAGCAACCCCATCGACTGTAGCCTACCAGGCTCCTCTGTCCATGGGATTTTCCAGGCAAGAGTACTGGAGTGAGTTGCCATTGCCTTCTCCACAAGAGGAATAAGACTGGTATCATATTCAATGACAAGGATGGCTGGTGACCATTTGCATATTTCCAAAGAGAATCCAAAGTCACTGACTCAATCTCAGAGCCCTGGAGCAGTGGTTCTTAAGGACCAGCAGCATCACCACCACCTGGGAACTTGTTAGAGATGCTTACCCTCAGGACATGCAGAATCTGAAATTTTAATTCTGTTTGAGCAAGCCCTCTACTAAAATACAAGATCTCTTGTGCTAGGGCAATACTGCCCAACCTCTGTTGCACTTTATAATCACCTCAGTTCAGTTCAGTTCAGTCGCTCAATTGTGTCCGACTCTGCGACTCCATGGACTGCAACACACCAGGCTTCCCTGTCCATTACCAACTCCCAGAGTTTACTCAAACTCATGTCCATTGAATCGATGATGCCATCCAACCATCTCATCCTCTGTCATCCCCTTCTCCTCCCACCTTCATTTTCCAGCATCAGTGTCTTTTCAAATGAGTCAGTTCTTCGCATCAGGTGGCCAAAGTACTGGAGTTTCAGCTTCAGCATCAGTCCCTCCAATGAATATTCAGGACTGATTTTCTTTAGGATGGACTGGTTGGAACTCGTTGCAGTCCAAGGGACTCTCAAGAGTCATCTCCAACACCACAGTTCAAAAGCATCAGTTCTTCGGTGCACAGCTTTCTTTATAGTCCAACTCTCACATCCATACATGACTACTGGAAAAACCATACCTTTCACTAGATGGACCTTTGTTGGCAAAGTAATGTCTCTGCTTTTTAATATACTATCTAGGTTGGTCATAACTTTTCTTCCAAGGAGCAAGCGTTTTTTAATTTCACGCTGCAGTCACCATCTGCAGTGATTTTGGAGCCCCCCAAGAATAGTCTCTCACTGTTTCCACTGTTTCCCCATCTATTTGCCATGAAGTGATGGGACCAGATGCCATGATCTTAGTTTTCTGAATGTTGAGCTTTAAGCAAACTTTTTCACTCTCCTCTTTCACTTTCATCGAGAGGCTCCTACCAAGAGCCACCTGCCAAGCTTTAAAATTTCTCATTCCTGAGCTAGAGGTTCTGATTTAGTTGGTCTGTCATGGGCCATGGCTCTGTTTTATTTTTAAGTTCTCCTAGGTGATGATGATAGATCTCCCAAGTTTAGAACACTCCCCTAGTATGGGAGCAGGGTAATTTCTAAGGGTTTATCTTAAGTACTTGGCAGAGGTTCTTCCTGGAAAGGAATATAATTTGGGATTCAAAAATTGTTTGCCTCACAGTTTTACAGTAGGGGAGAGGGGAAATGACTTGGCCTAAAACACAGCATAAGGTTATAAATGCTAGTATTATATAGCCTCTTCCAAAGCATCAGTTCATAGGGAAGCATATTAAAGCAATGTAATGTTCAAAACCAAGTTCCGTGGTAAGCATCCGCTGTAATAGAGTGACTTATTCCAGAAGGGAAGTTTCATTTCAGGGAGCTTATCATGATATCAAATATGTTTTGAGTTAATGAAAACGCAGGAAGCACCAAGTTAATAGGGCAATTTTAAACCATAAAACCTAATTTAACTGCACTAAGAATGACAATGCTCCACACAAAGGAAGTTTCACAACCTGATTGATCAAATGGAGAATTACTAGGATGCTTTGTGGCATTTCTTTTGAAGAAGAAAAGTTGGCTGGGAGAGGCAGGCTTCTTTAGAATACGGTTATTTACTTCTTAATTAAACACAGAATGATTAAAAAGAGATTTCACTTTAGAAGGCCACAGAACTGCTTGTTTGATAAAATTGTTGTATGCCTTGAGACTCATTTTCACTTCAATTCCTTATGTTTGTTTCAAAAATATTTAAATAGAGGTTCTTCCAGTTCAGTTTATATATTGGGTTTTTTAGTTGTTGTTAGAAGTAAGAAAACATTTGAATGATGAGAGAAAATGTGTTCATTCTCATTAAAAAAAAAAAACCCTTATTTTGTATAATACTGAAACTATCCCTTTTGATATACATAACTATATTTTAGCTGCTTAATTTCAAATTGAATTATTTAGTAGAAAAATTAAAAGTCAATACTAATGAAACTGAGCTATTTGTTTCTCTCATTTTATGGATATTTTATAAAACATAAACCCAGCTGTTTCATTATAATTTTCCTGAATTGAATCTCCTTAAGGGCTCTGCTGAATTTATATTTGATCAATAGCTCTTTTAAAACTTCTCCTATAAAATTTTCTTCTTAGTAGTATTCTCTTTATGTATAAAAACTGATACCACTGTTGTGTGTGAAGAGCTTATGTTAGGTCTTCTGAGTTCATTAGAATGCCATATTATGGTTTCCAGAACCAATTAGGCCAGTTACTAAACAGAGTATAAATAATGTCCTACATGCAATAAGCAGTGTGCTACAAGTGGTTCACCTTTCTAATTTTGTAATTAGTTTTGGAGCATAATACATTTAGAAAGTGTGAGTAGTTGAATTTAGAGTTAAAATAGTTTAAATGAAATATTACAAATTTAGTTCCTCAGTCACACTAGGTACATTCCCAGTGTTCAGTTGCCATATGTGACTAGTGGTTACTGTATTGGACAAAATGTGGAACACTTCCATCATCACTGAGGTCTACTGAGCAGTGTAGGATAGGCCTGGTTGTTAGAAATATTTTTTAAAAAGCGTTGCTTTCTGGACTATAATAGAATAGTTGTAAGAATTCTTAAATAGAATCAAATGAAATATTAGATAAGGAAATATTATGCCACATATGGACTATTTCTTATAACAACTGACCCTCTAGAAGAGCCCTGAGTGCATTGCACACACCATTTCCTATCAGAGTTGGTTGCCTGGAGCTGTTAGACATCTCAGCTCTGTAACTAGGTCATAAGGGTTTTGAAGGCCACATCTTTTAGCCAGTGTCCTCACAGCACTAGCACCCAGAAAGAGTGTTGCTGTGCATAAAGGGGGCACTCAACGAATTCTTGCTAAAAGCACCACAGCAATGTGAAGCACGGAGAGACTCCATAAACACTGTGTACTTGAACAGTAGTTTGTGCCTCCTGACCCAATCCAGCACTCCACTGTATGGTCATGCTGAACGTTACTAAGCCCTGTCCTCCCTCTGAGTCAGATGCTTCATGGTAGAGTCACCAAAGCAATGTTCTCTCAACCACTCCCTGCACTAGAAGTTACCTACACTAATACAGAGCTCCTATTCCCCATCATAACCTCCTTACACTCAGTCTAGAACCAGCCACTGAATATACACTGGCTCTCCCTCTTTCTCATGATTTAATTATTCACCTTAAATTGCAATATGGCTACCTCCAAAAAGTTTACCCATCTTTAGTTGTCTCTACTGCTTTCCTTTTTATGGGAGATTGATACTCCAAATACACACACACACACACACACACACACAACCACACACTCACTCTCTCACATATACATAAAACCAGTGATGAACTCTCTCCAAAACTCAGTAATATCAGTTTATTTCAAAATATTTGCAGTGTGTAAATTTCACAAGATACTGACCTTTCATTTAAAATTTAATTTAAGAAAGATTCTTCAGAAAAAAGTAATCTTTGAATGTTAGTTTAAAACTTTCAGAAGCACACACAAACAGCTTCATTTCTAGATTCAAGCAAGGCAAATATTTGCAAGTATTTTCTAATCTTTTTATGATTATTTAACTCAGAATAGCATATTCTCTTTTCCCACTAGATGGTATGTATTGAAAAGGTACTGAGATTACTGAAAAAGAAGGTAGGATTGGAAGTATTGACATGATTGTGGTCTGAAAATCTTCCCTTAATACATTGCCTGTGTTTTTGAGACAGATGTTTGGAGGACATGTTTTTTAGGGCGGAACCAGCAGAAGTGTAAAGCTATGGCTGGACACCTGTTGAGCCCTTCCATGCCATCTGCTTACAGGAATGTACACATGACCTTAAAATGGCTGCTACTTTTGGAGGTCATTTACTAGGGTTGAGACTATACCTCCCACAACCATGACACTTAAAAAGAGATTTATCTCAGAAGGCAGTGTTGTCTCTAAGCATGAGCTTCATTTTATGAGCTGAGCTCAAAGTCCCTGACATTTAGAAATGACAGTGTGTTAATGTGAGGTTCTTTTGAATAATCCTTTTTGGTTTTATCAACTTTGTAAAATGTTACTAAGTGCAGTATTCAGTTTATGAAATGTTTTAACTGTTGAGAATGTGATATTGACCAGAAAGGATAGAGTCTTTAGGTAAGATTGATCAAAGATAGTTCAGTGAGTGACTGTTTTAAAACTAGAATGGTGGTGGTGGTGTTTGATGGTTTTGAACAGAGATAAAAGGATTCTCTAGTTGTTGTTTTAAGATAAATGTTAAATTTTATGTCATTTAAAAGGTTTTATATCATAACATTTTATGTTTGGAATTACAATGAATCAAGGAAATGTTTTTTAAAATATTCATTATTCATAGTTAAGGGAAATATAATTCTGCTATCTAAAAAGGAATTTAGTGACTTCCAATACATCTTAATGTTAAACACTTATATGATTTTGGAATACTTCTTGGAAATTTTATGAATGAATATCCCAAGAATGTGCATGTTTCTGTGTGTACAGATATGTTTGTCTGTGTTTGATTTAATGGAAGCCATGGACAAATTACTATCCCATATTTGAATAACTTGCTCAGTGTAAGAATCACTGAAAGAAAATAGGCATAGAAATTTTTAATAACTAGCTTCTAGTAGACTCATCAGAGAAAAATTGTGATAGAGGAACTGAGACTTAAAAAAGCAAGCTTGGTAATGTCCTACTTTGGTTTATATGAGAAAGAAAAAATTAATTTAGCTTTTAAAATTATAATAACATTAACAGCAATAAAACACACCAATGATTCTGAAACTACCTGAGGTTAAGTACCAGGTTTTTGGGGGGTTTTTTTGGCTTTCATTCCAGTTCCTTAAGGACCAATACTTCAGTAAAAAATCATAAAAATCAATAACTAGAAATGGTAATTTTTTTAAGAAAACAAAGCCATACAAAAGTAGCCAAGGATTTTTATTGTTTCATTCAGAAGATGTTATCAGATTGTTATAAAAGTTATTAAATGCTTACCCTCACTTTATATACTTCTTTTATGGAAGAACAATAAAAACAATTTGTAGACTAGCTCTGGTCTGTGGCCACATTTTAAATAGAATTGCTCTACAGCACCATGTATTAAACTGAGGACATGGGTATATTTTCAGTGAGTTATGAAATACCTGCAGAAAAATAGTATATATTTATATATTAGGTATATCATATTTTATTTTGATGATAATATTAAAAATAGTATAAGTGCATTCTTTATTATCTGTCTGACCAGAAAGTACCAATGCATGATATAAGTGTCCACATCTGTGTTTGTGTTTTCAATCAAGTCGGCCACAAGTAATATTCTAAATGTCAAGGTCTGATGAATAAAGACAAGAGGATAAATAAAGAATGTGATATTTTGGAGAGTCACTTTCGTTAAATGGGAAAGCTGGGCCTTGAATAAGGTATTTTAATTCCAACTTTAATGTGCTTTATTTTAGTTTTAATACAAATGCATACCATAAACGAATTGATTTATGGGAATCTTTCATTTTGAAGCAGATTTTATCCCTTCATACCATATAAGAAAGTAATAAAGCCAGACCCTTAATTCCACTGTTTTTCTATCACAACTTACATAATATTTGCCCCTGTACTACTTTTATTTGTATAATTGCACATTTTAATGCAAAAGTAGAAGCCAGTAATCAAATATTTGTGAACTCCACCTTTGACCCAATGAGGGAGCACATTAAATGTAAATACTAGAGGCATGATCCATATTCTCAAGGTTTTTAATTTTCCTTCTTTTTGGGGGGTATGTAGGCAAAGAAGAGTTATAAGCATGTAAATGCAGAATAAGATTTTATTTATCAGTAGGCCAACTTATGTATTAATATTTCATAAATAAATATATAAGGAATTCAGAGAAGAGGAGGCTCAAGCTCAATTTGAGCTGGCTTCATCAATGGTAGCCTCACCAAGGAGCCCAACCAAACTTCAGTATGAATTGTGTTTCCCTCCTTTAAAATAAAAAAACATAGATGTACAGTTGACCCTTAAACAGGACAGGTTTGAACTGCACAGATCCACATACACACAGATTTTTTTCAATAAATATGTATGACAGTGCTACATGGTCTGTGGTTGGTTGAATATATGGATGCAGAACCATGGACATGTAGAATCCACTGTAAAGTTTTATGTGAATTATTGACTCTGTGAAGGGTCAGCACACCTAACCCCTGCCTTGTTAACTGGTCAACAGTATATTATGGCTACTTGAATGATTTTCTAACACTGAACATCTGAACATTAATTGTGATGTAAAAATAAACAGAAATGGTATGGACCTAACAGAAGCAGAAGATATTAAGAAGAGGTGGCAAGAATACACAGAAGAACTGTACAAAAAAGATCTTCACAACCCAGATAATCATGATGATCTGATCACTAATCTAGAGCCAGACATCTTGGAATGTGAAGTCAAGTGGGCCTTAGAAAGCATCACTACAAACAAAGCTAGTGGAGGTGATGGAATTCCAGTTGAGCTGTTTCAAATCCTGAAAGATGATGCTGTGAATGTGCTGCACTCAATATGCCAGCAAGTTTGGAAAACTCAGCAGTGGCCACAGGACTGGAAAAGGTCAGTTTTCATTCCAATTCCAAAGAAAGGCAAAGCCAAAGAATGCTCAAACTACCGCACAATTGCAGTCATCTCACATGCTAGTAAAGTAATGCTCAAAATTCTCCAAGCCAGGCTTCAGCAATATGTGAACCGTGAACTCCCTGATGTTCAAGCCGGTTTTAGAAAAGGCAGAGGAACCAGAGACCAAATTGCCAACATCCGCTGGATCACTGAAAAAGCCAGAGAGTTCCAGAAAAACATCTATTTCTGTTTTATTGACTATGCCAAAGCCTTTGACTGTGTGGATCACAATAAACTGTGGAAAATTCTGAAAGAGATGGGAATACCAGACCACCTAACCTGCCTCTTGAGAAATCTGTATGCAGATCAGGAAGCAACAGTTAGAACTGGACATGGAACAACAGACTGGTTCCAAATAGGAAAAGGAGTATGTCAAGGCTGTATATTGTCACCCTGCTTATTTAACTTCTATGCAGAGTACATCATGAGAAACGCTGGACTGGAAGAAACACAAGCTGGAATCAAGATTGCTGGGAGAAATATCAAGAATCTCAGATATGCAGATGACACCACCCTTATGGCAGAAAGTGAAGAGGAACTAAAAAGCCTCTTGATGAAAGTGAAAGAGGAGAGTGAAAGAGTTGGCTTAAAGCTCAACATTCAGAAAATGAAGATCATGGCATCCGGTCCAATCTCTTCATGGCAAATAGATGGGGAAACAGTGGAAACAGTGTTAGACTTTATTTTTTTGGGCTCCAAAATCACTGCAGATGGTGACTGCAGCCATGAAATTAAAAGACACTTACTCCTTGGAAGAAAAGTTATGACCAACCTAGATAGTATATTCAAAAGCAGAGATATTACTTTGCCAACTAAGGTCCGTCTAGTCAAGGCTATGGTTTTTCCTGTGGTCATGTATGGATGTGAGAGTTGGACTGTGAAGAAGGCTGAGTGCCAAAGAATTGATGCTTTTGAACTGTGGTGTTGGAGAAGACTCTTGAGAGTCCCTTGGACTGCAAGGAGATCCAACCAGTCCATTCTGAAGGAGATCAGCCGTGGGATTTCTTTGGAAGGAATGATGCTAAAGCTGAAACTCCAGTACTTTGGCCACCTCATGCAGAGTTGACTCATTGGAAAAGACTCTGATGCTGGGAGGGATTGGGGGCAGGAGGAGAAGGGGATGACAGAGGATTAGATGACTGGATGGCATCACGGACTCGGTGGACGTGAGTCTGAGTGAACTCTGGGAGATGGTGATGGACAGGGAGGCCTGGCGTGCTGCGATTCATGGGTCGCAAAGAGTCGGACATGACTGAGCGACTGAACTGAACTGAACTGAAAAAGTAAACTAAAAACTTTTGTAGATCCCACTAATTTAGTAATAAAGACTCTGGCAATTAGTTGTTTTCCTTAATGATTGCAGAAAACTGATTAAATTGCAAATCTTTTATTTGTAGATGAGTTTTCAGTATATCTACTTTTTATATAATGTCATCTCTCAGTGACAAAATATTACTTAGTGAAGGATTTGGGAACGTATTAAAGTTATTTAGCATTCATTGCCATGGTACATGGTGAAATATGCACTTCCATTTGTGCAATATGTCAATCACCTTGACAAAGGAAATGGCAGTAAACATTTTATCAATGAAAAATTTCCAGGGTCACATTGTAGCAGATGAATTGGGACTGATATAGTTTCCCCAAACATCCCATTAAAATAGCTACCCATAAACATGTGCTGGTATGCAATGTGATGTGCTGTGTAAATGTTTCCATTTAGGGAACTGTCCAGCATTAGTACTAAAAATACTCCACTTACTTTGTGCATATGCCAGGACTGAGTAAATCATTTCTCATCGGAAAAAGGGTCTATACCTAACTTTTCTAAATAGTATCTATTAAAATTGTCCTATATTATAAGAGAAAGGAAAGATTTTCCTGAAGGTTAAAAGTAGCAACATTTTTCTGACAGTATGTTCCCACTAAAAGAGGTGAAAAATTTAGAAGATATCTTGGTGTCCTCAAAAAGAAGTAAGAATACATGATCACTATTAATTAAAAAACTGGGAACCCTAGGGAGAAAATTTAATGATGAAGGGCAGAGGTGCAAAAGAACTTGTTAAAACAAGAAAGGAATGAGAGGAAAATCAAATGCAATGAGGAATCTAAAAGCTGCATTTAAAGCTATTATAATATGAAATGACAGAGAAAACTGAACAAATTGTATCAGTCAATGAAGCAATGTCTCCAGAATACAAAGTAAAATAAAAATATATAAGAGAATGAATGAGTTGTAGGAGGCAGAAAATAGATATGTAACCTCATAAACACATCTGATTTAAATGAAGAAACCATAAAATCAGAAAGTGGTCAGTATATTTGCAACGAATAATTACAAAGACGCAATAATGGGAGTGATGTAGTCCAGGAACATGGCTGCAGTTTCTGAAACAGTCTTATGACCTAACTTCAATGCTGCTCTTCCATAATCAGAAGCATACTTGCCCCTCCAGGGACCCACCCAACGGGCTAGGCAAAAGTCAGGTCTATGGGCACCCCTGGTAATAGGTCCCAAGACGCGACTCTTCCCTGAAGCAGATTTGAACATGCAGAAGAAAACTCAGTGACCCCAAAGACAAGCCATTTGAAATTATCCAGTTGGTAAAAAAAGAGTGAAAAAGAATGAAAAAAACCTACGTGATTTATCAACCACCATCAGGATAACCAGTATATGCATTAAGGGAGCACAAGAAGGAACAGAGAATGAGAAAGGGTCAGAAAGCTTATTTAAAGAAATAATGAGGAACATCTTCCAAAATCTGGAGAAGGTAATGAACATTCAGATCCATGATGTTCAGAGAACCTCTAGTAGGCTGAGCTCAAGACAACTTCAGTGAGACACTGAGACACATTATATTGTCAGCAATCTAAGACAGACTTCCAGTTTCTGATTCCACATGTAAGGAACTTGGAGGATGCCTCTCCATCTTCACAGCAACTAAAAAGCTGAACAGACTGAAAAACCAACAGCTCTTCATGGGTCCACAAGAGAGATGAAGAAAGAATAAAGACAAAGACAAGGAAATACAAAAGAGTCATGGCTCACCAGAGCGGAAACTCATGAATAATAACTGCTACAGAAAACAGTACTGGGTAGGAAAACCTGAACTATAACTAACAAAAAGTTATCTTTTCTGACCACAGTGATACGAAGCTAGAAGTTAATAACAGGAGGAAAGATGGGAAATTCACAATTATGTGGAAAGTAAACAACACACTTCTGAAAAATCAATGGAGCAAAAAAGAGAAGTGAAATTAGACAATACTTGAGATGATTAATCATACACTGAAGAGATATCTGCACTCCTGTGTTCATTGCAGCATTAGTCATAATAACCAAGATACGAAACCAACGTAAGTGTCCATCGGTGAGATGAGTGGCTAAAGAAAATTATACACATACACACTGGATTATTATTCAGGCATAATAAAGAAATCCTGCTAATTGCAACAAATGGATGAACCTGGAAAACATTATGCTAAGTGAAATAATCCAAGTTTAGTTCAGTTCAGTCGTTCAGTCGTGTCCGACTCTTTGCGACCCCATGAATCGCAGCACGCCAGGCCTCCCTGTCCATCACCAACTCCTGGAGTTCACTCAGACTCACATCCATCGAGTCCGTGATGCCATCCAGTCATCTCATCCTCGGTCGACCCCTTCTCCTCCTGCCCCCAATCCCTCCCAGCATCAGAGTCTTTTCCAATGAATCAACTCTTCGCATGAGGTGGCCAAAGTACTGGAGTTTCAGCTTTAGCATCATTCCTTCCAAAGAAATCCCACGGCTGATCTCCTTCAGAATGGACTGGCTGGATCTCCTTGCAGTCTAAGGGACTCTCAAGAGTCTTCTCCAACACCACAGTTCAAAAGCATCAATTCTTTGGCACTCAGCCTTCTTCACAGTCCAACTCTCACATCCATACATGACCACAGGAAAAACCATAGCCTTGACTAGACAGACCTTAGTCGGCAAAGTAATGTCTCTGCTTTTGAATATACTATCTAGGTTGGTCATAACTTTCCTTCCAAGGAGTAAGCGTCTTTTAATTTCATGGCTGCAGTCACCATCTGAACTGATTTTTGAGCCCCCAAAAATAAAGTCTAACACTGTTTCCACTGTTTCCCCATCTATTTCCCATGAAAGGAAGACAGATACTGTATTAGCTTACTGCGTGTTCTCATTATGTGGAATCTAAAAAGGTCAGATTCACAAAAGCAAATAGTAGAATGGTGGTTGCCAGAGCTGGGGAGTGGGGAAAATGAGGAGGTATTGGTCAAAGGCTACAAAGTTTCAGTTATGCAGGATGAATAAATCTTGTTGTTCAGGTCGTTCAGTCGTGTCTGACACTTTGCAACCCCATGGACTGAAGCACGCCAGGCCTCCCTGTCCTTCACTATCTCCCAGAGCTTACTCAAACTCACATCCATTGAGTCGGTGATGCCATCCAACCATCTCATCCTCTGTCATCCCCTTCTTCTTCTTGTCTGACAAAATGTGGTCCACTGGAGAAGGGAATGGCAAGCCACTTCAGGGTTCTTGCCTTGAGAACCCCACAAACAGTATGAATAAATCCTGAAGAAGTATTATATACATCATGATGACTATAGTTAATAATATTCTATTGTGTACTTGAAATTTGCTAAGATAGTGTGTCTTAAGTGTTCAGTTCAGTTGCTCAGTCGTGTCCAACTCTTTGCAACCCCATGAACCACAGCACGCCAGGCCTCCCTGTCCATCACCAACTCCTGGAGTCCACCAATGTCCATTGAGTCAGTGATGCCATCCAACCATCTCATCCTCTGTTGTCCCCTTCTCCTGCCCTAGATCTTTCCCAGCATCAAGGTCCTTTCAAATGAGTCAGCTCTTTGCATCAGGTGGCCAAGGTATTAGAGTTTCAGCTTCAACATCAGTCCTTCCAGTGAACACCCAGGACTGATCTCCTTTAGGATGGACTGGTTGGATCTCCTTGCAGTCCAAGGGACTCTCAAGAGTCTTCTCCAACACTTCAAAAGCATCAATTCTTTGGTGCTCAGCTTTCTTTATAGTCCAACTCTTACATCTAGCTCAAAAAAAAAAAAAGTAACTATGCAAGGTAATTTATGTTAATTAGCTTGATAGTGGTAATCATTTCACAGTATGTATGTTTATCAAAACATCATGGGAACGTTCCTGGAGGTCCAATGGTTAAGACTTTGCCTTCCAATGCAAGGGAGGCAGGTTCGATCCCTGGTCTGGGAGCTAAGATCCCACATGCCTCATGGTCAAAAAACTAAAACATAAAACAGAAACAATATTGTAACAAATACAATAAAGGCTTTAAAAATGGTCCACATTAGAAAAAAAAAACTTAAAGAATAATGTTGTACACATGAAATACATACAAGTTTTATTTATCAATTATGTCACAATAAAGATGCAGGAAAAATATGGGTCTAACTTATCTTAAGATGAGCAGACAAGTCAATGGATAGGACAAATGACCCTGAATTAAATAAGTTAAAAATATAAGTATTTGTATATACATAGACACACATATATAGAGACATACATATATGTGTGTATTTTTATATAATAATTTAAGGAGCTTATATGAAAAATGAAACCATAAGACGTGTGGAAAAGTTACTGGTTAATGAATCTCAAGATAGATAACAATTTTCCATGATTATTTTTTAATTAAAAAAGAAGAGAGGTGGTCCTCACAAGAGAAAAGATTCTGACTACATTAAAAAGAACAAAATCAAAAGATAAAAAACTTAATGACTAACTAGGTTAAGTATATTCAACAGGCATGAAGGGATTGAATTTCTAATACAAAAATTGTTCTATAAATCCACTTTTTAAAAGCAGCAAAACTGTGCTCGCTTCAGCAGCACATATACTAAAACTAGAACAATACAGAGACGATTAGCATGACCCCTGTGCAAGGATGACACGCAAATTCATGAACTGTTCTGTATTTTTATGAAAGAGAAACTCCCACAACCCAGATTACTGTACCCAGCAAGGATCTCGTTCAAATATGAAGGAGAAATCAAAAGCTTTACAGACAAGCAAAAGCTGAGAGAATTCAGCACCACCAAACCAGCTCTTCAACAAATGCTAAAGGATCTTCTCTAGATAGGAAACACAGAAAAGGGTTATAAACTCGAACCCAAAACAACAAAGTAAATGCAAATGGGATTATACTTATCAATAATTACCTTAAATGTAAATGGGTTGAATGCCCCAACCAAAAGACAAAGACTGGCTAAATGGATACAAAAACAAGACCCCTATATATGCTGTCTACAAGAGACCCACCTCAAATCAAGGGACACATACAGACTGAAAGTGAAGGGCTTGAAAAAGATATTTCATGCAAATGGAGACCAAAAGAAAGCAGGAGTAGCAATACTCATATGAGATAAAATAGACTTTGAAATAAAGTCTGTGAAAAGAGACAAAGAAGGACACTACATAATGATCAAAGGATCAAGAAGCAGATATAACAGTTATAAATATATATGGACCCAACATAGGAGTACTGCAATATGTAAGACAAATGCTAACAAGTATAAAAGGGGAAATTAACAATAACACAATAATAGTGGGAGACTTTAATACCCCACTCACACCTATGGATAGATCAACTAAACAGAAAATTAACAAGGAAACACAAACTTTAAATGATACAATGGACCAGTTAGACTTGATTGATATCTATAGGACATTTCACCCCAAAATAATGAATTTCACCTGTTTCTCAAGTGCACACGGAACCTTCTCCAGGATAGATCACATCCTGGGCCATAAATCTAGACTTCGTAAATTCAGAAAAATTGAAATCATCTCAAGCATCTTTTCTGACCACAATGCAGTAAAATTAGATGTCAACTACAGGAAAAAACTATTAAAAATACAGACATATGGAGGCTAAACGACACACTTCTGAATAACCAAAAAATTACAGAAGAAATCAGAAAATAAATCAAAATATGCATAGAAATAAATGAAAATGAAAACAAAACAACCCAAAACCTATGGGATTCAGTAAAAGCAGTGCTAAGGGGAAGGTTCATAGCAATACAAGACTACTTAAAGAAACAGGAAAGAAATCAAATAAATAACCTAACTCTATACCTAAAGCAACTAGAAAAAGAAGAAATGAAGCACCCCCCAGGGTTAGTAGAAGGAAAGAAATCATAAAAATTAGGGCAGAAATAAATGCAAAAGAAACAAATGAGACCATAGCCAAAATCAACAAAGCTAAAAGCTGGTTCTTTAAGAAGATGAATAAAATAGACAAACCATTAGCCAGATTCCTCAAGAAAAAAAGGGAGAAGAATCAAACCAACAAAATTAAAAATGAAATGGAGAAATCACACAGAAATACAAAGGATCATAAAAGACTACTGTCAGCAACTATATGCCAATAAAATGGACAACTTGGAAGAAAGAGACGAATTCTTAGAAAAGTATAACTTTCCAAAACTGAACCAAGAAGAAATAGAAAATCTTAACAGACCCATCACAAGCAAAAAAATCGAAACTGTAATCAGAAATCTTCCAACAAACAAAAGCCCAGGACCAGATGGCTTCACAAATTTAGAGAAGAGCTAACATCTATCCTTCTCAAACTCTTCCAGAAATGCAGAGGAAGGTAAACTTCCAAGCTCATTCTATGAGGCCACCATCACCCTAATACCAAAACCAGACAAAGATGCACAAAAAAAGTGGCATGGCTGATTCATGTCAATGTATGGCAAAAACCACCACAATATTGTAAAGTAATTAGCCTCCAATTAAAATAAATTTTTTAAGAAATGAAAAGAAAAAGAAAAAAGAAAAGCAGCAAAGTACATGATTGATCAGGTTAAAAAATGATAAGAATAAATAAAATGGTAAAGAAATTTCTGGACTGTTTTCAACATCATGAATAATTTGGTAATCAAAGATATGCTAATCAAAATAAGATTATAATTTTTCCTGATAATATTATCAACAGTTTTGTAAAATAGACACCTTCATATCCTGCTGCTCAGAGTAAGATTAGTAAAACTTTTGTGCAACACCTACAGGGAATTTTAGGTCTAAAGGTTCACAAACATGATCTAACATTTCAAATATGAGGAGTATACCCTTAAGAAAGTAATTAGACTCTTACAAAGACTTACATAATAGGAGCTTTGTCCCAGTGGTATTTATAGTAGCAAAAAATTTAAATTACCCAAATCACAAGCAATAGAGTAATTATGCCATGATCATTCAATGAAAATTTAAGATGCCTTAATAGTATGCAGCATGATAATTTACTTTTTTCCAATAAGTGAGCTGTCCCTTTTTTTTTGGATTTAGGAATTTTTAAAAAAATATGACCTCACATATAATTTTACCATAGCAGATAAAAGCAACATTGTATTAGGGTAAATTTATTTAATGATTACTAATCTTTTAAAATTTATAGAGTTGAAATAAAGCTCATCATATTATTTTCAGTAATGCTCCATGTGTGTTTGAAAAGCTTTCGTGTTCTGAAATTGTTGGATACATTAGATCAAGCTAGTTGGTTGCATATCTCAAATTTTATATATTGTGCTAATTTTTCTTTTTTTTCCTTTTTTTTTTTTTTTTTTTTTGCCTGCTGTATCTATCAGTTGGCAGGAGGAATTTTGAAAACATTTACTCACCTGGCCTATTTGTGTATTTGTCTTCACAATCTGTCAAGTTTTTTTTTAATATATTTTGACAGTGTATTTTGAGATGCATAATTTTATAGTCTCAGTGTGTATTCTAGATATGTGTTTCTGATAAGGTGAAATTCTTACTATTATATGGTGGGCTTCTTTATATCTAATAATACCTTTTCTTTAAAGTCTATTTCATGTATTATTAATATTGGCAGGCCAGCTTCATTTTATTTGTATTTGCTATATATGAATATGTTATATTCTATTTTGTGCACTTTTAATTTAGATGTGCCACTTATGAAGACATTTAGTTGGATTTGATCTTTCCGTTCCTGTCTGAAAATCCTTGTTAACTAGAATTTTTAGTTCATTTTTAATTGATATTTACTGGAAGAAATGAACAGATTTTTTGAAAAGTTCAATCTTCCAAGACTGAACCAGGAAGAAATAGAAATTATGAACAACCCAATTACAAGCACTGAAATTGAAGCTGTGATCAAAAATCTCCCAAAAAACAAAAGTCCAGGACCAGATGGCTTCACAGGAGAATTCTATCAAACATTTAGAGAAGAGCTAATGCCTTCTCCTTCTAAACTCTTTCAAAAAAATTGCAAAGAAAGGAACACTTCCAAACTCATTTTACGAGGCCACCATCACCCTGATACCAAAACCAGACAAAGGCAACACAAAAAAAGAAAACTACAGGCCAATATCACTGATGAACATAGATTCAAAAATCCTCAACAAAATTTTAGCAAACAGAATTCAGCAACACATCAAAAAGCTCACACACCATGATCAAGTTGGGTTTATTCCAGGAATGCAAGGATTCTTCAGTATATGCAAATCAATCAATGTGATACACCATTAACAAATTGAAAGATAAAAACCATATAATAATCTCAATAGCTGCAGAAAAAGCCTTTGACAAAATTCAGCACCCAGTTATGATTAAAACTCTTCAAAAAATGGGCATAGAAGGAACCTATCTCAACATAGTAAAGGCCATATATGATAAGCCTACAGCAAACATTTTTAATTGGTATTTGGAATCATCTCTACCATATTTTGTGCTTTCTATTTACCTGACATTTTTTATGTGTCATTTTCTCTGACTTTTTTCCTTCTTTCATACTGACTGAGTTTAGAAGTTTTATACTTTATCTCTGTTCTTTCCATTATATCCTAGAAAATTTGCGTATACACTTAATTTAGGGAAGTTTACTTTTAGCTATATTTTTATTCTCCATCAGAAAAAAAGTAAAAACTCTGGAAGACTTTATCTCTGCTGCTTTTCTCAACTTTTCTTATTGCTGCTCAGTATCTTAGACTTTTTTTAATTCATGAAAGGTAGATTGTTATTGCTTTATACAGCCAATATTTGTTTAGGTAGGCACTAGACTAGAAGTTCCATGAAGGCAGGAATTTTCATTGTGGTGGTTATTCTTTGCTATACTTTGAGTACTTAAAACAAGGCCTACCACATAGTCATTACTCATAAATAATTATTGAATCTGTTGATTGAATATACTCAAGTATTTAACACTTTTTCTCACATCATACCTTCCTGTATCCCTCTGTAATCATTTTATTAGTGCCTGAAGATTAATTCTTTATACTTTCCTTCAGTGAGGGTTAACTGCTACCAAATTCATTCTGTCTGTTGTCTAAAATGTTTGTATTTTCCATTCATGAAAGGTACATTTAGTTCTAATTTCTTTTCAGCACAGTGAAATATTATTCCACAGGCTTTTGACTTCCATTGCTGACTCTGAGAATTTGTTTGTAAAGTTCGATATAAGTACTCTTGAAGGTATTCTGTCTCTTCTCTATTTTAAAAGTTTTCTCTTTGTATTTAATTTCATATAATTTCATTATACATACCCTTCAGAGGATTTCCTTTTATTTATCCTTTCTGAGAGTCATTAGTGTTCATGAATCTGGGAATTGGTATCTTTCATCTGTTATGAAAGTTCTCAGATGTTATCACTTCAGATATATGTCAGTCCCATTCTTGCATTCTTTTTCTCTTATGGAACTCAGCTTAGAATAAGACATATCTTCTTACTTTATTCTCCATATCTACAGCCCTATTTTATATTTTCCATGTTTTTGGTTTTCTTCTGCATTGTAGAATATATCTTCAAATCTAACTTTCAAATCACTAATTATTTCTTTAGATGTTTGTAATCAGCCATTAACCTAAACATTCAACTATTCAATCATTTTTATATTCAATGATAATATTTTTATTTCTGAAAGTTATAGTATTTTCATTTCCAAATCTGCTTTGTCATTTTCCATAGTCTCTTGCCTCTTATTCATATACTCACCCCTTCCTTTTTTTTTCATAGCATGTTAAACATACTTTATACTCAGTCTTTAAAGATTCAAATATCCCAGTAATTTGTTAAAAGTTACTGTCTTTAAAGATTCAAATATCCCAGTAATTTGTTAAAAGTTACTGTCTATATTTTCTTCTGGTTCTCAGTATGCTGTCTGGGGAGGACTTCATGATGGAATGTTGAGTAAGCAAAATAATACACAACTTAATTGTTCACCCTATGGTAACAATTTTATAAACATTCAAAGACAAAGAAGACAAACTAAAATATTTAACAATTGTTAGTAACCTTAGGAAAGTGGAATTGCAGGTAATTTTTATTTTCTGTTTTATTCTTTTATTCATAGTCCATATTCTCTACCATGAATATGCATTCACTTCTCTCACAAAAAATATTTTAGAAAATGACTCAAAGGAACTTTCCCAAATAATTCCTTTTATCTTTCAATAAGATGGCTTTTTAAAGAATCCTCTCATAGAGGATTTCAAGCAGGTCAAGAAAATTGTTCCAAACTGCTGAGAGTCTTATGATGAATGTGACAAGGTTATATTCCAACTTTTGATATGTTCATCATTAACGTTTCACTGGTCCCTGGCCTGTCTGAATGAAGAGATGAATTCATTAGAGATGGGTAAATAAAAAAGTGATTTTCTCTCTAAATTAATATAATGACACACTTTCATGATGAATTTTCTAAATCATTTCAGGTTATACCTTCCTCTCTGTGAGTTCAATTATCTTTGTCATAAAAATCTTTTTTTTCCATAGACAACCTTTACCCATTTTTCATAGCCTAATTTAACTGTAAAGCTGTTAACATCCCATTTTAAAGCTGATGATAAATTGCCTTTTAACCTATTTGAAATTTTTGAAATTAGGTGGTATAATATTCATAGATATAACCTTACCAATTATGAGAAGAAAAAAATGAAAACATAAATATGGCTTTAACCTTGAAACCTGACAGGCGTTTGGATAAGAAAGAGATGAGCTTTTTCATGTATTTAAATTTGTCTAGACTCATAGCCGTGTGTGTCCCTGTTATGATTAGACCTTCTTAACATTTGTCTCCTACTAAATGTGTGGGAAACATATGTTTCCTATTGTTGGTGACTCAATAAAAAAAATTGCGTAATCTAACAAAGTTTCAACAGTAAAGAAAATTAACATTAGCATTTCCTGGTTATTTGTATATAAGCTTCACACCTTTTTCTTTGTAAGCAATCAAAATAGTGTGAAAATTCAGACTGAGGCTTAGAACAACAGTGTCTCTTACCCTAAGTCTCTTAGAAAAGGTCCCTAAAATTAATCACAGTGAGCACCATATCTTATATTTTAAATGAATACCTTCTAACACCTTTTTAAATTATACCATGCCATCTACTAACCAAATCCATTATTCTGACATAAAATAGTAAGCAACTTATAAAACCATAAGAAGAATATCTTTTTAAAAATTAATCTGTTTGGGGCTTTTATTTTTGTGAGCCATTATTTTCTAGCATTTTAACAATTCATGTGTATTCCAACTATCAATGATGCATGTTCATATACTATTTTTTAAAAGGGCTTTTTTCCTCCTTTTTCTGACATTTGCTTCTACCCCATGGTTTTTGTTGTAGTAATCCAATATCATTTTGTAAATGAAGTTCTGCAGTACCCTGTATGATAATATCATTTATCCTTCTGTCTTGTTACCAAGAACTTAGTGTGAGGGGTTTTATTATAGTCATTTATTCTCTGTCTTTCTCTCTCTCTCTCTGCGATACATTTGAGAACATTAAAGCCCCAATCAGGTATTTCAATTCCTACATGCCATCTCAACTATAATTTGGGAACAGTGGGAGCATAGGACACATTGTCCATTTCTTCCTCTTTGCTTTTTGCACAATATCTTGTGGCTTGAATGGAATCTTCTTCTATTTCCTGCACAATTAGCATAGCATTCACTTCAGTTTCAGGGATCCCTTAGCCTGCTTTGGTGGTATCAGCCTGTTGGCCTCATAGATTACAGCGCATCTCACAGCACGTATTTCTCGCTTGTCTCTGTATCATGTGGCTGGTGATGTCGCGCTTGCTTACCAATTTTGTAGAAATACTTCCCAGTGTACTGCACTGTACCTGTGGCTCATTTCCCCGGGTTGGTAAAACCCTTAACTGGAAGGAGTGTGAGATATAATGCATTGTCTTAGCACATTCTTGGTAGCAAGTTGGCTCTAAATGTGCTGATGCATATAGTGTATTTCTGCATTGATGTCTCTATGGGAAATCCCATTTAATTTGAGTTACAAGCAGCAAAGATAACAGTAATAGCATAAATGCAAAGAACTTTTAGAGGACAAAAATTTCAGATGATTCATAAGAATTAAGGTATTTTTGGCTACAAGTAACAGAAATTGATTCCAACTGACTAAAAAAATAAAGAACAAAAGATCTTACTTGACTGGAAGGAAGTTCAGTGGTGGAGTGGGCTTCAGGGCAGAGGGATTTAGCAATGTCATCAAGGGCCCCAGTGCTTTCTATCTCTCTGCTCATAATTCCAAGTGTGGCTTTATCCTCTGTGTAGCAGGATGACTGCAGCAGTCCTCAGCATCATATCTACATCCAGTAATATCCAGGGGACATTCCCATGGCTATCTCATAGGGGCAAGGAATTTTCCTTTTCTCACTGAAAGAATTCCCATTCAGGTCAAAATGGGAACATATGCTGATTCCAGAACCAATCATAGGCAAGATTACTCTTGAAAGAATCCCTTCCTAAAATTGGGGTGAGTTCAGTTTCCCTTGAGACCTATGGCTACATGGAATTAAGGATATATCTAATTGAAGTTGAGTTTCTAAGATACAAAAAAGTGGATAAATGAATGCTAAATAGACAAAAATCGTCTCTACTACCTGGTTGTATCGCTAACATTGGACCCTGAAAAAATGCAGAAGGAAATGAGAGTCACTGTGGCCAACTTGCTATGATCAGCATGTGTTTTCTGAAGCATAGGTTGACAAAAAGAAAAGGACAATGAGATTGCCTATCTTTTAGCCTGGAGCTCACATAATTAATATAATTCTTTGGTGAGCAGATACTATATAGCTTGGCTCACTCAACATCCTTTCTATCCCCCTTTTCCTGTTCTTTAGTGATTGTAAAGTACTGTCCTTGATTTCACAGCCTCTCAAACAGCTTGCATTGGCCATGAGCAGAGTTATGACCAATGACGTTTAAGAAGTCACTGGAACAGGCTGCCTTTCCAGGAAATAAATGTTACATTTGGGTATGGTGTTCAGAAGTACAATGTCTGCCTTGAAACCAGGAAAATAAACGTCACATATTAAACATGGTGGAATAAGAAGGAGCCTACGGTCTCAATGGCATCACTGAGCTGCTCGACAATGAGCAGCCCTGATCCATCTACCTTCAGGGTTATGTGAGGAGATACCAGTCACAGTAGTAGCTGAAAGTGATAGTAGAAAATATAGATTATCCAAATCATTTCTATACATGTATTCATTTTATCTCACTGAATTTAGCCTTTTGTTGTTTCCCAAAGGCCAAATTAGAGAAATTCCTTAAATAGCATGTATCACAAATACCTTAACTAGTAAACCCAGGAAACCAACTAATCATGCTCTTGGTGCCTAAGCAGAGACAATGGCCATTTATATGAATAAAACTTTGCAGGCAAAACTGCCACATGAACCACCACAAGCTTCACAAATCAGCAGTCCAGTTTGAGCCCACATGTCAGACTTACTGAAACACTGACTGCAACTTAAGTGAGCAAACAACAGTTAACTATATTTTATCATGTAAACTGATCCTGAGATAGGTCTGAAAACATTAATATGCATGAACGGGGTTGTATGACATCAAGGAAATGAAGATTTATTTAAGGATACTTTGTTCAACAATAATATTTGTGCTCCATAACAGTCAAATAGTAAGCAGACTGTCTTCTTTTACTTGGTTAAAAGCACATTGCTTAGAAAATAGAACTTTTGACTACATGCAACCAGATGATAAAGATGTTAGCTGAAGAGAAATTTGTTCTCTACCAATACATAAAAAGTACCTTTAAAATACACCATTATGGCACAGAGAAACTATTTTTAGTTTAGTATTGCAAACTCCTCAACTACTTTTATACCACAGTTTCATTCCATTTGCTTCTCAACTCTTCCTACTGGGACTTCTGCAGTCTGTTGAGGGTTTCCATTACCTTTGAAAAACAAAACCAGCAATCGTTTTTCAAAAGACATTAATGTTGTCAGTATATAATTATTGCTGGTATTAAGCATTCAATATGTTACTGAATGTAATGCACACACAGACTGCCTTCCCATTGGGATAAACTAACATTCCCACAAAGGGGGAAAAAAAAGTATTAAAAGAAAGACTTTTTAAAAGTTCTCCACTATAAATGTGATCTTAGGTAAAATTGGGACAAAGAGGTCCCTGTGAGATATTTTACCAGAATAGTTCCGTTAAAGGTAAGATTCTGCTATATTTGGAATCTGATTTCCATCAAAATAGCTCATAATTGTCTAATTTCCTACAGGTAAAACAGAAATGGAAGGATGAATCTAGATAAACATGAAGGGGCTTTTGTCCATGCTCATTTACAAAGTTGGGCTTCCCTGGTGGCTCAGATGGTGAAGAATTCAGTTGCCAATGCAGGAGACCTGGGTTTGATCCCTGGATCCGGAAGATCCCCTGGAGAAGGAAATGACAACCCACTCCAGTATTCCTACCTGAGAAATCCCATGGACAGAGGAGCCTGGCAGCTACAGTCCATGGGGTTGTAAAAGAGTTGGACATGACTGAAACGAGTAAACAACAAACAAATTCATAACCTTATAAGTGTTAATATAAGCTGCTTCATGGTACATGGATAGTTTATTCTCCTCAGGAATACCAACCATTAACATCGTATATCACAAGAGAAAGATAAAGTGTTCAGGATTCAATAATATACTGGGGAATCTGTCACTAATAGATGTATGTAAAATTCAAAGACAGTGACTTTAAAATGTTTATATTACTATTTTTAGCAGTGTAATCCTTTCTTGAAACCAGAGATACAGAGAAGCCACTGCAGAATACAGATAAAAACAGAGCTGATGGTACAGCAGAGCTGGCATTTAAAGTCTGGCCTTCTTAGCTCACACATCCCCTGAGCAGGCTCCTGAGGCACCTCTGAGGAAGTATTAGAATCCATCATAAAGTCCCAAAGACATTTGAGACACTAATGTTTCCTCCTCTATCCCTAATCATTGTACCTATTTTAGCTTCCCCATGGGGATGATTTACATGGCCAAGAACTGGGCAGAAGGATCCCTCTCCTGGGACCAATACAGTATTGTAAAGAAAAAAAATAAAATTAAAATAATAATAATAATAATAATAATAATAATAAAGAGAAATCATCAGTGGAAAAATAAATAAATAAACTGCACTTCCTATTGTCTCTCTAGTCCTCTTAATATATCTGATTAGTGGTATACAGGGGGTGTCTTAGGGTTCTTTGGAATTTCCTAATCGGAAGTTCCAACTCACACCTACTGTTTTCATAGCTGTATAAAGTTGATACTGTTATCAGATGACTACACAATAGAGATCTTTTCAAAAATATTGATTTACTTATTTGGATGTGCCAGATCTTAGCTGAGACCTGCAAATTCTTAGTTGCAGCATGTGGCATCTAGTTCCCTGACCAGGGATTGAACCCAGGCCCCCTGCATTGGGAGCATGGAGTCTTAGCCACTGGTCCACCAGAGATCTTTTTCCCTTCTTTTTCCTCTGCTTACTTTTTCTCATGTATCATAAAGCACCGGATACTCTCGTAGTCAGTGTGTACGTTGTACACATACGCATGTGTTTCCTGACTTGAAGTTTAAAACCCTCCAGTTAGCTTTGGGCCAATTCTGAGAAGTCCACAGAGCTTATATTAGTATTGCTTTAAAACCTTGCTGTTGAAACCTATAAAAACAGTGTGAACTTTAGAAATGGAGTAACTATGCTATTTTGTTCTGTTGCCCTAAGTCCTTTAAGCAGAGAGACTAGCCTCTGTGGGAAACCTAAGGAACCACATGAGATATGGCGCTGTTACAGATGCTGTTTTCCTGTAAACTGTCTGAAAACCACTTCTTATATTTCAAGCCACCTGGAGTCCCCGTTTATGCCTTTACTTCAGATTGAATACACATCTTCATTTTTCCTAGTTCACACTTGGGCTTCTCTTGGATACATTAAGCTTTTTGTACCGTACCAACAGTATACACATAGACTCTGATGTATTGGGGTGTATTCAGTTAGAGTTAGGTGGCAAACTCAATGCGGTTGTGGGAAGAGAGAACATGATATGGCTGCAAAGGGGAGTGGGGATCTGCCCAACTTGACCTGTGACCTTTGATAAAGGGACACAACCAAACAAAGAATGCTGAGCAGAGAGCTGGGAAAATGAATGTCTTGACCCCATTCTGTCCCACTCTTCTGCTGGCACTTCCCATTGGTCATACCCAAACTAAAGCTGAAGTCATCTTCTGGGGCAGGTAAAGAAAGATTGAAAAGTAGAGTAGTAAACGGGGGTGGGGGGGAGGGAAAAACTAGCATTCTTGCAAATGCCTTTTCTGTCTAAACCTTCCTATCTGGAAATGTGTGTGTGTGTGTGTGTGTGTGTGTGTGTGTGCAGGCTCAGTCATGTCCAACTCTTTGTGACCCCATTGGCTGTAGTCTGCCAGGTTCCTCTATCCATGGGATTTTCCAGAAAAGAAAACTGGAGTGGGTTACCATTTCCTCCTCTAGGGGATCTTCCCAACCCAGGGATCAAACCTGTGTTTCCTGTGGCTCCTGCTTTGGCAGGCGGATCTTTATCACTGAGCCATCTGAGCTTCCCTAATATCAATAACAAAAGCTATTGTTTATCTCAAATTTGCCATATTCCAGTTTCTATAGTAAGCATTCTATAGGCACTATTTAAAATCTGAGTACTATTTTTCTTCTCATTTTACCTACAAAGAGTGTGTAAATTACAGAGTTTATTTTTCAAGAACCTAAATACAAGTAAATATGAGTCAGGTCTTGAACCTAAGTAGGACTCTAAAACTCATGTTTTTCATTAATTTTTATGTAGTCTCTGATTGGTACCCCAGTTGCATTCTCAGTCAGCTGAGAATGGTTTTCTCAGTTGGAATTCTTGAAATCTTAGACTGCCTTGGACAATCCTTTCCTTTATTTTTTTATTTTTTATAAAGTTTTATTGAAGTATAGTTGATGAACAATCCCTTTAACATATAAGGTTGAAAATATAGAGCTCCATATTGTCACTTAATTGTGACAACATTAATAAGAAAACCATAAAGCTTTTCCCTTTTGTAGGAGGATGATATAACATACAGAAGTCTGGGGAGAAAACTAAAGAAATCCAGTAGTATCCACAGATCTAAGCACTTAGCAGTTAAAATGATGAATGGGTGACCATCCAGAAATTGAAAAAATCCTTACCTCTTATTCATACAGACAAATAGTAATGTAACCAACCTGATGTTGCCCCATTAGTAATCAATTATTTCTCTCTGAGTCAGGTACCATAGAGAATGAATTTCAAAGTCACATCCTTACTTAGAACATTAGTTTATTTTCCCCAGGTTACTTACAAAATACCACTTATTTATGACAAATTTTGATCATGACACAACCCACGTCATTAGCATGGCATTTAAGAGTCTAGTTTCAAGCTCTTTCTATTCAAATGGCTAGGACTAGAGCTATATAGAAAATTAATTTAACTTTTTAATATGTGAAACTATTTTCTGCAGCAATAATGGCTTTCTTTTCAAAAGGGAAAGTTTTGTTATCTAAAGACACTCATTTTTCTGAACTAGAATGGACATAATCCTATACCTTAGACATTTTATTGTTAGCACTCTAGCTTTCTATTGAATTAGACTGAAAGATAGGTTGGCTCTCAATGGGACTTCACTTTCTGGTGAGAGCAAGTTGACACTGATCTGAATTATCTTGTATGCTTGTTGAATACACCATCCAAGCTTCCAACAATGTGTGTTTGTGTAGCATATAAGTATCAGAGTGAGGGGAAATTTGCCTTAGTTATCTTCCAAATCCTAGCTTACACTCATTCATATAGAAGCCAAAAAATGAAGTCTAAGATTTCAGTTTTCTTATATTTATTATTCTTATATTTAATATCATTTCCAAGGTAAGAGAAAACCAAGTAAGATGGTAGGTGCTGCAAGAGGGCATCAGAGGGCAGACACACTGAAACCATACTCACAGAAAACTAGTCAATCTAATCACACTAGGACCACAGCCTTGTCTAATTCAATGAAACCAAGCCATGCCTGCGAGGCAACCCAAGACAGGTGGGTCATGGTGGAGAGGTCTGACAGAATGTGGTCCACTGGAGAAGGGAATGGCAAGCCACTTCAGTATTCTTGCCTTGAGAACCCCATGAACAGTATGAAAAGGCAAAATGATAGGATACCGAAAGAGAAACTCCCCAGATCAGTAGGTAACCAATATGCTACTGAAGATCAGTGGAGAAATAACTCCAGAAAGAATGAAGGGATGGAACTAAAGCAAAAACAATACCCAGTTGTGGATGTGACTGGTGATAGAAGCAAGATCCAATGCTGTAAAGAGCAATATTGCATAGGAACCTGGAATGTCAGGTCCATGAATCAAGGTAAATTGGAAGTGGTCAAACAAGAGATGGCAAGAGTGAACGTCAACATTCTAGGAATCAGCGAACTAAAATGGACTGGAATGGGTGAATTTAACTCAGATGACCATTATATCTACTACTGTGGGCAGGAATCCCTTAGAAGAAATGGAGCAGCCATCATGGTCAACAAAAGAATCCGAAATGCAGTACTTGGATGCAATCTCAAATGACAGAATGATCTCTGTTCGTCTCCAAGGCAAACCATTCAATATCACAGTAATCCAAGTCTATGCCCCAACCAGTAACGCTGAAGAAACTGAAGTTGAACAGTTTTATGAATACCTACAAGACCTTTTAGAACTAACACCCCAAAAAGATGTCCTTTTCATTATAGGGGACTGGAATGTAAAAGTAGGAAGTCAAGAAACACCTGGAGTAACAGGCAAATTTGGCCTTGGAATGCAGAATGAAGCAGGGCAAAGACTAATAGAGTTTTGCCAAGGAAATGCACTGGTCATAGCAAACACCCTCTTCCAGCAACACAAGAGAAGACTCTACACATGGACATCACCAGATGGTCAACACCGAAATCAGATTGATTATATTCTTTGCAGCCAAAGATGGAGAAGCTCTATACAGTCAACAAAAACAAGACCAGGAGGTGACTGTGGCTCAGATCATGAACTCCTTATTACCAAATTCAGACTCAAATTGAAGAAAATAGGGAAAACCTCTAGACCATTCAGGTATGACCTAAATCAAATCCCTTATGATTATACAGTGGAAGTAAGAAGTAGATTTAAGGGCCTAGATCTGATAGATAGAGTGCCTGATGAACTATGAAATGAGGTTCATGACATTGTACAGGAGACAGGGATCAAGACCATCCCCATGGAAAAGAAATGCAAAAAAGCAAAATGGTTGTCTGGGGAGGCCTTACAAATAGCTGTGAAAAGAAGAGAGGTGAAAAGCAAAGGAGAAAAGGAAAGATATAAGCATCTGAATGCAGAGTTCCAAAGAATAGCAAGAAGAGATAAGAAAGCCTTATCAATGATCAAAAGTGATCAATGCAAACAAATAGAGGAAAACGACAGAATGGGAAAGACTAGAGATCTCTTTAAGAAAATTAGAGCTACCAAGGGAACATTTCATGCAAAGATGGGCTCGATAAAGGACAGAAATGGTATGAACCTAACAGAAGCAGAAGATATTAAGGCGAGGTGGCAAGAATACACCAAAGAACTGTACAAAAAAGATCTTCACGACCCAGATAATCATGATGATGTGATCACTAATCTAGAGCCAGACATCTTGGAATGTGAAGTCAAGTGGGCCTTAGAAAGCATCACTGCGAACAAAGCTAGTGGAGGTGATGGAATTCCAGTTGAGCTGTTTCAAATCCTGAAAGATGATGCTGTGAAAGTGCTGCACTCAATATGCCAGCAAGTTTGGCAAACTCAGCAGTGGCCACAGGACTGGAAAAGGTCAGTTTTCATTCCAATCCCAAAGAAAGGCAATGCCAAAGAATGCTCAAACTACCACACAATTGCACTCATCTCACATGCTAGTAAAGTAATGCTCAAAATTCTCCAAGCCAGACTTCAGCAATATGTGAACCATGAACTTCCTGATGTTCAAGCTGGTTTTAGAAAAGGCGGAGGAACCAGAGGTCAAATTGCCAACATCCACTGGATCATGGAAAAGCAAGAGAGTTCCAGAAAAACATCCATTTCTGCTTTATTGACTACACCAAAGGCTTTGACTGTGTGGATCACAATAAACTGTGGAAAATTCTGAAAGAGATGGGAATACCAGACCACCTAACCTGCCTCTTGAGAAATCTGTATGCAGGTCAGGTAGCAACAGTTAGAACTGGACATGGAACAACAGACTGGTTCCAAATAGGAAAAGGAGTCTGTCAAGGCTGTATATTGTCACCCTGCTTATTTAACTTCTATGCAGAGTACATCATGAGAAACGCTGGACTAGAAGAAACACAAGCTGGAATCAAGATTGCAGGGAGAAATATCAAGAATCTCAGATATGCAGATGATACCACCCTTATGGCAGAAAATGAAGAGGAACTAAAAAGCCTCTTGATGAAAGTGAAAGAGGAGAGTGAAAGAGTTGGCTTAAAGCTTAACATTCAGAAAACGAAGATCATGGCATCCGGTCCCATCACTCCATGGGAAATAGATGGAGAAACAGTGGAAACAGTGTCAGACTATTTTTTTGGGCTCCAAAATCACTGCAGATGGTGACTGCAGCCATGAAATTAAAAGATGCTTACTCCTTGGAAGAAAAGTTATGACCAACCTAGATAGTATATTCAAAAGCAGAGACATTACTTTGCTGACTAAGGTCCGTCTAGTCAAGGCTATGGTTTTTCCTTTGGTCATGTATGGATGTGAGAGTTGGACTATGAAGAAGGCTGAGGGCCGAAGAATTGATGCTTTGAACTGTGGTGTTGGAGAAGACTCTTGAGAGTCCCTTGGACTGCACGGATATCCAACCAGTCCATTCTGAAGGAGATCAGCCCTGGGATTTCTTTGGAAGGAATGATGCAAAGCTGAAGCTCCAGTACTTTGGCCACCTCATGCGAAGAGTTGACTCATTGGAAAAGACTCTGATGCTGGGAGGGATTGGGGGCAAGAGGAGAAGGGGACGACCAAGGATGAGATGGCTGGATGGCATCACTGACTCGATGGACGTGAGTCTGAATGAACTCCAGGAGATGGTGATGGACAGGGAGGCCTGGCGTGCTGGGATTCATGTGGTCGCAAAGAGTCAGACACGACTGAACGACTGAACTGAACTGAACTGAGAATAACAATCTGGATACTTTCTCTCATGTCTTACTTATCGGTTTTTTGAAATCATGTGAATATGATTGTTAAGAAAATGCATTTAATTATTACTGCCTCTAAATAAATTCAGACTAAAACATATGTGGTCAGTATTTGCAGAAAATTATTGCATGTAGCAAGCATGTAAATATTGTAATGTTAAAGAACTAATAGAATTAATTAACAGTGGAGTTTTATCATGTGTAAATCAAAGATGATCAAGAAATTATTGACAGTAGAGAAATGTATATATCTGTAATTTATATAAAAGACTTGAAATTTTTCAAACTTCTTTTGTCTTCATGTTTAAAATATAATTTTTTCTTTTTATGTCTGCATAGTATCATTTAGATATTCTGAAGGTTAATCTGGTAAAAATCTTCTTCCTGAATAGAATTTCCTGTTAATTTAATTTATTGTGTTATAAATCAGAACTTACATTATTGAAAATGAGATGGACTACTCATTATTTATTCCACATATATTTTTTCAGTACCGACAGTGTGCCTGACATTGTACTGGACAGTGGGAAGACAAAGATTAGATTTTATTCAACTTGGCAGCTTCCATAGTGTCTAAAACATTGTTTTAAAAGCTACTGGTGTTCTGTAAATATTTGTTGAAAGAATGAAGACAAGGTCCTTGACTCTGGGGAATTACACACGCAGATAATGACAATGTTGTACTACAGGAGAAGGATAGTTCTGATACTTACAGAGCTCAGAACTTCTGGTGGAAGGAAGGAGAAATTTCCATGAAGGGGAGATATTATGACTTGACATTTAAAAGATGGGTAGGAATTTGTTATGTGGATATGGTAATAGGAGATAGTGTGGTCAAAGGCACAGCTTCAGAAAAGAATTGTTGCTGCTAAGTCGCTTCAGTCATGTCCGACTCTGTGTGACCCCATAGACGGCAGCCCACCAGGATCCCCTGTCCCTGGGATTCTCCAGGCAAGAACACTGGAGTGGGTTGCCATTTCCTTCTCAGAAAAGAATTAAGTATGCATTTTTAATATTTATTTATTTGACTGCACTGGGCCTTAGTGCATCATGTGGGATCTGGTTCCCTGACCAGGGGTGGAATCCAGGCTCCCTGCATTGGGAGAATGGAGTCTTAGCCACTGGACCAACTGGGAAATGCTTAAGTGGGCATTTTTGAAAAAAGAAGTGCAGACAAGTTTGGCTGGACAAAGTCCCATGATAAAGGGAACACATTTGGAAAGGTTGTTGATGTTTTTGAATGCAAGCTGAGAAGGTTGAACTTTATTTGGGAGTCACGGGAGGCTTCTGAGCATAAGCATGGTAAGACTGAGCCACCCTTCATGGAGGTGACTCTAGCTGCAGTGTACAGGGTGAGTTGTCGCAACAGGAGATGAAAATGGGGAACTCCACTATGAGATGAACGTCATTGTTCAGGTGGAAAATCATAATAGTCTGAGTGGCCAAACAGTGTTCCAATATTTGAGATGGATTTTGTTTCTCCAAAGTGCTTCAGACTGTTTCGAAGAGATTTCAAGAAGTTTCAAGGGTGAAGCAACCTGTGTTACTCTAAAATAGAAACATACTGTGTAAAGCTACCTCATTTACTCACTTCTTTAGGATATCAGGCATTCTAAAATGGGCAAAACACTGGAACACAGTTATAAATCTGAACTTTTTGAGAGTCTCCATTGGAGACTATCTTAGACGCTCACCAAGTGTCTATTCAAACTTCTAAATACAATTTAATGAACCATGTTACATCGATTACTTTCAGTCGTGTCCAACTCTGTGCAACCCCATAGACGGCAGCCCACCAGGCTCCCCCATCCCTGGGATTCTCCAGGCAAGAACACTGGAGTGGGTTGCCATTTCCTTCTGCAAATATATGAGATTAGAATAAACTAATCAGAAGGTGGCTATAAGCTATCAAGAAGCATAGACCATTCTGTGTGGGCAGAGAAACACCTGAATAAATGCTGATGCTATTAGTGTTCAGTTTCAGTTCAATTCAGTCTCCCCTGGTAGCTCAGGTGGTAAGGCATCTGCCTACAATGCGGGAGACCCTGGGTCAGGAAGATATCCTGGAGAAGGAAATGGAGACCCACTCCAGTATTCTTGCCTGAAAAATCCCATGGACAGAGAAGCCTGGTAGGCTACAGTCCATGGGGTCGCAAAGAGTCGGACATGACTGAGCGACTTCACTTCACTTCACTTTACTCCAGTCTCTCAGTCATGTCCAGGCCTCCCTGTCCATCACCAACTCCTTAAGCTTGCTCAAACTCATGTCCATCGAGTCAGTGATGCGATCCAACCATCTCATCCTCTGTTGTCCCCTTCTCATACCTTCAATCTTTCCCAGCATCAGGGTCTTTTCAAATGAGTCAGTTCTTCACATCCGGTGGCCAAAGTATTGGAGTTTCAGCTTCAGCATCAATCTTTCCAATGAATACTCAGGACTGATTTCCTTTAGGATTGACTGGTTTGATCTCCTTATAGTCCAAGGGACTCTTGAGAGTCTTCTCCAACACCACAGTTCAAAAGCATCAATTCAGCACTCAGCTTTCTTTATAGTCCAACTCTCACAAGCAGACATGACTACTGGAAAAACCATAGCTTTGACTAGATGGATCTTTGTTGGCAAAGTAAGGTCTCTGCTTTTTAATATGCTGTCTAGGTTGGTCATAGGTTTTCTTCCAAGGAGCAAGCGTCTTTTAATTTCATGGCTGCAGTCACCATCTGCCGTGATTTTGGAGCCCCAAAAAATAGTCTCTCACTGTTTCCATTGTTTCCCTATCTATTTGCCATGAAGTGATGGGACCAGATGCCATGATCTTAGCTTTCTGAATGTTGAATTTAAAGCCAACTTTTTCACTCTCCTCTTTCACTTTCATCAAGAGGCTCTTTAGTTCTTCTTCGCTTTCTGCCATAAGGGTGGTGTCATCTGCGTATCTGAGGTTGTTGATATTTTTCCCAGCAATCTTGATTCCAGCTTGTATTAGTGTACTTTGGTAAATAATATTCAGAGTGATAATAGTTATCACAAAGTACTTAAAATGTTTATCACAAGTTCTTTTTAAGAAAGCTAGCATATCCTCTTTGAGGAAACTGAAGTTGTATATCATGTTTTCACTTCATAACCAAAACCAGTGTTTTGAAGAGCGAAAATTGAAGTTGGAGAGGCAAATAAGACTGTCTATAAAATCATCACTTTTTAAAATGTCTGAGTCTTAAAAATACATTCCAGCCTCCTGGAAAACATATTTCCAACATAGAACTTAAAATAAAACAATGATGGATGTTGAGGTGTCGTGACTCCATATTCATGGAAGCATTGATTCTCCATGCAAATGCCTTAATGTGTCATTTGAAATTTAAAAATTAAGGAATTTGATTTCATTCACTGTCATTTAAGTTCTCTTATTTGATTTTTCTTCCCTCTGAAGAACAGTTGCTCTAAAGTACAGTCAATATTTCTCCCATGGTGATAGCTGCATGCATGCATGCTAAGTCACTTCAATTGTGTCTGACTCTTTGCGACTCTATGGCCCATAGCCTGCCAGGCTCCTCTGTCCATAGGATTCTTCAGGCAAGACTATTGGAGTGGGTTGCCATGTCCTTCTCCAGCAGATCTTCCTGACTCAGGGATCGAACCCTGGTCTCTTAAGTCTCCTGTATTAGTAGGTGGGGGTTCTTTAACACTAGTGCCACCTAGTCCTACTCAAAATTTTGATACTGGTAAAATTTGTTGTGGAAGGGTGTGTGAGTGTGTGTGTATACGTGAATGTACTCAGCCTTCCTTCTTTTTCTCACTTCCACAGATAACCAATATCCTTATGACTTTCATCAGTTCTCAAACTTTAAAATGCATACGTATCACCAGAAATGATTCTGAAAAATATGTATTCCTGGTCCTACACTCCCTGGAGATTCGGATTCCATAGAGTGGGAAACCTGAGACTACGCATTTTTTTTTAAATGCATCTCTGTTTTTATTTATTTATTTTTTACCGCGTTGGGTCTTCACTGCTGTGTGGGCTTTTGTCTAGTTGCTACGAGTAGCGGCTACTCTGTAGTTGCAATGTGCAGGCATCTCATTGTGGTGCCTTCTCTTGTTGCAGAGCACCATCTATGGAGATCACAGGCTTCAGCAGTTGCAGCTCCCTGGCTCTAGAGCTCAGGCTCAATAGTTGTGATGGCTTAGTTGCTCCACGACATGTGGGATCTTCCCAGATCAAGGATAGAACCTGTGTCTCCTGCATTGGCAAATGGATTCTTTACCATTAAGCCACCAGGGAAGCCTGGGGATGCTACATTTTGATCAGCCCCACTAGGTAATTCTGAGGCAGGGGTAACTTAAGTTTTCTGTAAGTAGCTACAACTTAAGCCCTCTGTCTCTTTTCTTTTGTTGGGTGTCATGGTCCTGATTTTCAATAGCTACTATCAATTGCTTAGGACTTCCCTGGTGGCTCAGTGGTAGAGAACCTGCCTGCTAATGCAGGAGACCCCAGTTCAATCCCTGGGTTGGGAAGCTCCCCTGGAGAAGAAAATCACAACCTGCTCCAGTATTCTTACCTGGAGAATCCCATGGACAGAGGACCCTCGTGGGCTACAGTCCATGGGATTGCAAGAGTCGGAGACAACTGGGCAACTAAGCACATCAGTTATTTAAATCAATTAATGAGTAAAGTCAAGCAGTGTGGATAGCCAGGAAATCTTCTCTACTGAGTCAGAAAAATGATGTTCCCATATAGAGTCCGATCATTATTAGCATCACCCCACCTTGAGAACTGCAGTTTTATACTGTCAATCCCTAGATGTTTTATAGTAAGTTAAATGATCTGATTTATACTGGGTGCTGAGATGTTTCCAAAGACAGATCACTTCCAAGGGTAGTTCCTTTTATGCATTTAATTACATTTGGGTTCCAATCCAATTCAAAATCATGTCTACAAAGGTTGGCATTTAGTCAGCTAAACACTTGAACGCTTCTTTGTTCCTAAGGAAGAAAGTACAAGACTAATTTCTGTTCAAGTAATTGCAGGTGCAGGTTATGTTTGCAGTCTTGAAAAAGGAAGTGTCTCAGTGAAGGAAAATTAAATGAGAGGGTTAAGTGCATGACCTGGAAAGGATATTTGAATCAGTTGTGATTTTCTGTCCTGGTTTAGAACTCATCTTTCCTTTGAGCTGGGACCACATCACCAGCTGTGTTTCTCTTAACAGGAGCAAGTTGGGTACTGGAGGAAGACAAAAGATAGAAAAAACTAGCCAATTACAGTTGGCTTTTAAAGATCTGTACAATAAAGGGATAAATAAAAACACATTATGAAAAAAATAATGGAATTCTTCCCCATCCACTAAAGACAATGACACTCCATCTTTAGGTCTCCTTTTAAACAGTTTGCTTTAGAATGAACTTTCTCAGCTACAATTTCAGCTCCCATTTTGTTGTCCGAAATTATATCCAAATTATGCAACCTGATAAAGAAGTGTGTCTGGGGAATATCAGCATTACTAAGACAGGTAACTGGAGACCCTCTTCGCTTCAGTGTGGAGACCATGAGCACCTTTGTCCTTCTAATAAGTTCCCAGAAGGTACTGATGCTGCCTGTCCATGGGCCACACTTGGAGAAGCTCAGATTTAACATGTACTGCCTACTCCTAGTAAATAGAGTATGCAGTGCATAATTAATTTTTCTTTATATGCATAGTCATTGAGCTGTACTTCAGATATTGAATATGGAGGAAGAATTTATTCCACAAGATTTTACTGAGAACCTGCTATGTACCAGGCACTATTCTAGACATTGGGAAATACATCTCTTCATAACAGACAAAAGTGGTGCTTATGTTCAAGTGGGAGAAGATAGACAGTAATAAATAAGCATGTAACATACCAGGGGATGATATATCCTATTAACAAAAGTGAGAGAGAATGTGAGGCTAGAGAGGGAACAGTAGGAGAGAGTAAAGTGGCCATCGAAGGTCTCTCTAAAGAGGTAATATTTGACTAAGGATTTGCAAGCAGTGAGAGAGCAGGAAATGCAGACTTGATGCACGTTATGGACAGAACCTGAAGTCAAGCCAGGCAGAGTTCAAATCCCCAGTCTATAAAATGGGGGATAATAGTAACTCTCCCCACAGTATCATTATGAAAATTATTTATTTTTTTTAATTTATTGACGTAAAGTTGCTTTACAATGTTGCGTTAAGTTTCTGCTGTTCTGCAAAGTGAATCAGCTGTATGTATACATATATCCCCTTTTCTGGATTTCCTTCCCATTTAGGTCACCACAAAACACTGAGTAGAGTTCCCTTTGCTGCACAGTAGATTCTAATTAGTTATCTATTTTATAGATACCACTATAATAACATAGCATATTAAAGTAGTTCAAATAGTGCCTAGTGTATATAGTATTATATGTGAGGTAGATTCACTGTGAGGATAATGAAGCTAAAAGTTCAGTTCCCTGACTCATATGCACCTCTTCTGAGGCCCTCGATTGAATTTTGTATATGAAATGTCATATTCTTTCTTTTTAAAAAATACCCTAAATTGTATGAGCCCCAGACCTTACATAACCTGAACCTAGCCCTGATCTTAGCTATCATTTGTTTATCTCTGGGATAAATGATTCCAGACAAAGGCAACAAGATGTGCAAAGGCCCAGAGGCCAGAAGAAGACATTGTAACTGGAGGAAAGTCCATGAGAGACAAAGAGAGTGAGTTGCAGAGGTGAGTCAGAGGTGACTGAGGGTAGATCATGAGCTCAGGGATATGGGAAAACACTGGAAGTTTTGAGAATAGGGGAGATATGAATTGATTCATGTTTTAATAGGCCACTCTGACTAATGTTTAGAAAATAGATCATTGGGTGGGATAGGATTAGAAGCTGAAGTCCCACGAAGAGGCAACAAATTAGGAAGGAGATAATGGTGCCCAAGGCTAAGGTGAAAGTGGTAGGTGTTGATAGTTTCTGAATTTATTTTGATAATGGAAAAAACAGGATTTGCTGACAGAATGTGTAAGTGAGAGAGCTCTTACTGAAGATTGGAAAGTTTGGATCTGATTATGTGACTGAGAATCAGGACTGGACATGTATGTGAAATGGAAATCAGGTGTTTGTTGTGAGATGCCCATTTTATCTGTAAGATTATGGCTTTTTCATTCCAGGATATATATATATATATATATATATATATATATATATATATATATATATCCTTGATGGACATTTTTCAGAATCACTACAATTAAATTACTTTATAGTCATATGCATGTTATAAAATTCTATCTAGAATGCACCATATAGGCTCTTTGGATGATTTTATGGCAAATTAATTTTTGAAATAGGATGGAAGTAGCTTTATCCTAATAAAGTCTATACTACATGTATCATTACCTGTTGACTTTTTAGGAGCATCTAAAACATTCTTTATTACTTTTCCATCTAACACAGCATTTGAAGTCCATCTTAGCAGCTTCAACACACTCTATTTTGTTTGAATTTAGTTCTTCCACCTTGCACAGGCTTTAAGTTTTGCCATGGGTATGGGATTTTTAAAGATACTATGTCTGAAAAAGCTAAGTTTATTTTTATTTAAGAAAATACTTATTAAACGATATGATCATTGATCCCAGAGTTCCAAGCATTAGCTGTTCTCTACACGGAGAAATATCCATTGAGTTTCTTTTCTTTTTCTTTAATTAAAAATACTAAATATGTCAAACTTGTAAAAGATAAAAAGAAGGATTTAAAGAATAGGCTTATATTTTCTCATTTCTCTTGGCCTTTATCAATTTACCCTCTATAGCACTATCATGAGTCCTTCCCTTTTATGTCTCATGATATGGAAGATTTCAATTTAAAATATCTTATCTACCTAGATAATACTATCCATATTATTAAAAATATTTTATTCTGTTAGACTCTAAGGCCCTGGGGAGACGGTTCATGCTCACGCATCTGCAGTAATCTGCTGCCTGCCTCTGTGCTTGACCACTGTGCTGTGCTGTGCTTGCTGGCTCATTCATGTGACTCTTTGCCACCCCACACCTTCTTGACCACAGTGGGTGCTAAAGATGTTACATGAATAAAACTTTTAATTATTTGTATTGAGAAAGAGCTCTTTGTAGCATTTTATTTTTGTCTAAAGGAGACCTCAATCCATTAGGCAGTGACTATCAAACAGCTTAAGAATGGATCGTGTGTTAAAGGCATGTGACTTCAAATTCCAAGTCTACCCATTTTTGGTTTTATTAATTTGTCTGAACTTTATTTCTGAAATGGAATTAATAGTATTTGTCCTACTTCACAGTGTTGTAGTCAGAACTGAGTAAAATACTATATAGAAAAACATGATCTAGAAAGTACCAAAGATTGTATCTGGACCTATCTAATCTGGAAGAATTTTTATTGACAGTGTCTAATCCTTATTCTGAGAATAATGTACTTTGCTATAGTTTCCAAACATTGTGCATAGCAGTGGCAAAGTGGACTTTCAAAAACTGCATTTTCCTTAATATAATTTACAAAGGTTCAATCATTTAACTTCAACTCCCATTACAATATAAGAGTCTTTTTAGGCTAAATTAGCTGTCTTTTGAGATTCATATGTGGAAAATAATCCAGTACAGGAAGGCTTACTGAAAAAGTCCTCTGACATTTGATTTTGAATTTGACATTTCAATTCAATTATTCTGAACTTAGGGTTTGTTAAACCAATGAATAAATTTGAAGGATAAAATATCCCTGTACCTTTGCATATCATTCATAACCTCTTACACATTAGCCAGAATTAGAAAAAGAAATAATCATCTACCCTGCCTTAAAGTGAAATAGAATAGTTGACACATTTAAACAATAATGATGAGAATAAATGACACTGATAAAAGTTTCACTGAGTCATTATGAAGCCCATCATAGTTCTATTGTGTGATCATATACAAATTTCCATATAATTCAACACTTTATCCTAATTATGGGCTTCCCAGTTGACTCAGTGGTAAAGGATCCACCTGCCAATGCAAGAGACTCAAGAGATGTGGGTTCAGTCCCTGAGTCAGGAAGATCCCCTGGAGGAGGAAATGGCAACCCACTCCAGTATTCTTGCCTGGGAAATCCCATGGACAGAGGAGCCTGGCAGGCTACAGTCCATGGGGTCTCAAGGAGTCGGACACAACTTGGTGACTAAACAACATCCTAATTATACTAATATTTCAAATAATATTTATTCTTTACATGTATTTTCTTATTTTCCCATCCTTCAACAAGTATTAATTCACCATTAACCAATTCTCAGACTCTTTGAAGAGATAGTTGAATGGAGTTGACCCAATGAATACAGATTCTAAGCTGAGAGCTCCTTATGTCCATATCTCTACTTCTCAAGTAGCAGAGAGACTAAATCATATTCAGAAGAATTTCAGGCTACAAGGCTAGAAATGGCCTTTAGCCATTTGCATTCTCAAAGCAAGGATAATATGAATCAGGCTTTAGGAGATGGGTTTAGGAAGTGGGCCTGAGAGCCAGTGAAGAATGGAATAAGATATAATGCTTCTAAATTAGAATTCATGAGAAAAATTAGAGACAATGTCTCTGGAGACTGAGGACCCTGTTGCTCTTATTCACTATTGTAATTTCCATGGGTAGTACATGGAACATAAATATTTATTGGCTTGCAAAATGCTGTTGTTCAATTGCATTTGTACATGCTCCTGCTAAGATGTCATGTGAGCAAACCAGATGCAATGAGTAGACTAAGGAAAGGAAGAACAAACTGCCGAAAACAAAAAGGTGAATAAAGTGTGGTTCTGCCCTCCAGTTCTAGGGAATTAATCTCCCATGGAGCTCAGCTTAGAGAAGCAGCACTTCTCTAAGAATGTAAGAAGCAGCACTTACATTTTCTGGAAGAGAAGGGTCTCAAAGGATAAATAGAAACTGGCCAGAAGACCAAAAAAAAAAGGGAATGAAATCCCAGGAAGAAGCAAAAGGAGGTGCAAAATCTTTGGGCTGTACAAAATGACAGGTTGTTTGAATGATGTCTTACAATTTAATATGAATGTGATGACAAATAAGTGCAGGAAAATAGACATGAATCAGATTATGAGGCATCTTCAACACTGCGTGAAGGAATTTGGAGTTTATTAAGACTAAGCCTCAAATAGTTATAGTTTAGGTATGACCCAAATATTTTACTCTTTTTAGAGGGAAATTTAGTTTTGTAGTAAAAGTATTAAACTGACCTAAAGGAGCATACTTTTAAGTCATGAAAGTGGAGAGCCTTTAGTTCTAAGGAAGAAAGAAAGTTTATACTTTGTCAGAAACAGTGATAAAACAGTCACCTTTCCCCTCCCTTTCCAACATTATCTACTTAAAAATCTTTTATCTCAGCCTCTAGGGATATTAGGTTCCAATATGTATGCCCTCTAGTTTTATTTTATAAGAGTATTAATAACCTTATGTGTATTTCTGATTATGATTAATATACATAAAGGATTAAATTTATGGTAGTTCACAGTTTTGGTCATTGTTCATATAGTTTTTTTTTTTTAATTTTTTTTTGTCATGTTGTCAATCTGTAGAACCACTGATTATCAGGAGCCAGCATCACAACTAAGAGGGTATATGAACCTAAAGTAGCAGAAGGAGATATAAGACATGGTCATGAGACAAAAAGAAATGATTCTGTTTCTCTTATATTATTTGCAAGGACTGAGAAAACATCGTACTCCAGGTATATTTGGTAGGAATGATTTAATGTGTGCCATTGAGAAGAATGGGATTATAAAGGATGAAATGAAAGCCATACTCTATTTTCCTTACAAATAAAATATCTATATTATCTCTGCACTCCAGAATATCTCACATTCTTATATAAAGGAAAACAGTTAACAAGTAATTATTTCTTTCCTACCCATCATATCCAAGCCATCAAATACAAGCCCTGTTTTCCGTTTGAAGAAAGAAGGAATAGTCACCTACTAAACACTGGGCTGGAAGAAGCACAAGCTGGAATCAAGATTGCGGGGAGAAATATCAATAACCTCAGATATGCAGATGACACCACCCTTATGGCAGAAAGTGAGGAAGAACTAAAAAGCCTCTTGATGAAAGTGAAAGAGGAGAGTGAAAAACTTGGCTTAAAGCTCAACATTCAGAAAACTAAGATCATGTTATCTGGTCCCATCACATGGCAAATAGATGGGGAAACAGTGGAAACAGTGTCAGAATTTATTTTATTGGGCTCCAAAATCACTGTAGATGGTGATTGCAGCCATGAAATTAAAAGATGCTTACTCCTTGGAAGGAAAGTGATGACCAACCTAGACAGCATATTCAAAAGCAGAGACATTACTTTGCTAACAAACGTCCGTCTAGTCAAGGCTATGGTTTTTCCTGTGGTCATGTATGGATGTGAGAGTTGGACTATGAAGAAAGCTGAGTGCCGAAGAATTGATGCTTTTGAACTGTGGTGTTGGAGAAGACTCTTGAGAGTCCCTTGGACTGCAAGGAGATCCAACCAGTCCATCCTAAAGGAGATCAGTCCTGGGTGTTCATTGGAAGGACTGATGCTGAAGCTGAAACTCCAATACTTTGGCCACCTCATGTGAAGAGTTGACTCCTTGGAAAAGACTCTGATGCTGGGAGGGATTGGGGGCAGGAGGAGAAGGGGACGACAGAGGATGAGATGGCTGGATGGCATCACAGACTCGATGGACATGAGTCTGAGTGAACTCCGGGATTTGGTGATGGACAGGGAGGCCCGGCATGCTGCAGTTCATGGGGTCACAAAGAGTCGGACATGACTCAACTGAACTGAACTGAAACTTGAGGATGTGAGTAGGCAACTAGAGGTAAATAAAAGGGGAGTTGGAAAGAGAAATCTTTATGAACATCCCTGACTTTCTACTACAAAGGAAACTGAACATTTCATGCATAAAACTAAGTATCTCCTGTTAGGCAGCATATGATCAAATCAAAGGAGTAGCAAATATCACCTGCCACTGACTGGTAAAAGGAAAATGTGCTCATGTAGGTCAGGACTCACTTCTCAATGCCTCACAAGCTCTCCCACCCTGCTCTTATTTCTTCAGCAAATACCCACTGTCACTTTTTTGGCAAGCAAGTGTGCACACATGTGTGCTTACACAAGCACATTGTTACCTATCACATTTCCTTCTAGATCTGTTCATTGTTTAAAGTCCTGCCTGGATTCTTCCTTAATGAGTATCAGTTGGCTTTGATGTTCCTGTCAGGGATAAAGGATTTTTACAAATGTTTGATGCATGCTGCTCAAACCTGTGACATTGAACAAGATGTTTTTCATTAATAAATGGTGGGGAAGAAGCTCAAAGATTAATAAATGCTGTCATGGTTGCTGATGGAATAGGATACACACACAAAAAAAACATACCCCCTATTGCCCTTTTCCTAGTTAAAGTACAAATATCAAGAAAAAATAATACGTATATTTAAGGTATGAGGTCTAATAAAAATATTTTCAGATAGAAAGTAATCATTCTATTGGTATAGACTAAAAAAAAAATTCAACCCATAAATTCTCCCAGAATTACCTTATATGATAAGATAAAAATATAAAGTTCAGAGTATATAGGTGCATATATAAAAATATATATATATATGCCCACATACATGCATATATATATATATATATATATATGACTAAATGGATGATAAATAGGTAGGTAGATAGTCTTCATTCTTCCTTGCTGAATTAAAGAGGCAGAAAATGAAAACTAATTGTACTTGTACGGTGGTCAGATTTTCATCATATGTAGTAAGGGGCATGAGAAACGCTGGTCTGGATGAAGCACAAGCTAGAATCAAGATTGCCGAGAAAAATATCAATAACATCAGATATGCAGATGATACCACCCTTATGGCAGAAAGTAAAGAAGAACTAAAGAGCCTCTTGATGAAAGTGAAAGTGGAGACCGAAAAAGTTGGCTTAAAGCTCAACATTCAGAAAATGAAGATCATGGCATCTGGTCCCATCACTTCATGGCAAATAGATGGAGAAACAGTGGAAACAGTGTCAGACTTTTGTTTTGGGGGCTCCAAAATCACTGCAAATGCTGATTGCAGCCATGTAATTAAAAGACGCTTACTCCTTGCAAGGAACGTTATGACCAACCTAGACAGCATATTAAAAAGCAGAGACGTTACTTTGTCCACAAAGGTCCGTCTAGTCAAGGCTATGGTTTTTCCAGTGGTCATGTATGGATGTGAGAGTTGGGCTATAGAGAAAGCTGAGCGCCGAAGAACTGATGCTTTTGAACTGTGGTGTTGGAGAAGACTCTTGAGAGTCCTTTGGACTGCAAGGAGATGTGACCAATCCATCCTAAAGGAGATCAGTCCTGAGTGTTCAATGGAAGGACTGATGTTGAAGCTGAGACTCCAATATTTTGGCCACCTGATGCAAAGAGCTGATTCATTTGAAAAGACCCTGATGTTGGGAAAGATTAAAGGCAGTAGGAGAAGGGGACGACAGAGGATGAGATGGTTGAATGGCATCACCTTCACAATGGACATGAGTCTGGATAAACTCCGGGAGTTGGTGATGAACAGGGAGGCCTGGCGTGCCGCAATTCATGGGGTCACAAAGAGTTGGACACGACTGAGCGGCTGAACTGAACTGAACTGATCTATTTTTATTTTTAGATCCTGGTTATTCTGACCCCACACTTAGGTTCTCGGCTGTGGAGCTGAAGGTTGCCTAAGTGGTCTTGCAGTATCACACCTTCTTATATGAATCACCTATAGAGCACTTTCCCAGAATGTCCTCAAACACATCCCAGAGATTTTAGGGACAATGTTCTACTTTGAACACTTTTAAATTTAGAAACTTATTTAAAATCGGCTTCTGGGACAATTGTGTTTATTCTACTTGGGGCTCACCTCAGGAATTGTGAGATGACAAATATAAATTTTGTCTCTTGAGAAAAGTCCCACTAGGAATAGCTGGCTGGAGTGTTAGGAACAATTCTAAGGTATTTCTCATCAAGGAGAACCGCTGTGATCTATTAGTGACGCCTTCCTGCCATGGGCAGGGCATAGGACTGGCTAGGTTTGGATTGAGTCTAATGCTTCTTCTGCACAAAATTCCCACAACTATGTGGCTAGAGCAGTCATTCTTTTAAGGAATATCTTTTATCTACATCTGAAATCTAGCTGCCTCACAATACATGGTGCACATCCTTTCTAGCCTCCCAACAAGGTAAAACTACTTCTATGACTGGCCTTCCAATTAGATTGGTCCAAACATAATTGCAGCTTTGGACCATGAATTTTAAATCATTATAATTAGGCTCAAACACATCTTTATTAATCAAACTAGGAACCATTACAATCAACACATTTTTGCCAATGAGAAATAAGGTGGTTTATTCCTGTAGTGTAAAACTTCATGCTTCAGGATTCGATGAACTCTTGGAAAGCATTTTCTGCCTCCTGCTGGCTATGGAAGCATTTTCCCTGCAAAAAGTTGTCGAGATGCTTGAAGAAGTGGTAGTCGGTTGGTGAGAGGTCACGTGAATATGGTGGATAAGGCAAAACTTCATAGCCCAATTTGTTCAACTTCTGAACCATTCGTTATGTGACATGTGGTGGGGCATTGTCGTAGAGAAGAATTGGGCCCTTTGTTGACCAACGCCAGCTGCAGGCATTACAGTTTTCAGTGTATCTCATCGATTTACTGAGCATACTTCTCAGAGGTAATGGTTTCACTGGGATTCAGAAAGCTGTGGTGGATCAGACAAGCAGCAGACCACCTAACAGTGACCATGACCTTTTTTCTGGTGCAAGTTCGGCTTTAGGGAGTGATTTGGAGCTTCTTCTCAGTCCCGCCACTGAGCTGGTTATCACCAGTTGTCGCATAAAATCCACTTTTCGAGGCACAACACAATCCAATCGAGAAAGTGTTCATTGTTGTCATGTAGAATAAAAGAATATGACACTTCAAAGTGATGGCTTTTTGATTGTCAGTCAGCTCATGGGGCACCCACTTATCAAGCTCTTTCACCTTTCCAATTGGTTTCAAATGCCAAACGACCATAGAATGGTCAACATTGAGTTCTTCAGCAGCTTCTCATGTAATTATAAGAGGACCAGCTTCAAAGATCCTCTGAGTTGGTCATTGTCAACTTCCCATGGCCAGCCACTACACTCCTTGTGTTCAAGACTCTCATCTCCTTTGTAAAACTTCTTGAAGGACCACTGCACTGTATGTTCATTAGCAGTTCATGAGCCAAATGCGTTGTTGATGTTGCAAGTTGTTTCCACTGCTTTGCAACACATTTTGTATTCAAATAAGAAAATTGTTCCAATTTGCTTTTTGTCTAACATCATTTCCATAGCCTCCAATACAATAAATAGCAAGTAATGTCATTAGCAAAAAAAGCATAAAGCAAGAAATGTGCATTAAAATGATGTATGATATAACCACATTTATTTAAGAAGGTATTCCGATATCAAACAGCATAGTTCAACAGTGCAAAACTGCAATTACTTTTGCACCAACCTAACCTAGATCTGATAGATAGAGTGCCTGATGAACTATGGAATGAGGTTCATGACATTGTACAGGAGACAGGGATCAAGACCATCCCCATGGAAAAGAAATGCAAAAAAGCAAAATGGCTGTCTGGGGAGGCCTTACAAATAGCTGTGAAAAGAAGAGAGGAGAAAAGCAAAGGAAAAAAGGAAAGATATAGGCATCTGAATGCAGAGTTCCAAAGAAGAGCAAGAAGAGATAAGAAAGCCTTCTTCAGTGATCAATGCAAACAAATAGAGGAAAACGACAGAATGGGAAAGACTAGAGATCTCTTTAAGAAAATTAGAGCTACCAAGGGAACATTTCATGCAAAGATGGGCTCGATAAAGGACAGAAATGGTATGGACCTAACAGAAGCAGAAGATATTAAGAAGAGATGGCAAGAATACATGGAAGAACTGTACAAAAAAGATCTTCACGACCCAGATAATCATGATGATGTGATCACTAATCTAGAGCCAGACATCTTGGAATGTGAAGTCAAGTGGGCCTTAGAAAGCATCACTACAAACAAAGCTAGTGGAGGTGATGGAATTCCAGTTGAGCTGTTTCAAATCCTGAAAGATGATGCTGTGAAAGTGCTGAACTCAATATGCCAGCAAATTTGGCAAACTCAGCAGTGGCCACAGGACTGGAAAAGGTCAGTTTTCATTCCAATCCCAAAGAAAGGCAATGCCAAAGAATGCTCAAACTACTGACACAATTGCACTCATCTCACATGCTAGTAAAGTAATGCTCAAAATTCTCCAAGCCAGACTTCAGCAATACGTGAACCGTGAACTTCCTGATGTTCAAGCTGGTTTTAGAAAAGGCAGAGGAACCAGAGATCAAATTGCCAACATCCACTGGATCATGGAAAAAGCAAGAGAGTTCCAGAAAAACATCTATTTCTGCTTTATTGACTATGCCAAAGGCTTTGACTGTGTGGATCACAATAAACTGTGGAAAATTCTGAAAGAGATGGGAATACCAGACCACCTAACCTGCTTCTTGAGAAATCTGTATGCAGGTCAGGAAGCAACAGTTAGAACTGGACAAGGAACAACAGACTGGTTCCAAATAGGAAAAGGAGTACGTCAAGGCTGTATATTGTCACCCTGCTTATTTAACTTCTATGCAGAGTACATCATGAGAAACGCTGGACTGGAAGAAACACAAGCTGGAATCAAGATTGCCGGGAGAAATATCAATGACCTCAGATATGCAGATGACACCAAACACCCTTATGGCAGAAAGTGAAGAGGAACTAAAAAGCCTCTTGATGAAAGTCAAAGAGGAGAGTGAAAAAGTTGGCTTAAATCTCAACATTCAGAAAACGAAGATCATGGCATCCGGTCCCATCACTTCATGGCAAATAGATGGGGAAATGGTTAGAAACAGTATCAGACTTTATTTTTTGGGGCTCCAAAATCACTGCAGATGGTGACTGCGGCCATGAAATTAAAAGACACTTACTCCTTGGAAGAAAAGTTATGACCAACCTAGATGGTATATTCAAAAGCAGAGACATTACTTTGCCGACTAAGGTCCGTCTAGTCAAGGCTATGGTTTTTCCTGTGGTCATGTATGGATATGAGAGTTGGACTGTGAAGAAGGCTGAATGCCAAAGAATTGATGCTTTTGAGCTGTGGTGTTGGAGAAGACTTTTGAGACTCCTTTGGACTGCACGGAGATCCAACCAGTCCATTCTGAAGGAGATCAACCCTGGGATTTCTTTGGAAGGACTGATGCTAAAGCTGGAGCTCCAGTACTTTGGCCACCTCGTGCGAAGAGTTGACTCATTGGAAAAGACTCTGATTCTTGGGGGGATTGGGGGCAGGAGGAGAAGGGGACGACCGAGGATGAGATGGCTGGATGGCATCACTGACTCGATGGACGTGAGTCTGAGTGAACTCCGGGAGATGGTGATGGACAGGGAGGCCTGGCGTGCTGCGATTCATGGGGTCGCAAAGAGTCAGACACGACTGAGCAACTGAACTGAACTGAACTGAATCATCATTCCCCTCACCCATAAAGCATAGAGCTGTTTCTCTACTTGCAGAAGTTCCCCAGGAAAACCTTTCTTTCAGGGTCGCAATTGAAGCTTGAACACTTAAAAGTTCCTCTGAGTTCATATCTATATGCAATTCAGTGTGCTAAAAACAAAACATCATCTTGTCATTTGACTACTAAGATAGCTTGCCATAACCATCAAAAATGTGCTTAAAATTGCGTTTTTCTTTTTTACTCTGCTTTTAAAGGGCATTACTGATCAGCTACATATTCTGTTTCTACCTTGAAGATTTTGTATCCTTATATGTCTGTATGGACATAGCTAAGGGCATACTGATGACTCTAGTAGTGAGTGTAAAAGCATATTTGCACAAAAACTGCTTACACATGTTAAATCAAGCTCTGAAAATATCACAGGACAGCCCCTCACCCCTACTCCCTGCCAAGAGGGTGGGAAACCAGCATGAATTTTTTGTTTGTATTTCTATTGGGATGATGTTCTTAAAAGAACCAGTGAGACAAAGTGGAATGTTATCACCTTTAGTTCTACTCAAGTCTGGAGTCCAGATGACCTCATGTAAAGGACTTCTGGAATAGCCCTGCATCAACCAATAAAAGATCAAATGACATACTTTGAATTGCAACCTTATCAGTGCAAAATGATCCAGTTGCAAATATCCTATTCATGCTGCATTACTGGTTAAGTAAAACCATGTTGACGTTATGATGGACTTCCATTCATATTTTATTTTTGATGTACTGGTATATTTAGGATTTTATCTTTCCGTTGTATATGCTGGGTTATCTTACATCAACAACATACATAAAACTGTTCACGTTTCCTGTTGTGACAGCTGTACAAAGTCCATGTCTTCAAGCTGTATATCAAAGCGGCAAACAATAACAAAACACAGATCTGTTTTGACACTAATATGGATTTCATGCTTGTTCACAGCCCCGTGGCCAAACATTCAAAAACATTGTAGTACGCAGTAAATAACAATCCAGAAGCAAAATCCAGAGACTGTATCTATTATTTCAGATACAAAATTATGAGATACAAGAATGTACAATACAAGATACAGTCATTTTCTACATTTTGCACTTTATTCTGTATCCTGTTTTTAGGATTAAAGTACTTTGCTCCCCCAATTAAAAATGTGACAAAGGTGCAATCAGAGGCTTCTTTAGAGGGTTCTCTTACATTTAAAACAAAAACACTGCTGTTTTGCCACCAGTCATCTTGATTTCTTGTCAGCTTACTATGCTAGGCACCTTTTCCTGAATTTTTACAAGACCTAGGTTGTGTAAGTCTTAAGAATGACCCTATTATATAATATATAATTATATAATCTATAATTAGATTATATTATTGCTCCGTGTCACAGGTGAAAATAAAGAGGCTCAGAGGGGTTTAGTGACATGCTGGAGATTCCAAAATAGTAGTAGTATGGTCAGGATTTAAATCTGGAAAGTATGGCTCCACAACCCACAGTTACCAACATATCATGCAATCTGATATGTACAATATAAGGAACTTGAAGGGTTGAGTAAGGTACCTAAGTTTGTTGAGTCTCTACTTTATACCAACAATTATGACAGTCAACATCAATTATCTTAATCCTCACGACAGCCCCTGTTAGGAACCAGCATTGCTTTCTTTTGTAAGTACAATTTGAAAGATAAACCAAATAGGCAATAAAATTAGAAAAGTGAAAATGACCTTAGTCACACATCTGGTAAGGGGAAAAAGCTGGATGTAAACTCCTATCCACTTATATCTGAACAAAACAGTTCTTTCAGCTTTTGCATCACCGCTATTCTAAAATGAAGTTTCACCTTAATGAAGTTATCGACTATGTTTTCCTATCTCCTTTCTCATCTTCATTATCTTTCTATATTGAAGTCCAAAAAACTGAATGAACTTGGATGAAACAGAACCCACCCCTGTGTTTGAATATCTCCAAGCCACATCGAAGTCATTTTAGAGTCATCTCATGTTAACTTTTTCTTGGAAGTGGAGTGACATTGTTAATGTTTTGAAAGGTGGCAAATATAACTGCATATTATATCATAAGAATAGACGGTTATAAAAAATATAAGATGAAGTACCTTTACACGAGCTGTAATTGCAGCTGGTAATTAAACTGAAGTGTTTCATTTTCCCAGTCAGCTCATCAGTGACACTAGAAAATAAACAATTTGAAAGTGAAACCTTAGGGGCAAACAATTGTAATTAATTGCATTTTCCAAGGGAAAAAAGCATTACTAAAGCCCGTTTGCGGTGACCTCTTGAGCAACATACACAGTGATTTACGCTGTGAGCAGGAGTGTGGGGTTCAGAACCAGACCTGATTTAATTTGAATATTCATGAAGTCTCCAGCATGATTTATACTTCAAATCCATCTCCATTGTCAAATTTATTGTCCCCTAGGTGCAAAAAGAAAGCAGATTTATATTCTGAATAATTCACATTGCACAATGAGATGATCAGCATGGAAAGACTTTACCATGGTGAAATGCATAAAGTGAGGCTGCTATTCATTTGTTCCAACATGGAATCTCCTCAAGTATTAAGCGTATTTTCTTTGAGATGCTTGGGAGGTGAAACAAAAATATTTATGCATATAAATGTAGGTCCATACCTCATAGCCCAATTGGATTAGAATGATAAAATTCAGGCAGTCTGGTGTCATTTGCACAGAAAGTGACATTTGGGATTTGAGCACATCTTTTTGGCCATTCAGATCACAGGGAACAAATTACTGTGACTTTAACTCTGATTTGTGCTGCTTGCTTTGGGACCTGACCTGGGCTTTCTTCAGTGTAATTTCACATAATTTAATCAAGACCTCTAGCACCTCACTTCTCTTATTTATGTTGTGAACATGGCCTTTCAGACACAGAGAGGCATGGATACAGAGCTCAGCTCACTGAATCAGTTAGCTTTTTCCATATGACAAAGAACCCTACAACTTAGTGGCTTAAAATAGTAGCTATTTATTTAGCTCATAATTCTGTAGGAAGGCAGTTGGGGCTGGGTTCTACTAGGTGGTTCTTCTGGTCTAGGCCAAACCCACCTGATCTGAGCTAGGGCTCACATATGTGTCTGGAAGGAACTGTCAGGTTGGGTGGGGTAGGGTGGCCTAGGGAGGCTCTTGCTGGTATCGCCTATCTCTGCTCCATGTGGTCTTCTCCTTTTTAGCAGGCTGACCTGAACTTTGTCAGATAGTGGTGTGGCCAGGATCCCTAGATCATTTAAGGAGGCTGAGTCCAAAACACATGTGCTTTTCAAGTCTCTGCTGTTGTCCCATTGGCCTCATGGCCAATCCCACAGACAGAGTGAAGGTTGCTACCAAAAACTAAGTATACCGAGAGGCATGGACAGATTGGAAGCTATTACTGCAACAGCTTGACTACATACCAATATAAGAAACTATGGACTAGTTTCTTAATCCTTCATTCCCAATTTCAGCATCATCTCATAGGGTTGCTGGGGGGATTAAAATGAACTAATGTAAGTAAATTTGATGTGTAGACTGCCTGGTGCATGGAGGGTACTTAATAAAAGAAGGATGCTTTTCTCTTTAAGAAATCAATGTAGTCTCATTTATTAGTTACACAAAGCAAGTGTTTTAAATGTGAGAGCAAACTGTTAGTGACATGTCATACCATTCACCTCTGTTTAGTATGTAGTTGAGAGGCTAGCATCTCCTTCTTCCTTGACAATCTCATGTCAATCTCCACTGAAGCTATGCATTAAATTGGAGCATAAACTTCTGCAAAGCAGTATATTCCTGAACCTAATGTATAGCACAGGGAACTCTATTTAATGCTCTGTGGTGACCTAAATGGAAAGGAAATCCAAAAAAGAGAGGATGTGTGTATATGAATAGCTGATTCACTTTGCGGTACCGTAGAAACTAACACAACATTGTAAAGCAATTATACTCCAATAAAAATTAACTTAAAAAAACAAGGTTGGAAATTATTAATACTAGTATATAAAAAAATCTCCAAGCTTATTATACACTGTAAATAAAGGAAAAGACTCAAAAATAAAGAAGTATATCCATAAAATAGTATGTGACTGCATATATCGATACAAACTGTATTTCCATTAAAACTGAACATTTTTGAGCCATTTATTTAGCTTCTCTCTCTCTCTCTCTCTCTTTTTTTTTTTTTTTTTGCAACCTACCAATCAGGCAAAATTAGGCCAACACAATCCATGCCTTGCACTGGGAGTCTTGGGGTAGAAGAGGCAGACCATAAAGGATCAAAGTTTTCAAAGCGTTGACCATGGCCATTGAGGCTGTTAAGGCACTTTAAAGTTAGCTTGATGCTGTAAGCAAATAATCAAAACAGCCCTTAAATTGAGCTCAACTTTGGCCTGATTGTCTTTAAAACCTGGCTCTGATATTAATGCACGGATGTTCACATCTTTAATTTGGAACTAGGCCACCAACACAATAGAGTAGATGAGCTTCTTTAATTTTCAAGTGCACCCATCCTTTTTCCCATTGATCTGTGGATAATAGATCACTCCATTGGCATCACTGCAACATTCAAATATAGTCTGCATAATTCAGAACTGATCAGTACCTTGAACTGATTCAGAACTGAAGTACCTTGACCTGAAGATCATATAAATGAAAATCATTAAAAAAAATCAAAATAGTTCACTGTACTTGTCATATTTACTCTGTGAAATACACAAGTTGTTTATTTGACAAAAATACACTTTTCATACATCTATTATTTTCTAGGTCATTGACGTAGTGCAGAGCATATCAGGTTTATTTCAGTGTGCAAAGCCATCTTATCTGTATCTCTTGGATCTTTTAGGATTGATGGAACCTCTCTGATCTTTGCTGACTTTTTAAACAAAAAGTAAAAGAGCATTTGGTAAGCATGAGCTAAGGCAAAGAGCTGTGTTTATATACTTGATAGTGCTTTGCTATTGACTGTTTTGACCGTAGGAGAGTGAAAGAATTTGAAGACTTCTTTGGGATCTTATGTTTATAGGGGAAAAACCAAAGAACTACTTTTTAAAATATAATATTGTGCATGTCTAAATATCTTTTTCTATTAGCCAAATAATAATGCAACACACATATATATATATATTCAGTTCAGTTCAGTTCAGTTCAGTTCAGTCACTCAGTCATGTCTGACTCTTTGCGACCCCATGAATCGCCGCACGCCAGGTCTCCCTGTCCATCACCAACTCCCAGAGTTCACTCAAACTCATGTCCATCGAGTCAGTGATGCCATCCAGCCATCTCATCCTCTGCTGTCCCCTTCTCCTCCTGCCCCCAATCCCTGCCAGCATCAGGGTCTTTTCCAATCAGTCAACTCTTCACATGAGGTGGCCAAAGTACTGGAGCTTCAGCTTCAGCTTCAGCATCAGTCCTTCCAGTGAACACCCAGGACTGATCTCCTTTAGGATGGACTGGTTGGATCTCTTTGCAGTCCAGGGGACTCTCAAGAGTCTTCTCCAACACCACAGTTCAAAAGCATCAATTCTTCAGCTCTCAACTTTCATCACAATCCAACTCCCACATCCATACATGACCACTGGTAAAACTATAGCCTTGACTAGATGGACCTTTGTTGGCAAAGTGATATCTCTGCTTTTGAATATGCTATCTAGGTTGGTCATAACTTTCCTTCCAAGGAGTAAGCATCTTTTAATTTCATGGCTGTAATCACCATCTGCAGTGATTTTGGAGCCCCCAAAAATAAAGTCTGACATTGTTTCCCACTGTTTCCCCATCTATTTCCCATGAAGTGATGGGACCAGGTGCCATGATCTTTGTTTTCTGAATGTTGAGCTTTAAGCCAACTTTTTCACTCTCCTCTTTCACTTTCATCAAGAGGCTTTTTAGTTCCTCTTCACTCTCTGCCATAAGGGTGGTGTCATCTGCATATCTGAGGTTCTTGATATTTCTCCCAGCAATCTTGATTCCAGCTTGTGCTTCTTCCAGCCCAGCGTTTCTCATGATGTACTCTGCATAGAAGTTAAATAAGTAAGGTGCCAATATACAGCCTTGACATACTCCTTTTCCTATTTGGAACCAGTCTGTTGTTCCATGTCCAGTTCTAACTGTTGCTTCCTGACCTGCATACAGATTTCTCAAGAGGCAGGTCAGGTGGTCTGGTATTCCCATCTCTTTCAGAATTTTCCACAGTTTATTGTGATCCACACAGTCAAAGGCTTTCACATAGTCAATAAAGCAGAAATAGATGTTTTTCTGGAACTCTCTTGCTTTTTCCATGGTCTATATATATTTATATATATAAATTTTTGATTAATCTGTTTCACTGAGTCAGTGCTAGAAACCAAACTGATTGGCTCTCTCATCTCAGAGCTTTCTGAGATGAAAAGATTTTAATTTTATTTTTGTAGTTGAGTGAATCACTTCTAACCAGATACAGGATTCCAGGTAGTAACTACCTGTATTTTTATTACAACCTGATTAACACCAAGGAATGAAAAATCTGTGAAAAATGACCAGTTGTGGAATCTGTTCAAGGGGCTTAACAGAAACATTAATAGGGTAATTACTGATTTGTCAGCATTTATTAACAAGTGAACTTTTAAAATAGAACTATTCATGAATTTGCTGAGATTCTATTTTAAAATACTACATGAACACAACAAGATTTTCTGAGGTGTTTCCTATATTAATTTGATTATTGATGACTTCAGTCACCATCTCTATGTCAAAACAGTCTTTCCCCAAACATACAGTGATTTAAAAGCAATCAATTTAAGGGAAAATGTAGAATTTCAGTGCTTTACAAAGTGTGTATATCTAATCAGAGAAGATCAAGCATATAGGAAATAAAATGGCAATTACTTTTATTTGCTAGTTACAAATCATGACAAATGCCATTCTGAAAATAAAATTCAAAATTTAGATCTATTTGTGTGGACAGTATATGTGCTTTATTATATTGTCATGTTTTGCTTTATAATCAAATGTCTGTTTATATGCTAAATAGTTGGCTTATGCAAAAATGTCTTTAGTTATCAAAAAAAAAAAAAACTAAGAAAATAAGGATGCCAAAATTTGTGCTTTTGGTTTTATTCCTGTGATTGTATTTGACCCTCTTCTTACAAGTTGCACCTCTGATAACCACTCCACTGAACTAGTATTTATTGAGCAATTATTTAGTTTATAGTCTCTGTGCTAGAACATAGTGATACAGAGATGAGTAAAGCATGACTCCTGTCCTTACAGGAGATGGACATATACACAGCAACTGTAATATGTACTTTAAAATCCATGCAAGCAGTATAAATTGGATTACTCAAAACAGTCGAGGGTGTGAGTCTTTCAGGGTAGGAGAAATGGGAGAATGTGACATTGGAACTGAGAATACAGGGAAGTGCGTCAAGGGTCCCCAAGGCCATCCCTAGTTTCTATGGTTCACTAGACGGATTCACAAGACTTTGCATATAGTTGTTTCCATGGCTGTGATTTATTATGGCAAGAGGATACAATACATGAACAGCAAAGCGAAAGGGAACGTGGGGTGAATCCCAGAAGAAACCAGGCATGATGTTCCAAGAGTCCTCTCCCAGGCAAGTCACGCAGGATGCACATAATTCTTCCAGCCAGGAATTGTGACAACACAGGTGAAATGTTGTCTGTCAGGGAAGCTCATTAGAGACACACCGTCCAGGGATTGTATCGAGGGTTGGTCACCTAAGCATCCTCTGCCTGGCATATCAAAATGCCAGACTCCCAGAAGGAAAGCATGCTCAGATGCTCAGCAGGAAGCATATTGTTTGAACAAACCATTTAGGCACAGTGAGCCATACTTATCAGGAAATGATGGGAACTCTCCCAAAATCTACATTCCCACAGGCGGGTGGAGAGCTGACCTTGAAATCCAGCCTTTCTAAAGGAAAGCAAGCTCAGTCCTGGTAGGTTAACTCTTTTCTGCACAGGTGAACAGGACCTATCCAGACAGAGTTGGTGGAGAATTGATTTCAGGCTGAGGAAACATCAAGAAAGGACTCAGAGGTATGAAAAATGATTCAGAATATTTCCTTCAGCAAGATGTGAAAGCCTAAATACAATAGGAGCTGCTCAGAATGTAAAATCCACACTCCTCAGGCCCTGAGGTGATCCCAGTGTCCCTAAACAGACATCATCTTATAGAGAGGAATAAAGCAGTGATTGTGTTCATTCAAAACATTTTCCTCCTTTGTCTGCGTCATTCATATAGAGATGTATTTCTAGTTTGGAATATCTAGCTATTTGTCTTGGTTCAGTGTTTTGTTTCTTCTCATGGTGTGTAGGGTTTCTGACCATCACACATTTGAACTTTTATAGTTCAAAGATCTCTCTCACAGTACAGTGGAGAGCGTAATGTTGTCCTGGGTGAGAAATATGTACTATCAGAGATGACACTTCAGAACAGAGTACATTTATAAAAGTGATCAACGTGAAATGTTATTTTTATCACTAGTACTTGCTGCATTAACTATAAACTGTGGAATTGTGCTCTGTCTTTTTCCCAGCCAGATGAAGACATGCTTCAGTGTCTATCAGATCCTATACTTGTACAATCAAAAGCTGAACCATCCCTCTATTTCACTAAGAGAGAAATGAAAACTGTTAAGCTCATAAATATTTCACTACAGATTGCTATGTATTAGCTGCTCACTGCTGAATGCAGCTGCTGTGAAATGCAGATAATTCTCTACTGAGGGCTTGAGGACAACCTCTATTTCAATAAATATTATGACTCATACTGATTTATGAGTTCCATGCTTTGCCTGACAGGCAAGATGGAATATGTTAGCCTTATTAATGCAATTGGTATAATGTACTCAAAGAACTAGGCCTCAATTTTAGAGATTTAGCTGCTTGGGTATGTTACCATTAAAAACATGCATGGGCCTTAGTGGTATAGAAATATATATCTTATAAAACACTGTACAAATAGTATCTCTGATTTAGTTCAGAAATATATTAGAAAATATATATTGTTTATCTTTCATTTTGTTAAACTTAGAAAATTTTGAAGGAATTCCAAAACTTAAAAAAGGCATAAAAATAAAGGTTTCTTATCTTTTTTGTTCTCTTCTTTATGGAAAGTAAATTAGGACTCTGAAAGAAATGTGTGTGTGTCCTATTGCTGGTTTAACAAATTACCACAAACTTAGTAGCTTAAGGGCTTCCCAGGTGGCGCTAGTGGTAAAGAACCTGCCTGCGAATGCAGGAGACATAAGAGACACAGGTCTGATCCCTGGGTCAGGAAGATCCCCCCGAGGAGGGCATGGCAACCCACTCTAGTATTCTTACCTGGAGAATCCCATGGCCAGAGGAGCCTGGCAGCAACCCAAATATATTATTTTACAGCTGGGGAGTCAGAAGTCCAAAATGGGCCTTCCAACCAAGGTATGGGCATGGCTATGTTCCTTTCTGGAAGCTTGAAGGAAAAATCTGTTTCCCTGCCTTTCTCTCAGCTTCTAGAAGCTACCTGCATTCCTTGACTTGTGACCCTGTTCTCCATCTTCAAAGCCAGCAGCATAGCACCTCCAAATTTCTCTCACTCTCACCTTTGTTTCCATTGTCACATCTTTTTCTGACTCTGATACTCTAAGAAAGATCCTTATCATCAACAATGGGCCCACCTAGAGAAACCAAGTTTATCTCCTCATCTCAAGATCCCTAATTTAGTCACATTAGCAAATTCCATTTTGCCATGTAAGGTGTCATAGTCCCAGGTTCTGGAAATTAAGATGTGAACATTTGGGGACTTCTCTGGAGGTCCAGTGGTTAAGACTCTGTTCTTCTAATACAGGGGATGCAGTTTTGATCCCTGGCTGGGGAACTACAGTCCCACATGCTGTGTGATGTGGCCCAAAAGAAAAAAAAATGTGGACATTTTGGGAAAGTCCTTATTCTGTCCATAGCAACCCCCATATCTCTATTTTTTTCATCCACCCATATATCTATTTTGTATAATCATAAACACTATAAAAGTGATAGTGAAAGTGAAGTCACTCAGTCATGTCTGATTCTTTGCGACCCCATGGACTGTAGCCTACCAGGCTCCTCTGTCCATGGGATTTTCCAGGCAAGGGTACTGGAGTGGGTTGTCATTTCCTTCTCCAGGGGATCTTCCTAATCCAGGGTTTAAACTTGGGTCTCCTGCATTGCAGGCAGATGCTTTACCATCTAAGCCACCTGGGAAGCCAAGCACTATAAATTTTTCAAAGCCAATTAATGGTATTCAACTAAATTTGAGCCATTTAGTTAGTATTGACTGAGTACCTCATACTTGCCTTGTAATATTCTAGATGCTGAGGAAACAGCAAGTAGCCAAATAAAATGTATTCTCATGGAGATTACATTCTAGAAGGAGAAATAGATAAATTGATATTTGAAATATTCTGAATATTTGGTACTATGAAGAAAAGTAATTCAGAGTTAGATGGGAGAGTGTGATAGTATATGTATTATAACTACTGCTCATTTACCGTTGAATGTGGTCAGTGATGACCTCTCTGAAGGTGCAATCTAATAAGTTGAACACTGCCCCCCCCCAAAGATATAGTGTGTTAGTCACTCAGTTGTGCCCAGCTCTTTGTGACCCCATGGACTGTAGCCTGCCATGCCGTTCTCCAGGGCATCTTCCTGACCCTGGGATCAGACCTGAATCTCCTGCACTGCAGGTAGAGTCTTCACCATCTGAGCCACCAGGGAAACTCCCCAAAAGATATATCCAAATCCAAACCCTGGTATTTGTGAGTGTGACCTTATGTGGAAATCGTTTCTTAGCAGATATAATTAAGAATCTTGAGATCATTCTGGTTTCAGAGTGGGCCTCAAATCCAGTGATGGGTGTGCTTAAAAGAGACAGAACAGGAGATGACACAGTGATGAGGGTCATTTAAAGACAGGGGCAGAGACTGGAGTGACCCGTCTATAAGCCACGCATCACCAAGGATTCCTGGCACTGCCAGAAGCTAGGCGAGAGGCAGGGAAGGGATTCTCCCACTCAGCCTCCAAAAGAAACTAACCCTGCTGACACCTCGATTCTGGACTTCTGCCCTCCAGAATTGTGAGAGAATACATTTCTGTAGTTCTAAGCCACCCAGTTTGTAATCATTTCTTACAGTAATCTTAGGAAACTAAGACTGTCAGCTCTTGAACTTAGACCTGTTTGGAATGAGAAAATAAGTCATACAGATGTTTGAAGGAAAAGCAATATAGACAGAGTACACAGATGTGGGAGCAACTTTGTACTATCCAAATAACCACTAGGGGGACAGCATGAGTGGAACCCAGAAAGGAAGGGGGGAGAAAATGTTTGAAGATGACTTCCGAACTCCTCTACAGACCAGATCTGGCAGGGAGTACCTTGTGAGCTATAGTAAGGATTTAGGATTTTACTCTGTTCTGTGCTTTAATATGGGCTTCCCTGGTGGCACAGATGGTAAAGAATCTGCCTGCAATGCGGGAGACCCAGGTTCATTCCCTGAGTCGGGAAGATCTCCTAGAGAAGGGAATGGCAACCCACTCCAGTATTCTTGCCTGGAGAATCCCATGGACAGAGGAGCCTGGCAGACTAAGTATAGTTGTGACCTAGTAATAGGTAGAATTCTAGATTTAATACTTTACCTTTTTTCTTGTACATGATAGTTTTTAATAGCCAGAGGAAGTAATTGTGACATAATTCACTAATTGCAAAATCAGATTATATTCTGATAGACTCCAGCAAATTCCAATAACTTAACTATCAAATTTCTAAGTAATATTGGCTTTGGCCTGAACTAAGATTGATTGGTTCCTCCACCTCCAACACACAAGTGTGCCTTTCCTTTTGTGACTGCTTATAGAAAAATCTGTTCAGCTTCTTAAGCAGCACTATTCTGTATACAGTAGTACCGCTGATACACTTTGATATTCACACAAGATAACCCTGCCTATCAGTGAGACCAGAGGTCACAGACTGTACAGTGAGAATTCCACACAAAATCTAAAAGCTTTACTTGCTCATCAAAGTGGCAAACTGGTAACAAAATGAATGAAACCTTTTCACCCTCCCCTGCTGGTCTCCACTAATGCTAACTCAAGAAATCAGAAAACGTTATCAAGAGGTGGCTGAAGAAATAGACTCAAAATTAATGAATGACTTATTAAAATTTGCAATGTGTTATCATAGTTGCTAAGAAAATTATAATGAGATAGGAAGTTATATCTCTAACGACATCTCTAGGTTAAGAAATAAAGGTCAAGTCTTAGAAAATGAAAGATAATGTTCTAATGGCTTTTAAACTGTAATTTGGTAGGGTCATCTCAAGGAAATAAGTAATGCAAAGAAGCATTATCAATGTGAGTTTGCTAAGAGATGCTTTACTTCTGTAACACTTGTCCCTCCCTCTACTGTGTACAATGTAAATATTTGCATTGTATGTCCATCAATGAAACTAAAATCAACCATCCTCCAACTTCTGTCTCCATATGTGTATATATACATTGTATACATATATACGTATATATATATACAGTGAGTTCTGCGGGCAGGAAAAAGAACAAAAGATGCATATAAGATTGTATCTCTGCTCATTTTCCAATGCTCTTTCATTTTGCTTTCTATCTCATATTAAAATGTTCTGTGTGACAAAAGAAATTTCAGTTGTGTGAAATTAAACATCAAAAGAAGACCGAGTCTTGATTTTAGAATCTTAGCTGTTACTTAGAACATTTCACACCCTTTTCTAAGGGAGCACCTGCTAAGTTCATTTGATTCCAGTGTGGAAATCTCTGTAACACTTCGAGTAGATAAGGATAATCTAGAAATGTGAACTTGAGCAGAGGAATGATGACAGTTCTGTGCCTACAAAAAACTTTGCTTTAATAAGGGCTATTACAATCCAGTGAAAGTCGCTCAGTCATGTCTGACTCTTTGTGACCCCATGGGCTATATAGTCCATGGAATTCTCCAGACCAGAATACTGCAGTAGGTAGCCTTTGAAGGAATCTATCCGTATAGCCCACTAAATTATCCTCAAAGAGATTGTTACCATACAGTGATGCAGTTATACTGAGTGCCACGGTTAGCATTGCAAACCCAAGGTTCTAGTTCTGCCTTTATTATTAGCAGGATGAGTGACCTCATGCAGGTCACTTAACCTCACTGTAATTCTGGTTCCTTAAACTTAAACTGAGCTGTGGCGGGGGCGGGGGAGACAGGAAAAAAACCCACATTGTCATTTTAGGCTGTATAAAATACGGAAAAGGTTTCATTTTAAAACATCACCAACGTTATCAAAACCATATATCTAGATACCTACAAGTGATCTAAGTACAACTTATTCATATAGATGGTGTATCTAGACTACATATACTACTTATGTGTCCTTTTGAATATGAAGGGGTTAGCCAGAGATGTAAATTCTGTCACTGAGGAAAGTTAGATACCTTGAAGAAAAATATAAATTAGTCTTTTCAGTTTCAATTTTCTATCTCAATCTGTGCTATCTTTGGTTTGACATAGTTAAGTTTTTTATCCTATGCACAAAAGTGAAAACCTTATGATCTGAAGCCATTTTTAGTTACTTCTCCCATGCTTTTTCATTGTTTATAGTTTAATATGCAAATAAAATGTTTTAGAAAAATTATTGCCAAATTTCTATATTTTGAAGTTTTATTTCATAAATATGATCCATTCTGTTCAACCATTACATATTTTATTTAAAATAATCTGATATAAAGAAAAGTAGATGCATGTTCCTGCCCAGTAGACACAATTCTTCAATAGAATTCAACCCTTTATGAGTGAGCAGAAGTATATTTCACTGAAAAATGTGAAACATCATAAATTTTCAAATGATGGCAACTAACAGTAAAGAAAAGAAAAGCTATGACCAACCTAGACAGCATATTAAAAAACAGAGATGTTACTTTGCTGACAAAGGTCCATCTAGTCAAAGCTATGGTTTTTCCAGTAGTCGTGTATGGATGTGAGAGTTGGACTATAAAGAAAGCTGAGTGCCAAAGAATCGATGCTTTTGAACTGTGGTGTTGGAGAAGACTCTTGAGAGACCCTTGAACTGCAAGGAGGTCAAACCAGTCCATCCTAAAGGAAATCAGTCCTGAATATTCATTGAAAGGACTGATGCTGAAGCTGAAACTGAAATACTTTGGCCACCTGATGCAAAGAACTGACTCATTGGAAAAGACCTTAATGGTGGGCAAGATTGAAGGCAGGAGGAGAGGGGACAATAGAAGATGAGATGGTTGGATGGCATCACCGACTTGATGGACATGAGTTTGAGCAAGCTCTGGGAGTTGGTGATGAACAGGGAATCCTGGTGTACTGTAGTTCACGGGGTCACAAAGAGTCTGACATGACTGAGCAAATGAACTGAACTGAACAGTAACCAAGACTGTTGCAGAAGAATGTACCAGTTAGGTTGTAGGAGCATGAACACCTATTATCATGCATGTAAATGAACATTGTTGACTCAGCCTCATACTCTATATGATCTGTGTAGAGTATTTTCCTCCACTTTGGGTTATCTCCAGTTTAATTATTTTTGGTCATACCTTTTCATTGGAACTAATATTTACTTCTGGTTGCTTCCTAATCTTCTGTGGCTAAAGCTTGCTAGATGCTATGTGGAAAACTAAAATCAAGTCAACACATCTGTGAGTTGAAGGTTTTTTTTTTTCTCTAAAAGAGCAAGAGTCTATTTTATTAATTTATCCCCAAAGGAATAGCCCTTTTGACATATGTGTAGACCCTCTCACCTCAGGGATTTCAAATAGTGGCACATAGAACATTGGTGATACAGACTTTATATAAAAGGCAAAAGCAACTTTTGTTTGTATTTATGCTTTTGTTTGTATTTAATATTATTTTTGTTTGGGATACTTTAGCCATGTTTTTCATGGAAGCAATAAAGTTTGGTAGAAGTTGGACCAAATAGAGCCTGGACCAATCTCAAGAAAGTTGTGCTCTGGTCTGGACTATACCACTGACTTACCATGTACCTCCAGTTTACCTTTCCTTAAATAAGAACATCAAAACCTGCTTTTGTCATCCTCATGAGGATAACTGCAAGAAAAACTCTGGTCTGGACTATACCACTGACTTACCATGTACCTCCAGTTTACCTTTCCTTAAATAAGAACATCAAAACCTGCTTTTGTCATCCTCATGAGGATAACTGCAAGAAAAACTATAGTAAGCTGCTAGAAAATCTTTTATTTTTAAGAGGAAGTACAACTTAGTCTTTGTTGCTATATTATGAAATTCTCACTCATGTTTCGATTTATATTAAACTTTTAAAATGTACCTGAATATTGCTAGCCTGCCTCGAGGCCTGTCTCTGATACCAGAAACTTGAAGACTAGTCCCAGTCATACAATCTGTATTTTCTCAGATGTAGTATATAAGGCAGGAACTTGTCTAGGTGCTGGAATGCCTGATGACCAAGAAAAAACAGTTCCCCGAACAGTTTGTATTTCATGGAGTAGACAGAACTCTGTACTCTATATAATGAACCATTTTTTCCTCGGGTATTGATAAGTACTCTGAAGAGAATAATGCCGTATATTGAATAGGAAGTGTCAGGAGAAGGGGATACTTCAGTATAGAGAGATAAGAGAAGATCTTTCTGAGATGTGTGACCTGAGAGTTGAGACCTGACAACTGAGAACTACTGAGCAATCCAAAGGTCTTAGAGACAAGCATTCCAGGCAAAGAAACAAAAGGGCCTAAGACTCCTGAGACCTGAAGGAGCTTAGCAAGATGGAGGAACCTGAGGCTTACTGGACTGGACAGAAGTGAAGTGAGCCAAGAGTATTGGATCAGGTTGGAGAGACAGCCAGAGGCCAGATCAGATGAGACCTTGCTAGCCAGGACAAGGTGTTTGCATTTTATTCTTAGTCCAAAGGAAAGCCATTGGGGAAATCTGCAGATTGTTAAAATGAATTTCCTCAACATGACAGAATTGGAGCGGGGAGTGTTTACTCAGCATATTATCTAGAAAACTTCACCCCAATTCCTCTAGCTTTCTCTGTCTCTTTCTCAACAATAGTGAAACTGTTTCATTTCCTTCCCACCCCCCACCCCCCGCCCCAAACACCTTCCTCTTTGGCATTGGTGTATCTATTCTCAGCCCTCCTGGCTGAGGATAGTCCATTGGGAATATTATTTCTCTTCTCAACTCTTCTTGCAATGATAATCCTCATACTTTTCAAAATGGGAAAAATTCAGGTGAGTAAAATTCTTCCATTCTACATACCATCTACCTACTTAAGCCTTTGCTCAAGGGCACGGATTTATTTGTACATTCAAGAGTACTTCCTGTTCCTGGCCTTGTGGAACTCTTCCTTTGGATTTTTCTCAAGGGCCCTTGGAGATGCTTCCAGGTTAGGCATGACCATGTATTTCAAAATTTGGCCCATCAGTTCTCGGGCCTCTCACATGTGCCAACTCTCTGTGCCAAATCTCATTCGGTTTAATCAGGACCCGGCCAAGGCCTCTCCAAAGAACAAGAAGATATGATTACTTTATGGAAAGACTCAAGGTATTGGGTTGGCCAAGAAAAGTTTGTTTGGGTTTTTCCATAAGCCGTTGGCCACACATTTTTGGCAAACCACTACAAGATCACCACAAGTGAGCTGGTATGGATCATCCTCTCCCTTGCTGGAATTCACAAGGTGGTCTGGGGTGGGTGGCAACTGTGGAGGGCAGGACAAGAATATAGTAACCTTCCAGAGGGCCCATAGTTTCATTGAGTTAGACAAGGCTGTGGTCCATGTGATCAGTTTGGTTAGTTTTCTGTGATTCTGGTTTTCATTCTGTCTGCCCTCTGATGGATAAGGATAAGAGGCTTATGGAAGCTTCCAGATAGGAGAGACTGACTGAGGAGGAAACTGGGTCTTGTTCTGATGGGTAGGGCCATGCTCTTTAATCCAATTTTCTCTGTTCCCTCCCTGTTGTTTGACCTGAGGCCAAACTATGGTGGAGGTGATGAAGATAATGGCAACCACCTTCAGAAGGCCCCATGCACGCACTGCTGCACTCAGTGCCCCCAGCCCTGCAGCAGGCAACTGCCAACCCACGCCTCCACAGGAGACTCCTGGACACTCACGGGCAACTCTGGGTCAGTCTCTTGCGGGGTCACTGCTCCCTTCTCCTGGGTCCTGGTGTGCACAAGGTTCTGTTTGTGCCCTCCAAGACTCTGTTTCCCCAGTCCTGTGTAAGTTCTGGCGGCTCTATGGTGGGGTTAATGGCGATCTTCTCCAAGAGGGCTTATGCCATACCCGGGTCTGCTGCACCCAGAGCACCGGCCTCTGTGGCAGGCCACTTCTGACCCATACCTTTGCAGGAGACACTCAAACACAGTTCTAGCCCAGTTTCTGTGGGGTCTCTGGGTCCTGGTGCACACAAGGTTTGTTTGAGCCCCCTGAGCATCTCTGGCAGGTAAGGTATTTGATTCTAACCACGATTTTGCCCCTCCTACCATCTTGCTGGGGCTTCTCCTTTGCCCTTGGACATGGGGTATCTTTTTTTGGTGGGATCCAACATTCTCCAGTCGAAGGTTGTTCAGCAGTGAGTTGTAGGTTTGGAGTTCTCATAGAAGAAGATGAGCGCATGTCCTTCTACTCCACCATCTTAAAAGTCACTAAACACATGGACATCACCAGATGGTTGATACCAAAATGAGATTGATTATATTCTTTGCAGCCAAAGATGGAGAAGCTCTATACAGTCATCAGAAACAAGACCAGGAGCTGACTGTGGCTCAGATCATGAACTCCTTATTGCCAAATTCAGACTTAAGTTGAAGAAAGTAGGGAAAACCACTAGACCATTCAGGTATGACCTAAATCAAATCCCTTATAATTATACAGTAGAAGTGACAAACAGAGTCAGGGGATTAGATCTGATAAACAGAGTGCCTGAAGAACTATGGACAGATTTTCATTACATTGTACAGGAGGCAGTGATCAAGACCATCCCCAAGAAAAAGAAATGCAAAGGTTGTCTGAGGAGGCCTTACAAATAGCTGAGAAAAGAAGAGACACTAAAGGCAAAGGAGAAAAGGAAAGATATACCCATTTAAATGCAGAATTCCAAAGAATAGCAACGAGAGATAAAAAACCCCTCTTCAGTGATCAATGCAAAAAAAATTGAAGAATATAATAGAATGGGAAAGACTAGAGATCTCTTCAAGAAAACTAGAGATACCAAGGGAACATTGCATGCAGATTTGGGCACAATAAAGGACAGAAATGGTATGGACCCAACAGAAGCAAAAGATATTAAGAAGAAGTGGCAAGAATACACAGAAGAACTGTACAAAAAAGATCTTCATGACGAAGATAATCACAATGGTGTGATCACTCAGCTAGAGGCAGACATCCTGGAATGTGAAGTCAAGTGGGCCTTACAAAGTATCTCTATGAACAAAGCTAGTGGAGATGATGGAATTCCAGCTGAGCTATTTCAAATCCTGGAAGATGATGCTGTGAAAATGATGCACTCAGTATGCCAGCAAATTTGGAAAACTCAGCAGTGGCCACAGGACTGGAAAAGGTCAGTTTTCATTCCAATCCCAAAGAAAGGCAATGCCAAAGAATGTTCAACCTGGCACACAATTGCACTCATCTCACGTGCAATCAAAGTAATGTTCAAAATTCTCTAAGCCAGGCTTCAACAGTATGTGAACCATGAAATTTCAGATGTTCAAGCTGGATTTAGAAAAGGCAGAGGAACCCAAGATCAAATTGCCAACATCTATTGAATCATTGAAAAAGCAAGAGAGCTCCAGAAAAGCACCCACTTCTGCTTTATTGACTACACCAAAGCCTTTGACTGTGAAGATCACAACAAACTGTGGAAAATTCTTAAAGAGATGAGAATACCAGATCACCTTACATGCCTCCTGAGAAATCTGTATGCAGGTCAAGAAGCAATGGTTAGAACTGGACATGGAACAATAGACTGGTTCCAAATTAGGAAAGTAGTATGTCAAAGCTGTATATTGTTACCCTGCTTATTTAACTTTTATGCAGAGTACATCATGCAAAATGCTGGGCTGAATGAAGCACAAGCTGGAATCAAGACTGCCAGGAGAAATATCAATAACCTCAGATATGCAGATAACACCACCCTTATGGCAGAAAGTGAAGAACTAAAGAGCTTCTTGATGAAAGTGAAAGAGGAGAGTGAAAAAGTTGGCTTAAAACTCAACATTCAGAAAACTAAGATCATGGCATCTGGTCCCATCACTTCATGGCAAATAGATGGGGAAACAATGGAAACAGTGAGAAAATTTATTTTGGGGGACTCCAAAATCACTGCAGATGGTGACTTCAGCCATGAAATTAAAAGACACTTGCCCCTTGAAAGAAAAGCTATGACCAACCTAGACAGCATATTAAAAAGCAGAGACATTACTTTGGCAACAAAGGTCCTTCTTCTCAAAGCTATGGATTTACCAGTAGTCATGTACTGATGTGAGAGTTGGACCATAAAGAAATCTGAGTGCTGAAGAATTGATGCTTTTAAACTGTGGTGTTGGAGAAGACTGTTGAGAGTCCCTTGGACTGCAAGGAGATCCAACCTGTCCATCCTAAAGGAAATCTTCCCTGAATATTCATTGGAAGAACTGATGCTGAAGCTGAAACTCCAATACTTTGGCCACCTGTTGTGAAGAACTGACTCATTTGAAAAGACCCTGATGCTGGGAAAGACTGAAGGTATGAGGAGAAGGGGATGACAGAGGATGAGATGGTTGGATGGCATCACCAACTCAATGGACATGAGTTTGAGTAAGCTCCGAAAGTTGATGATGGACAGGGAGGCCTGGCATGCTACAGTCCATGGGGTTGCAAAGAGTCTGACATGACTGAGCGACTGAACTGAACTGAATTCCAGAGGACATTTACATCATCACTGCTCACAGAGGCCATGCTGATTTGGAATCCTGTGGCTTCAAGCAGCTAGGGCACAGCTTCATCCCTATAGAGTTTTCAGTTGGCTCTGCGCACCTTTCTCTCCTTCAGACTTGAGCGGCTTTGCAGACAGTGCAAATATTGCCCATGTTCTTTCATTCAATGAAGTCTAAGATTACTCAATAATACTTGACTATTCATCATTCCCGTAATAAGTGGAACCCCCCACCTTCTAAACTCAGTCTACTGTGCCCTTCTGGGTTGCCCTTCATGGGCATTCTCCCAGTTCTTTACATGTAGAATAGAACGGACTCCTTCTTTTTCTTCTCTCTGAGATGAAATTGGGAATTTGACATCTGAGTCCTAGTATCTGTCCACATCACTATGCTACCTTGCTTTAAGTCAGTAAGAAAATATGCCACCAAATTTGTAGTTTTTATTAGTCTCTTTGGGGACACTGGGGAAAGTGCCTAAAAAAAAAAATCTAGATGATCTTTCACATAGGCATTTCTCAGTATTTCTAACTTTAAAATCATCTTGACCCAGATTTCTCTATAGCTCTGGTTGTGTTTTCAAGACCATTCAGGGCTCCTGCCTCATTTATCATGCCACTTTCTACCTAAGTTCTTGGGATAAGTCAGTCATGATGAAAATACACAATTAGCTTAGCATTTTATCTAACTTGTTGCTAGGTACCTTTGGTCAACCCTGAGAAAGTAGCCCTAAATATCACTTGATTATGTAGTTGTGTTGTGTTGTGTTACTCGCTTAGTTGTGTCTGGCTCTTTGCAACCCCATAGACTGTAGCCCTCCAGGCTCCTCTGTTCGTGAGATTTCCCAGGCAAGAATACTGGAGTGGGTTGCCATTTCCTTCTCCAGGGGATTTTCCCAGCCCCAGGATCGAACCCACATCTCCTGCATTGCAGGCAGATTCTTTACCATATGAACTACCAGGGAAAATATAGTAAATATATAGAAAATATAGTACTGCCCGTAAAAGGCCTATTGATCTACCCGTAAAAACAAAAGGCTAGATTCAATTCCAGATTCCTAAAAAATAGATTCTATGGAGGGTTTTTTTCTTATTTTTTTAGTTTTCTGCCCCGTATTAAATTTCACAAATATCCAACTAAGGAGGGTTTCAATCAGTGCATCATACTGAAATGGTCTTAAGAATCCTTCTTTAGGTATTTATGACTCCCTCTGAAGTTCCCTCTTCAAATCAGCCCCTCAAATTTCTCGCCTTCTCTGTTATCTGGACCCCTCCAAGCTCACCTCCATTGTCTGTGCACAGTTCTTCTCAGTTAAGCCTTGATCTGCACACAGGTTATACTCTGACATGCGTCTACTCGTGGGAGCTTTGGGTCCTTTTCTGTTCTGACTGATTTTCTTGTGAGCCATTTTTTTTTTAATATTTAGTTATTCATATGGCTGTATCAGGTCTTAGTTGCAGCGTGAGAACTCTTAGTTGTGGCATGTGGGAATCTAGTTCCCTGACCAGGGATTGAACCCAGGCCCCTGCATTGGGAATACAGAGTCTTAGCCACTGGACCACCAGGGAAGTCCCATGAGCTGTTTCCTTTTCCCTCTTCCCATCCTCACCTCCACAACTTTGGTAAAGAAAAAATTAAAATAATAATAAAAATAAGAAGCCTTTCTTGGCTTTTGCTTATTGCTAGCACAAGGTTCTGTTTAATTCAACAAATGTGTGTGGACTGCCTAATGAATATTATGGATGGCATAATCAGAATTACAAGGTATTCTTAAAACATTGTTAAGCTCTTCAGATATTTTAGTGTGAGCTGCTTGCTTCAATTCAAATTCACACAGAGGCTGCTCTTGAAAAATTTCCCACAAGCCCAGGGAACACTCCTCAGATTTACAGCAATGAAAACATAAAGGAAGCCACTCACTTAGGGGCGACCAAGCTGTAGAGGAGTGATGAATGCCAAGCCAGGTTGCCAGAAACTGATTTATAAACCAGAATGCTGATTCATCAAATGAAATGGGAGATGAATCTGGTAAGATAACTGGCATCAATCATTTGAACAGGGCACACTCCCTATTAATGAATAAGTCCATTGAAGAGACTAAATTGCAGATCTGAAGGCTTCTTGAGACAAGTAATTAGAAAGAAGAGGAAGGAATGTTAAGGGGCATTCTTTTAAACTCAGGTTGCTCAGACACTGTGTTCCTCCCAATCCTGAGGGTTTTATGATCTGAAAAATCTGGCAGCTGACACTGCCAGTTCTTACCTTTCAGGTGGTTTTTGTCCCTTCCTCATTCAGGCCACCACCCTTGTCTTGAGACAACAAAGTCCCAATACTGTTAGAAAGATTTAGGTTAGAGCTTACTTTGCATTCATGATACTTCGTCTCTTCTGCTTTTAGGAGACAAACTAGAGAATTCAGTACAAACATCTGGGGAGCACCTTAAACTCATTTGCCACCTTTTAAAAAATCTATTTTATTGAAGTATAGTTGATTTCCATTGTTGTGTCAGTTTCTGGCACACATCAAAGTGATTTGTTATATATAACAGTTTGCATCTACTAATCCCAGATTCCCACTCCATCCTTCTTCCAAGCCCCCTCACATTTGGCAAACATGAGTCTGTTCTCTAGGTCTGTGATTCTGTTTCTGTTTCGTAGATAGGTTCATTTGTGTCGTATTTTTAGATTCCATCTGTAAGTGATAGCGAATGGTATGTGCCTTTCTCTGTCTGACTTGCTTCACTTAGTATGATCATCTCTAGGTCCATCCATGTTGCTGCAAATGGCATTCAATCAGTCAGTTCAGTAGCTCAGTCGTGTCTGACTCTTTGTGACCCCATGGACTGCAGCACACCAGACTTCCCTGACCATCACCAACTCCCAGAGCTTGCTCAAACTCATGTCCATAGAGTTGGTGATGCCATCCAACCATCTCATCCTCTGTTGCCCCTTTCTCCTCCTGCCTCCAATCTTTCCCAGCATCAGAGTCTTTTCAAATGAGTCAGTTCTTCACATCAGATGGCCAAAGTATTGGAGTTTCAGCTTCAGCATCAGTCCTTCCAATGAATATTCAGGCAAATGGCTTTCTTTCCTTCTTTTTATGTCTGAATAATATTCCTTTTCATTTATGTATCACATCTTCTTTATCCATTCATATGTTATAGACATTTAGGTTGCTTCCATTTCTTGGCTACTGTAAATAGTACTTCAGTGAACATTGGGGTGCATATATGTTTTCAAAGTATGGTTTTCTCCAGATACAGGTCCAGGAGTGGGATTGCTGGATAATATGATAGCTCCATTTTTATTTTTTTAAGGAACCTCCATACTATTCTCCATAGTGGCTGTACCAATTTATATTCTCACCAACAGTGTAGGAGGATTCCTTTTTCTCACACCCTCTGCAGCATTTATTATTTGTAGACTGTTTAATGATGGCCCTTCTGACTGGTGTGAGTTGATACCTCATTGTACTTTTGCTTTGCATTTCTCTAATAATTAGCAATGTAGAGCATCTTATCATGTGCCTATTCATCAACTGCTTTTTATGTAGACCATTTTTATAATGAGTTATTTCAACAAATGAATAACCATGTCTGTTTCAGCTTAATGCTTATTAGCTTTAATTTTCAAAAAGTGGCCGTTTTTCCCATTCAGTTTAGCAACTACTTAATAAGCTCCTTGAGAGCAAGAAAACTCTTGGGAGGAAACAGAAATAAGCAAGACAGTCCTCTACAGAAATTTACAGAAAGGTTCAAGCAATAACAGTAGTGACACAAGTTGGGAATAATTATGGTACAGAATTAAGAAATCACGTAAGACAGTCTTTTCCAGAAAATGAGATCATCACGCATCTGAGTGTGAGAACAGAGTGAGTTTTGAGCTGAACCTTCTAAGGCACATAGTTTTTTGCCAAGAGGAATGGGAAAGAGGCTGCTCTGCACAGTTGAAGAGATCTTGGTAAGCCACATTCTAAATGAGACCAGCCCCAGGCATATTCAGAGACAAGTGATGACACGGACCATATTTGAAGACTGTAAGGAGGACACAGGTTGGGTTGGCCAAAATAAACCCAAACAAACTTTTTGACCTGCCCTGCCAATTCTATTATGGCTATCAAAAGTCTAAACAAACAAAAAACACCCTCCAAAACACTAATCCTAATTGTAACTACAAGTGAGTTAGTTAGCTTGTGTATTTTTCACTTTTCTAGGTAACACCCAAATTTGAAAAGCCAGGACAATTAAAAGATAAGTATTAAGGCAATAACATAACATTTAGTGATTAAATAAATATGTTGGGAGCAACTTGATTATAATCAGTCATCAAATGCTAACCCTCAAAACTCTATTCTTAGTAAAATGAAACATGCAAAATTAGTATAAAGCCTTTAATTTCTCAACTTCTGGCAGTCCTGTTCAGCTCCAGAGTACCTGGTCATATGTCATTCTCTATTGTGTAATTTCACTCAGAGGTGTTGTATTTTTTGGTATTATAATTGGTGAAAAATCGATAGTTAATCAGAAAAGAGTTGGAACTGTTAAATGGCAAGATTATCTTTAATTCATTTGTTTTTACTAATTAAAAATGAATAACTTATTTTCTTTTTATCTGTCATATAAATGATGGAAAGGAATTTCACTATATCTACCTTAGGACTTTTTTTTCTGAGTCTTCTCTCATCCAAATTTCTGAGGTATAAAAATGACTTTCTGCCTTCGAATAAATTGCCGCTGAAATGTTTCTATAGTTTAGTGACAGCCATCTTCCACTTACTTCCAGGAGAAAGACTCTATTCACGCACTGTTCAGGCTCTTTCACTGGCTTGAGCAGCTTGCAACAGGGAAAAAAATGTGACATTATCAAAGACTTTCTTGTGGCTTTTACTGTCCGCTGTCTTCCAGTAACACATACTCATACCTAAGTGCTGAGGGGTGAGAAGATGGAGTGAAGAGACCAGAATGAATTGACCTCATGGAGACAGGGGCTTTCTAAGATGAAGTAGGAAAGATGTTGATGAGGTAGGAGCCACTTTAGGAATAAGTGTTTCATATGATATGTATTTTTTATTTTAATTCATTCTTGATTCAGCTCAAAGTAAAAAAAAAATATTGGAAGAATGTTATTCTACGTGGTCATTAGAATTGACAAGCCACCCCAGGGCAGGATTGTGGGCTCATCAGACTCTGAAATGCAGTGGCCTCACTTGCCTCCCAAATTTCTGTTCTTACTGTGACTTGAGCCGGTGACTTACTTCTCTACCATTAGATCAATTTTCTAACTTATCTAATAGAATTATACATTCTTGGTATTATAGTAATGATTAAAGCAATGCCATGTATAAAACATTAGCACAATACCTGGCACAGAGTAATCAGACAATCCAACATCATGGATAAATAAGAGATATCAATCTCAAGAGATAATAAGAAATAAGAGATGATAAAAATAGATGCTGTTTCTTTATAGCACCTATTTCTTTGGTGTAGGTGGTTGTATACCTCTTTTATAAAAAGTATGTCTTCATAGACTATAGGGAACCCATGGCTGTTTCTGGGACACAATGTAAATGGATCCGTCATTATGCACAGTGGAGAAATAGAAGAATTTGGGAACTGGCATCCAAACCATTGAATCATAAAGACATTATTATTATAGGAATTTCCAACTACCAAATTTCTCTCTCTCAGAGAGAGAATGTCCTTTCATGTCAGTACAGGAGGAGATTCAGTTCAGTTCAGTTCAGTTGCTCAGTCATGTCTGACTCTTTGCGACCCCATGAATCGCAGCACACCAGGCCTCCCTGTCCATCACCATCTCCCGGAGTTCACTCAGACTTATGTCCATCGAGTCCGTGATGCCATCCAGCCATCTCATCCTCGGTGGTCCCCTTCTCCTCCTGCCCCCAATCCCTCCCAGCATCAGAGTCTTTTCCAATGAGTCAACTCTTCACATGAGGTGGCCAAAGTACTGGAGCTTCAGCTTTAGCACCATTCCTTCCAAACAAATCCCAGGGCTGATCTCCTTCAGAATGGACTGGTTGGATCTCCTTGCAGTCCAAGGGACTCTCAAGAGTCTTCTCCAACACCACAGTTCAAAAGCATCAATTCTTCAGCACTCAGCCTTCTTCACAGTCCAACTCCCACATCCATACATGACCACAGGAAAAACCATAGCCTTGACTAGATGGACCTTAGTCGGCAAAGTAATGTCTCTGCTTTTGAATATACTATCTAGGTTAGTCATAACTTTTCTTCCAAGGAGTAAGTGTCTTTTAATTTCATGGCTGCAGTCACCATCTGCAGTGATTTTGGAGCCCAAAAAAAATAAAGTCTGACACTGTTTCTACTGTTTCCCCATCTATTTGCCATGAAGTGATGGGACCAGATGCCATGATCTTCATTTTCTGAATGTTGAGCTTTAAGCCAACTTTTTCACTCTCCTCTTTCACTTTCATCAAGAGGCTTTTTAGGTCCTCTTCACTTCCTGCCATAAGGGTGGTTTCATCTGCATATCTGAGGTTCTTGATATTTCTCCTGGCAATCTTGATTCCAGCTTGTGCTTCTTCCAGTCCAGCGTTTCTCATGATGTACTCTGCATAGAAGTTAAATAAGCAGGGTGACAATATACAGCCTTGACGTACTCCTTTTCCTATTTGGAACCAGTCTGTTGTTCCATGTCCAGTTCTAACTGCTGCTTCCTGATCTGCATACAGATTTCTCGAGGCAGGTTAGGTGGTCTGGTATTCCCATCTCTTTCAGAATTTTCCACAGCTTATTTGTGATCCACATAGTCAAAGGCTTTGGCATAGTCAATAAAGCAGAAATAGATATTTTTCTGGAACTCTCTTGCTTTTTCGATGATCCAGCAGTTGTTGGCAATTTGGTCTCTGGTTCCTCTGCCTTTTCTAAAACCAGCTTGAACATCAGGGAGTTCACGGTTCACGTATTGCTGAAGCCTGGCTTGGAGAAATTTGAGCATTATTTTACTAGCATGTGAGATGAGTGCAACGGTGCGGTAGTTTGAGCATTCTTTGGCATTGCCTTTCTTTGGGATTGGAATGAAAACTGACCTTTTCCAGTCCTGTGGCCACTGCTGAGTTTTCCAAATTTGCTGACATATTGAGTGCAGCACTTTCACAGCATCATCTTTCAGGATTTGAAATAGCTCCACTGGAATTCCATCACCTCCACTAGCTTTGTTCGCAGTGATGCTTTCTAAGGCCCACTTGACTTCACATTCCAAGATGTCTGGCTCTAGATTAGTGATCACATCATCATGATTATCTGGGTCGTGAAGATCTTTTTTGTACAGTTTTTCTGTGTATTCTTGCCATCTCTTCTTAATATCTTCTGCTTCTGTTAGGTCCATACCATTTCTGTCCTTTATCGAGCCCATCTTTGCATGAAATGTTCCCTTGGTATCTCTAATTTTCTTGAAGAGATCTCTAGAGACAAACAGTAAGCATCCACTGGAATTCACCTACCACCAAGTATAGATAGTATGTCCGTGTATGTATACACACACAAGTACAGCACCTACCATGTATGCTGATATAACATGGGATGGGAGAGGGATTTGTTGATGAATTCTTATATCTTTAAACACATTTGGAAGCTCATGAGAGAGTTATCTTGTATTTAGTTATCGTAAAAGTTATCACCACAAAAATGGTAATTATGTTCATTTTGATCATTGGTGATCATTTTACAATATATTCATGTATCAAATCATTTGTCTACCTTAAACTTACACAATGTTATATGTCAAAAATACATCAATAAAGCTAGAACAATAAAAACTATATATGTATGTTCAAGTCCTGTAGGTTTGATTTTAGAAAATGCTAGTCAGCACACTTAAGCTGCTGCTGCTGCTGTTGCTAAGTGGCTTCAGTCATGTCAGACTCTGTGCGACCCCATAGATGGCAGCCCACCAGGCTCCCCCATCCCTGGGATTCTCCAGGCAAGAACACTGGAGTGGGTTGCCATTTCCTTCTCCAATGCATGACAGTGAAAAGTGAAAGTAAAGTCGCTCAGTTGCGTCCAACTCTTAGTGACCCCATGGACTGCAGCCTACCAGGCTCCTCTGTCCATGGATTTTCCAGGCAGGACTACTGGAGTGGGGTGCCATTGCCTTCTCTGACACTTAAGCTACTCTCTTGAATTCTTTCTCTTGAATCTTGATATCAAGCTCAGAGTCACTGATGTGCTGGTAACTCTTCAGACTTCCTAAAAGTACTTCACAGAGGAAAGGGGGCAATGTTGAAGTTGACCAGCTTCTCCTGAGGGTCTTGGACAAGTTGTGGTTCAGAAGTCATAATTATTAGAATGCAGTAAAATAATAGGTTGTATCTGTGTTATGTATGACATTCCATCCTAAGAGAACTCAGGGGGCAGAACCCCATTATCAGAGTACTATTTCTGCAGGAAAACATATGAATATTCACAGTAAGTATGATTTTTTTAAATGATCATAAATAGCCTTAAGCAGTTTCAAGGGCATTTCTGCCACCAGGTGATTTATATTACTGAAAAGCAGCTTTCAGTTTTTAGACCTTCTAGGAATTCTGAATTACAAGTAAGGAACTGCAGATCCATAGTGAATTCAGCTATCCAGGGAATCAGTATAAGACTCGCATTCCTCTCTGTTTTTCCACAGCCCCTAAAAGATTGGAAATTACTACTAGAATAGCCCTATATCTTGTAGTTTAATCAAGATGGAGAATTTGTGAATTATGTAATCACAGACATGCATGCGTGCTCAGTTCCTCAGTCATGTCTGACTCTTCTGCTACCCTATGGACTGTAGCCCGCCAGGCTCCTCTATCCATGAGATTTCCCAGGCAAGAATACTGGAGTGGGTTGCCGTGCCCTCCTCCAGGGGATATTCCCAACCCAGGGATCGAACCTACATCTCCTGCAGATCCTAATTTAGCAGGCGGATTTTTTACCACTGAGCCACCTGGGAAGCCCCAATCACAAACATAAGCACCTAAAAATTTATATACATATTGCATTATATTTATTGTCCTGTATAATTCTTCTTTTAGCAGCATTTACCAATGCATCCCAGTAGCCCCACTTGAACTAATATAGATTGCTTGCCTGGCCCAATGCAAACATCTAAATCATTGAAAAAAGACTTGGAAACCATAGCTGGAAATTAGACACCTATCTCTGCAACGAGATATTATGCAAAGAGAAAATGAGTTGAATACTTGAATCTGGAGCCCCTTCTCAGCTTCACTTGAAATAATTCTGCCTGAAAATTGCATAACATGAGTTCACTGATAAGAAAAGCAATGAGTTTTAATAAAATAAGTATGTCTAAATTTAAACTACCTTTCAGATTTCAAATGGTGTAAGGGAAAAAGTCCCTCAAAGGTTTAAAACCTACTGAAAACAAGAAAAGAAATGCAGAATAAGAATAAAGCAAGCCAAATCTCTACATCTATATCCTGATTTATATTTAACAATCCACCTATCTATTTATCTAGCTAGCTAGCTCTCATATTTTATTCAAGCCACTGTTAAAATGCAGAGTTATCAATGGAAAGCTAAAGACAGTTGCTCCCTTTCAAGTAAAATCTGACTTTTATGTATGGAGAACACCATCTTATGCCTCCTGCATCTTCTGTCTATCAAAAAAACATTATATAACATACTGATGCTCCAAATGTGGCTTTGTAAAGCTTTGAATCTAGGAGGGGCACCAGAAATCCCCTTCGATTAGAAGAACTTGCAGTCTAGTTAGAAAAGATGCTACTAGGGCCATGTGGATTGAAAGGGCACACAATATGTCATAAAGTGTTATGCCCATGATAAGAGATGCTTGATTATCAAGCATTCACATTCACAGCTAGTACCTCAGAACCCTTATTTTCCCATTTGGACTCTGTTCAAACCCAGAGACCACATGTGCCTTGGTGGAGAAAAAAGATTTATTACACTGAAACATGAAATGACCGCTCTGTAGGTCTGAAACTCGGGCAGTTCCATACGGTGCACCGTAACCTAAGATGACTTGATCTGAAATCTATTGCCCTAGGTCAGTTCCTCTTTTGTGCCTCTTCTAACCTTGAGCCTGGACATTTTGTCCTGGGGCAACAGCCACTCCCTGCTGCTGCTGCTGCTGCTGCTGCTGCTGTTGCTAAGTCGCTTCAGTCATGTCCAACTCTGTGCCACTCCCTACCTACCCTAAAATCTTTGTGCTTCCACATCTCCCAAATGCTACCTACTTAACCTGGAGTTTGGCCATTGCCTAGGCATCTGGCCAATGGGCTTTTATCTGCCAACTCTTCTCTCCAGACTTGCAGGACTCTGAGAGTGAGTGCTTTCTTAAATCTTCTTCCCTAGGCACCCTGTTGGACTCAGCCTAGTTCCAGCTCTGCATGACATCACACTTGATCATCAAATCCAGAGCTGTCTGAATTCAACCGTCAGAATTCAATTGAAAAGGTCCCGATCCTAGGGAGATATTTTTCACCCTAATCACATTACCTCCTCTGCTGCTTTTGACCCTGTGAGTCACTCTGTCCTTCCCGAGATTCTTTTCTTACAAGTTATCATGAAGTAGCTGCCTTTGTTCTTTGTTTTTGGTCCTTTGTTCTTTTGTTACTCTAACCAATTGCCACTCACCACTTGGAGCTCCCAAGCTTTGGTCTCCTGTCCTCTCCCCTTTTTAAACTCTTTCTGGACAATGACATCCCAGAATGGCTTTGACTATCAACTATGTGCTGATGGTTCTCTTAACTCCAGACATCTACTCTCCATTGCCATCTAGACCTGGAGATGCCACAAGGGTCACAGATTCAACTCTTCCTCCTCTTCCAGTGCTTACTTTCTTTTTTTTTTTTTTAAATAGATTTATTTATTTTTCCATGCCTGGTCTTAGTTTGGGCATGTGGGATCAAACTCAGGCCCGTTGTATTGGGAGCACAAAGTCTTAGCCACTGGACCATCAGGGAAATCCCCTCTTCTAGTGATTTCTTTTCCAGTTGGTGACACTATGCGTGCATGTATGCTGTCGCTTCAGTCATATCTGACTCTTTGAGACCCCATGGACTGTAGCCCACCAGACTCCTCCGTCCATGGAATTCTCCAGGCAAGAATACTGGAGTGGGTTGCCATACCATCCTCCAGGGGATCTTCTCAACCCAGGGATCGACCCTGTGTCTCTTCTGTCTCCTGAACTGGCAGGTGGATTCTCTACCACTAGCGCCTCCTGGGAAGCCCAGGTGATGATATACAGTCACCTAAATTAGGACTTTGGTATTCATCTCTGATTTCTCTCTCTTGCTTCCCATGGACCAATCCACTACCAAGTCTCTTCTTTCTCTTTTAGTTAAGGATTTCTTAAAACTGTTTCTTCCTCCTCATCTTTTCTAAAATGGAGTGTTGTTTCTTTGTTTTGTTTTTTTTTTTGTTTTTTTTTGCAATGAAGTTCACTATAGTTTACCCAAAGTCCTTCTCCTATAAGACCTCTGAATGTGATATTTGCCCTCTCCTCTGACAACAGCATCAGAAACATCTAGAAACTGATGTCATGATAGCATCAATGATTTTCATACCCCGTTGTATAAACATAATTTCCACACAAGAAAAGATTTTCCATATTGATTTTTATTACACATGTTAAAAAATGAGATAAAATACATGTGCTTTTAAAACAATTTTGAACAGTGTTTCTATAAGAGGTAAAGATACACCATATGTAGTGAGTCCAATTGCCATTTGTTTTGACTATAAAAACTATTAAATCTAAATCTCTAGGGATATAACCCAGGCATCTGCAATTTAATAAATGCCCAAAGCAGTTCTAACATATAGTCACAGTGGATAGCCATGTCCCAACAGATTTGGAAGAGAGATGGCAGGGAAGACTTTAGTGAAGAATTTGAGAGGAAGTAGATATATCATCAGGCTTCCATGGTGGCTCAGATGGTAAAGAATCTACCTGCAATGCAGGAGACACCAGTTTGATCTTTGGGTCAGGAAGATCCACTGGAGAAGGAAATGGCAACCCACACCAGTATTTTTGCCTGGAGAATTCCATGGACAGAGGAGCCTGGAGGGCCACAGTTCATGGGGTCGCAAAGAGTCAGACACGACTGAGTGACTAACACACACTCAGGTATATCACCTTCAGCTCATGTTACCTACCCAGCCAATCCTGCTAAAATTGGTAGGAATATAGCAGCCAGATTTATCAAGGAGGCCCTCATATCTTTACCAGTAAAAACGAGAGGGTTGCTTTCTATGATCTCAAAAATTCTCAGTAGCATTCTGAACTGAGTAAAACTGAAGAGTTATATATAGTAAGGGGGGAAAACTTTTCCTAGCTCTTAGATACCTGATGTGTTATTTCTTCTTCTAGCCTGCATCTAAAATGCTTGGTTCACTAATAAGCGTACACTCACTGTAACTCACATTAAATGATCTAAGCATCCAGGAAGATGGTAATATGGAAAGTCAGCTGCAAGGCTGGTATGTGGATGGGCGATTTCAAAAGCTCTTAGCTCTTGATATCAGTAAATGTATTATATTTTTCCTTCCTTATAAAATTCATGTACTGTTTATTGCTTCTATAGTCCTTCTGAGTGTGTAAAGGCACCTCTCACTCATTCTCATTCTTAAAATGTGCCAGTTCCTTGGTGTATAAGAAGGAAAGCTACAGTTGGTTATAAAAACGTGATGGATGATTTAGGTGGCTGTATTCAGCTGTAAGCAATAAACGCTGAGCTTGGCAGAAAATACTATAGGCAAAACGCAAATGATTTACTAGCTATCTAAAGCACATGAGATTTGTAATGCATGAGGCCCTCAGGCCCATCACTTCTCTTCAGTAATGGGAAACAATATTTTGGTGAAAAATGACACGTTTAATTTCAACTCTGTGTTGTAAAACAAAAAGGCAGTCTAATTTTCATTTTATTATTTTTTCTTTCATAAAGCATCTTTGCATCTTATTGAAAGTACAAATGGTTTCTTAAGAAGCAGAAAGAGTAGAGCATGTTAGAAAAAATATCTGCAGTAGACATTTATTATTGGCTGCATGTTTGCACATGGCTGGTGAGATCAAAATGAGAAACTCAGAGTGCTGTGACGGATCCATGGTATTCTGAGACTCTCTGGAGAACTGATTCTAATAGCCTAGCTCTTTGAGGCAGATGTGTATGTATCCAGGTGATTGCCATGGTTACATATGGATACCGAATACAGTTTTGGCATTTTCCCAAAAAATTTAAAAAAGGAAAAAGCCAGAGTAAAAACATAGTAAGAGAAGTAATGTTACCTGCTGAACTGAGGGTAAAGCAATGTGGTTACAAAGCACCATGAGCTCAGATCCCACCTCTATTGATGATATATAGCGTGAATGCCATAAACTTTCTGCATCTCATTGTATCAGCCTGTGAAATACTGATCTATTTTGCAATTTCAGTGTGAGAGATAAATAAAACCTCTTCCAAGGCACTTTGAAAATAGAGTCTGCATTTCAGAATAAATGTTAAACAATAATATGATGATGGAATAGCTGACAGAATGCAAAGTTTAAATAGAGCAGGGTAACTTTCTAATTATGGACTACATTTTATTCTTTGTAACTGTAATTAGAAAGCGACCATATTCCCTTAATTAGAAAGTTAATTAGATGGTGACCTCTTTTCCTATCTTATTGTCTTGGACTGTAGGCCAGAAGTAAATTACAAATTCCACTACCTACATGCCTAACCTCCCCCCAACCCCGCCCTCCCCCAGTAAGACTGTTAAATATGATTACAAGGAATAAATTAGGACTTACAAGTCAGATAGGCTATAGAATAGATCTCCCATTAGAGAAAAGTTGATCTGGATAAATGAAGAAGATACTTTTCGAGGTCAGGTGTACAAAGTAAGATCCCTAAATTTGTTCTTCAGGATGCTGGTTCTCATATTTTTAGTATGCATGCATGATGATCACCTGAAGGACTTCTTAAAACACAGATTTCTGGGCTCCACACATAGAGGTTCTAACTTTCCATGAATCTGGAAAGAGTAGGACTTAAGAGTTCCCATTACTAACAAGTTTTTAGGTGCTGCTGATGCTACTTCTCTAGAGGGCATACTTTGAGAGCTATTGCCTTAAAATATTAATAGTGTTAAGCTTCACTGTTGTTGTGTTATCAAATGCGTTTGAGAGTTTTTAAGAGTTGAACAAAGCTAAGCAAAGCTCTTTAATGTGTGAGATTGCAGAACCTTTTATAGGTTATTATCAAGAGTCCAAGAGTCGGATACAACTGAGTGACTGAAAACACACACACACACACACACACACACACACACACACACGCTTTGGGACTCTTCAAGAAGGATCAAGTGTGCATGCATGCTCAGTCGTGTCCTATTCTTTGTGACCCTATGGACCGTAGCCAGGCTCCTCTGTTCATGGAATTCTCCAGCCAAAAACACTGGAGTGAGTTGGCATTTCCTTCTCCAAGGGACTCTTTCTGACCCAGGGATCGAACCCACATAGTGTCTCCTGTGTCTCCTGCATTGGCAGGCAGATTCTTTACCACTGCACACCACCTGGTAAGTCCTTGGATAAAGTATGCATTGCTCCTCAAATAGTCAAAGCTATGGTTTTTCCAGTAGTCAGGTACAGATGTGAGAGTTGGACCACAAAGATGCTGAGTGGTGAAGAATTGATGCTTTTTTGATTGTGGTGCTGGAGAAGACTCTTGAGAGTCCCTTGGATGGTAAGGAGATCAAAGAAGTTAATCCTAAAGGAAATCAATTCTGATTATTCATTGGAAGGACTGTTGCTGAAGCTGAAGCTCTAATAATTGGCCACCTAATGCAAAAACTTGACTCACTGGAAAAGACCCTGTTTCTGGGAAAGACTGAGAGCAGGAGGAGAAGGGGGTGGCAGAGGATGAGATGGTTAGATTGCATAGACATGAATTTGAGCAAACTCTGAGAGATAGTGAAGGACAGAGGAGCCTGGCATGCTGCAGTCCATGGGGCCGCAGAGTCAGACATGACTTAGCTACTGAACAACAACCTGTTACGATGTCTAGACAGTAAGTCCCCTATATACGAAACTTCAAGTTGCAAACTTTCAAAGATGTGAATGAGTGTTCACATGTCCAGTCACGTCTGGAGTACACAGTCACATTTGTGCATCCTCTACAAATGGTTGTGTTTTTTGTGATTTACTGCACAGTAATGTATAGAGTAAAGTAGTACAGTATCTTTCTTTAGTTCAAGCCCAGGATGTCTGAAAACAAGCATAAAAGAGCAGTATATAGCCAATTGTGTTAGATACCTTGGCTAACTTTGCTGGACTTACGAACACACTCTTGGAACAAAACTCATTCGTATGTAAGGGACTTACTGTAATTTTCTTTAAAATATGTCAGCATTGACAGTATGACAGGCCATCTGTATTACTCTTAGTTTATGCTAAACTCTAGAGGTTGTGAGTTGCCCTTATAGTGATAATTTCCAAAGGAAATACAAACACTTTGACTCTTTTCTCAGAACTCCACCAGAGGATTTGCTGTGAGAAGGGGCTGTTAGAATGATTGGTTAATTAGCACCCAGGGATCGAACCTTGGTCTCCCGCATTGGAGGCAGATGCTTTAACCTCTAAGCCACCAGGGAAGCCCTTAATTAGCATTAACAGCAGAATATTAAGAGTTTTCATTGGTGTAATTAGTGATTTTTCCATGTTTATACTGGTTCAAATATTATAGAGACACTCCCTACCCTTGTATGAACAGGGTATACAAATCTACTAATGTGAGAAATAGTGTTCATAATTTGATTCCTAATTCTGGAAGCTTCTTGAGTGCCTGGTTCCTACCAGCCTAATTAACTGAATTCTTTCCCTCTAATATTATCATATTTGCCTCGGGTGAAATTTTTATGCAAAATGATTTTGGATCACTTTAAAACAGATTTGTGACTCCACAGTGTAGACTAGATGTTTTGTGATTGCTTCTTAATAAATGTCTAAAGGAGAATTTGCTTTGCCATTTGCCCACATTACAGTTTAGGAGTAAGCTCCTAGAGGAAGAGGCTAACCCTTCTCCCACTTCTAGCCAGTAGCAGTTATGGATATCTACAAGAAAAGAATGTAATAGTTGCCCCAAATGACATTACCTTAAGTCAGATCAAAACACTCCCCTTGCTCCCCATTCCTATTCTTGGTGGAGTCTTTGTGAAGCATTTCCTAGAGCCAGTGCTCTTGAGAAACACTTGAGGAAATGCTGTGTAATTATTTTCAACCTCTTAGAACAAAGGAGGCCTATGTCACAGGAAACCAAACAGCATCAGTAAACTGTTCTGTAACATCTCTGTTGTGGTCTCTGTGAAAATTCCATAATAGAAGCACAAGAATCACACAGAAGCAGAGAAGTGGAGGAGGGGCAAAGAGTTCATGTTTATGTACGTGGTAGCAGTTACCTAGGGAAATAATAACTTGGGAGAAATAATCAGTTTGCCTTACTTGGTGGTATAAATTGCATTTTGTCTTGAAAAAAAGTGCTCTAGAGCAGTGGTGTTTGGCAAAAAAAAAAAAAAAAAAGTTGTGCACATAAATCATACTTGGAAATTCAGAGATATTCCTCTGGTCTGCTCTTATTTTGCTTCATTGAAAGCAAGATGCTCCCTTGTACATAATCTCAATATTGAGTGAAATGTAGAAATCTCATATCTAATATGATGTTACATACAAAATAGATGCTCGGTAGATGTCTGTATTCGCTTTGGGAATCACTGCTGTTCATACACTGTTGTCATTTCAATGTCAACTTATATGAGCTTAGATTCTGTTTTTAAAGACAGGTATTTTGATGGTACAATGATCCTGATCTAGGCTGTTGAATGAGTGCTAGTTTAGGCCAGAATTAATGGAGAACACTCTGTTCTGGAGTTAGACTTGAGTCTAATTGTTGCCCATATCATTTACCAGCCCCAGAATACTCTGGAAAATTCCCTGATTTACTTGAGTTTCAGTTTGACACTCCCAAAATATGACTAATAGAACCTTACCTCATAGGATGACTCATTCATTCATTCAACATCTGTTGACTATCTACATGTGACAGGCACTGCTCCGGGACTTGGAGGGGGAGAGTACAGCACTGAACAAGCATAGTAACTATTGTCATGGAGCCCGTGTCTAGTTGAAGACAAGAAGGACCACCACCAAATATGTTGTATCATATCTGAGGATGGTGAGCACCATGAAAAAAAAGAAGTCGGGATAAAGGGGCAAGAGAGAATTATAAAGCTGCTCTCTTTATTAGGAATCAAACACAGCCTTTGTGATCAACGGACACTGAACAGACTTGAAGGAAGTGAAGTCTTCTGTCTGTGCTGCAAGAATAAAATCAGGTAGAACGTAAAATACATTGTAAAATATCTGACCCAAGATAGGTATGCAGCATATGGTATATATCCCATTTGATTACAATTATCTTTATCCACATGACCGTGGATGTTGATGCATGTTCATAAGCTCATGCCATTGTTCAGTAGACAAACCTGAGGAAGGAATTCCTAATAAAAGACACTCATAAATGAACTATCACTTAAGGAAAGCACCAGACTCCTTGACATCACTGCAACAGGAGTCTAAGCTCTGACACTGCTTGAAGTCAGAGCCTTTTATGATCAGCAAAATAGTTTGTGCTTCCAGGATTGTTGGAAAATGTGTGGGGTAGTAGCTATTAAAAATATTATTAGGGACTTTCCTGGCAGCCCAGTAGTTCAGACTCCGTGCTTCCAATGCTTAGGCCATGGGTTCGATCCCTGCTTGGGGAACTAAGATCTCACATGCATCATGGCCAAAGGAAAAAAAGAAAAAGTAAAAAATAATATCAGCCACCACCATCAATTACTTTTTATGCATCATGGAATGTGCTGAGTGTTTTATGTTCACTGTTGCTTTGAATTCTCCCAGCAATCCTGTAAGGTAGATATTGTGAGCATGCAACTTGCTCAGGATCACCCTGAAAGTATCATGCCTAAGATTGGAGCCTGGAGAGATGTGAAAACAATGTCCATGTCCTTAGTCACTACATTCGCAATGTAGAATGTAATGGCAAAAAAAAAAAAAATTATAAAATTGTATGTGTTAAAACTGTATAGATTCCAGTTAACAGTATGGAATAAATAACTAACCTTTTGCTCCTGACTTTGGAACCCAGATTTCTACATGTTTTGGGTTGGGTTTTGTTTTGTTTTGTTTTGTTTTGTTTTTGCTTGTTTTTAAATGAAAAGTGTATTTTTGATGGGACTTCCCTGGTGGCTCAGTGGTAAAGAATCGCCTGCCATTGCAGGAGATGTGGGTTCAATCCCTGGGTCACGAAGATGCCCTGGAGAAGGAAATGGCAACCCACTTCAGTACTCTTACTTTGGAACTCCCATGGGCAGAGGAGCCTGGCGAGCTACAGTCCATGGGATCACAAAAGAGTCAGACACCACTTAGGGACTAAGCAACACATTATTTTTTTCATCATAAAATAACAACAATTTTTGATACTACATAACAAACATAAAAATTAAGTTTTGAAGAACGTATTTGTTCACCCAGAACTTCATAGAGATGATAATTCTTGGAATTCTAAGCACTGAGAATAAACATTGTTCTTTGGCTTTTTAAAATCAGGCAGCCTCCCCTCAAATCTATATTTATCCGTCATCTCTCTCCATTGTTGTAGGTCACAAACTCTTGAATAGAATCATTCATACCACTCTAAATCGTCACTAAGACCTATTTAAGATGTGGCTATTTTATAATTTAGGTGTTCTTTGAGAAACTGAATACCTAAGACAGTTCATTCAATTTTTGAACTTTATTTAGTGGAATGATCTCTAGTAGCAGAAATAATATAAATTGGTTTTGAATTATTATTCAGGGTAGCTTGTGGCTGGCTATGAATAAACAGACAGGTAGCGAATTTATTACAAAGTAAATCCCTAGTGACCTACTGTTTTTCTTTTAAGTAAAGTTTCTCCAAGCATAATCCTATCACTTTTGACTTGAATGAACTAGTCACTGTCTCCAGATGTGAATTGTAGCACCACATAGAGGTTTAATTTTCTTTTTGTTTAATTTGACCTTGAGCAATCATAAAAAGGCAATATGATCTCCAGTTCTAAACTTTATGCATCTTGTAACTACTCCACCCAGAATGATTCCCAAGAGACCTTGTGAAGTAAAAGAAAAAAAATTGGCCAAATTTTCCTCCTCTACTTTTATTACCCTGGATATTTTGGCATCTCTTTCTTCCTATCAGTCAGTGCCTCTCACACTCTAGTGCACAATCTAGATGGACAACCCTATGCATGGGGAGAAATTTACAATAGTAAATCCCAACTTACAATAATCCCAACATCATCTTCTGGCTGGATCCCCTGCTCTAATGCTTACCACAATGCCTGGCACATAGTTGTCAGTCATGTGGTATTAGTTGTTTAAACTACTAACTCAATGAATTAATGAACAGAACTGCCACCCAAAAGAAAAACAACAGAGTTCACCTTCCACTTTCATTTGTTTGGCATTCAATTCAGGACCAGAAGACAGCTGGAAAACGTATGGTAGATACTGACAGTTTCTACGGTAAAGAATCTGCCTGCAATGCAGGAGACCTGGGTTTGATCCCTGGGTCAGGGAGATCCCCTGGAGAAGGGCATGGCAACTCACTTCAGTATTCTTGCCTAGAGAATTCCATGGACAGAGGAGACTGATGGGCTACAGTCCACGGGGTCGCAAAGAGCGGGACACAACTGAGCGACTAACACACACATCATAGATATAGTAGCAAATGATTAATGATTGACATTTTCTGGAAACATGTCTTACTCTGACTTTCTGTAAATATCATATAAAAGGAATGCTTAATTGTAAATTTCAGTTCTCACTGGCAAAATCAAGAGGGAGGCCGTGTGGAGACATGACTGTATGCTTTTTTTTTTTTTTTTGGGGCCTCTTTTCACGTCTTAAAGCATAAAGTGTGAGTTAGATTTCCACTCAATCAGTGGGAATTTCGCGTTTCCCAAACTGTATCCTCTCTGTTTCCTCTTTATACTTTCATCTGCAGATAGAGAGTACACTGAAAGTAAAAGTGAAATTCGCTCGGTTGTGTCCAACTCTTTGCAACCCCATGGACTATACAGTCCATGGAATTCTCTAGGCCAGAATACTGGAATGGGTAGCCTATCCCTTCTCCAGTGGATCTTCCTGACCCAGGAACCGAACCTGGTCTCTTGCATTACAGGCAGATCCTTTACCAACTATAGAGCATAAAATGAGCACCTCCTTAGGTAGACAATGGATAGGATGAGGGAAACTGCTAAGAGCTTTCTCTTGATAAAACAATTTCTTAGTGTATGCACCAACACCCAAGAGTTTACCTATCCTAGAATTTCAAAGTGGTGATTATAGTGACAAAGCAATAGTAAGTAATTAAATGCATCTCAGAGCTTTGAAGCATTCTTCAAAATACATCCATGCCCATTATCTGATCATTATGAGATTAATATGCATCCAAAAATATCCTTGGCATTTGAGTGTCGTGGAGTGTCAAATACTTTTTTCAGGTTAAAACATCAGAGGATATAGCTGATTCACATTATTGTACAGCAGAAAGTAACACAACATTTAAAGCAATTATACTCCAAGAATAAAATTTTTTAACAAAAATTTTTAAGACATCAGTAGTCCCATATCCTGATGGGAGACTACAAGAAGGGGAGCCACTGTCCTGCAGCTTCTCAGTAGAAGGATTGGTGATGGTTAGTGCTGTCGATGAGCGGCTAAATGGAGGTCACCAAATGCACCTCCATAAGCTGGGGTAGAACCCAGAGCACTGGGCCAAGCCTTGTGAGCCATGGGCTTTAGCAGAAGCTGAGTCTCATTGTAGAAGTCTTACATAAAGTCAGACTACTTTGAGCAAGAATTAGAGTAGTGACATGAGCTTCTTGCTTTAGTCCCCTCCCAGTTGTAAAATTTGTTTGATTTCAGAGAGTGGGACAGCAATGCTGTTATTCTGTGGACCACCAGGGTGAGCATTCTACATTATCTGTCAATTACTATGAACCATTTGAGAATTGTTGAGTTGCTTGTTCTTGAGAATTAGAACAGAAGGCCTTCCTTGGGTCAGTTGGAGGATGCTGCACAGGGCAGAAATGGAAAATTGGAATGGGAAGACTTCCCTAAGTATGATAGAGTGCTCACAGAAGAGTTGGAGCATTTTTATAAATTTGGACGTAGTAGATCAGTATGCCTTCTTTGGCTTCATTATGGAAATATGATAGAAAACTACTGTGGGAGTGAAAGATAGTAGTGACATAAAGCAGGTGTTACTGACAAGATGACAGCGACGCAAAGAGGCTGCCTTAGAGGGTGGCCAGTCAGGCTCAATTCTGAAAGAGGACAGGTGGCAGATATTCAGCATGCTGAATGGACATGGCTCGGTGGTAGACTGGCTAATGAGAGCAGAAGATAGAATGATGCAAAACATCATTCAAAATCAAGGAATCTGCCTCTTGTCAGTTGCAGAGAGAGATGAAGAGGGAAAGTGTGAAAAGGAGGAAAAGGAGAAATTTTCAATGATTATTTTCAGTTTCTTCAGTATTTCTTCTACTTCTAGTTGTAGTTCGTCTTCTTCTAGTTCCCCACAGCTGGGAGGAAAGAGATGGTCTCACTGAGAGGACCCTGACTGAGGGTCAGAGGGTATCGAGGCTGTTCTGGCGCCTCCCAGTCGGTGGGAGGTTTAGCATTACTTAGGGAATATGGGATGCTGATGCTGAACTGCTAAATCTACCGCCTCTCCCCCAGGCCTCCCTACTCACAGCTCCAATAGACTGTGTGTTCCACTTCCCAGGAACCTCTTCCAGTCTCCTTCCTAGTTATTCCAGCTTGCCTTCATCAGAATTTCGCAGAGAAAGAGCCCCTCCTTCTTGTGTTCTGATGGTTGTGCTTTGTGAATTGCTCTCCTCATTATGACCCTCATTTAAGATTCTAACCATTGACCAGCATAGGAACAAATTGTGGCTTGAAAAGGATGTGATTTTCAGAAACTGCGTCTTGCCTTCTGGCTATATGTCTCTAATTCTGTCTTGGTCACCTGGTCATTTTCGCCAGCTTCTGCCTCATCCTAGAAAGCTGCTGTGGTCTGTAATAGTTAACAACCTACTATGGATGACAATAGGTGGAAGACTCCCTGATAGGTACCCTGCATATGTTATCTCAGTGGATCTTAAACTGGGTATTCTGAAAAGTAGATCTCATGACTTTTGCAGATGACAAAAACTGCACCTCCCAAATAATAAATAAAATAACATAAGGCAGAAAATAACAGAACCAGAACTTCAAGTGGAGTCTGTTTGAGACTTGCCTTTTGTCCAGGGCATTACAGCAAAAAATTGATGGGGAAAGCTGTCAGGAGATAGCTTCCTGCCTGTTGCCACCTGTTCTGTTTGCCAGAACCAACCATGAGACCTCATATCGTAGAGTCAGTATGATTGTAGTATCCAGTTTAATTCAAAAATTACTGAAGGATATATTTAAAGCTTGACATTCTGTAATTAAGAAGAAAGTGAGAAAAGAGTAGGTACAACCAGAATACTAGAAACATGGATTGGAAATTTGTCTATGTGCAGATTATGTTAGATATCTATTGCTTCTGTAACAAATGACCACAGTCTTAGTGGCTTAAAGCAACATATATTTGTTATCTTATGGTTTAGTATGTCAGAAGTGTGACATGGGTCTCATTGTGATAAAATATTGGTGTCCACAGGGCTGAATCCCTTTCAGGAAACTCCAGGAGAAACTTAGTTTCCTTACCTTTTCCAGCTTTAGAGGCTGCCCACATTCCTTGGCTTATGGCCCCCTTTCTCTGTCTTCAAAATCAGCAATATCTCATCTCCCTTCTCCCTTCATGGTATCTATTTCTGACTACAGCAAACATGATTCTTTGCTTTTAAAAACTCATGTGATTAGAATGGGCCCACCAGGAGGATAATCTCCCGTCTTAAAGTTCATAACCTTCATCACATCTGCAAAGACCCTTTTCCCATATGAGGTAACACAGTCAAAGGTTCTATGGGTTAAGATGTACATGCATCTTTGGGTGGCCATCATCTGCTTTCCACAAAGATGTTTTCTGAACCAATGAGAATGTGTGAGAGTCTCATATCCAGTATCAACATGAGCCATTTTGATATACAACACAGTCACCCAAATGACAAAGATGTCCTCTGAGGCTGTGTAGACAGTGATACTCCATCTTTAATACTACTGAACTATAACTTTTACCTCTATGGGAATAATATGGTGTCTTGCCTCAAAGTGATGGTGACTGGCATACCCTGCTAGATAATACCACACACCTCAGTTCAGCCCATCTAGCCATTAGAAGGCAAACTTCTTGTTTAACTAAATGAATCCAAAAGACTTCTGTCATTTTCTGTTGTTCTTTCCATAGTTATCAGATTTTATGGTCATTTGAAATAATCTAGATCTTTTCCTAAGTTACTAAAGTTGACATATTTCCTTCCTTGCCAATTTCTCCCCATCTGGGTAACGATAGGCTAGGAGAAGAACACATATGATGCCTTGAATCTTCTACCAGTTGAGTCTATAGGAGAATGAGTATTGGTAGTGTCTTCTAACCTCTTCTCAGATTCATGGGTTATCTGTTTGACCTGGTCATTCATGATAGTGATTCAATACATCCTAAATATCATGAGAGCAGAGCATTACTCAGAAGGAATGTTATGTCAGGTAGCTTTTCAGCTATCTATAAATATAAAGCCTATAAATTATCCTACCTTATATAAGAAGGAAGTTTGTGGCAAGTGCTGGGTTATCTGTCATCAGCAAGCACCTAGCATGTCTTGTCTGCAAATGATCCTTCACCATTTCTTTTTCTAACTAATTGTCATATTCCACTAACAAGTCCTCCCTTTTGCCTTGGTGAACTGCTTTTCCACGATTGACCCCCATGTGCCTACACAGAGCACAGCCCAGCATTATTTCAGACATTCAAACTAGGTCAGAATGGATTCAGGACCTTCATCACAAAACACTCATCTCAGCTGGATGTCACTATCAAAAGCACAATTCTAGGTCTCCCCAATATTGGCCGAGAGAACAGAATTTCTAATTTAAAAGGTGAAAGAATGGAAGAGTAACAATAGGGGACATAAGCAACATGTATACTTCTTTCTGCTTCCTTTCTTTTTTTTCACTAATTAAGACAGGAGAAAGAGCCCTTTGGTCATGACCACCCACCTTTTCAGGAGGTTGCCTTTGAGGATGCAGTATCAATGGTCAATGGTGGAAAAAAGAGCAGTGATGAGCTGGAAGACTAGGAGGGCAAAAGAATCTCAAACAATGTGAATGAACCTTAGTAGCAACCCTGCTCCCTGCCATAACTGACATCACTTACCAAAGAATGCCTGTTAGATAGGCAATCTTTTTTATCAAGTATGTAATTAAATACCAGGTGATTCTACTTTAGCATCTGTGATCACCAGCAAGTGTGTGCTGCCTTTTCGTTGGTATGGGTCGCTTGGTCCTGCGGTGGTGTACCCGAATATCTGCCATTGGTGGGCTCCAGTGGCCATGTTTCTAGGACCTGGGTTGTTTTCCTGTCACTTTAACATTAATCAGGATAGCAGTGTTTGTCTCTCCTGTGGTACAGTCCCTTTTCTACAAATCAATATGGACAAAGGTAGAAGTAGATGTTGACAGGTACCAATTAGTGCCTTTCTAGTCTACCCTTTATGTTACACAGTTTTATGTTAGGGCCATCTTCCCATATACTATTAACCACCCATCTCATAAAAGCACAATACAAATTCTAGCCCCCAAAGGTCATTGCTCTGAACCGCTATTTCCCTCCACCCATTAATTTGCTTGCAATTGAATGTATTTTGAATCATCTGCATATCCCAGGTTCCTGGCACTTATATCCCCCTTTGGACTTCCTCAGTTAAATCGATTCTTTGAGATTACCCTTTGGCTAGTAAACCCTTGGGTTATCCCTGTCTGAGTGTCTTATTCCCTAGGTGACAATTACCTGTTCTAAACCCTTACCCAAGTGGAATTCCACTCCTATCCAGGGCATATACCTACCCTCTCCCTGCCATTTTCAACAAGACAATTAGGTGTTTCATGTTTACTGTTTTGTGGGAAAAGATATGTGCTAAGATGGTTTAAATCTCTTCCTCAAAATAAGAAATGTGAGGTACATAGATTGATATGTTAGCCTCTCAATCATGTCTGACTTTCTGCGACCCCATGGACTGTAGGCTGCCAGTCTCTTCTGTCTGTGGGAATTCCCATGCAAGAACACTGGAGTGGGTAGCTATTCCCTTCTCCAGGGGATCTTCCGAACCCAGGGATCAAACCTGCATCTCCTGCATTGCAGGAGGCTTCCCTGGAGGCTCAGAGGTTAAAGCGTCTGCCTGGGATGTGGGAGACCTGGGTTTGATCCCTGGGTTCGGAAGATCCCCTGAAGAAGAAATGGCACCCCACTCCAGTACTCTTGCCTGGAGAATCCCATGGAGGGAGGAGCCTGGTAGGCTACAGTCCATGGGGTTGCAAAGAATCGGACACTACTGAACGACTTCCATTTCACTTTCACTTTCTTTACTCTCTGAGCCACCAGGGAAGCCCATAGATTGATTTAGATATTTAGATATAGATATCCATTCCAAGACATTGCTCTGCCCACTTTCTGCTCTTTACCTAACATGATAATGTGGAACTTTTATGTTTTCTTCCACGAGTTCATGCTTTGTTATTCCATTCTCAGGACCATATCAGATTATATTATCATTTCTGGGACCCTTGAAGTGAGATCTTTGAGCAATTACAGTACCAACAGAAATTACAAAATAAAGGTACTTACCGAAGAGGAGTGATCACATGCCAAGCATTTGTGGATTCACATCGAAAATTTTACCTCTCAGTTTTACTGAACAGTGAGTTCCATTGTTTCAGTCACAACAGATGATTGGTACACTTTGGGGAAAGATTTTTGCAAAGACCCTTTCAGCAACATGAACAGTGAAAGAGATCCTGAAATAGGTGCTGGGAGTATCTTATGAATACAAAAATCTTACTCTAGCATTTAGCTTTGACTTAGGGTGGTCAACCTGAAATATAACTGGCTCTTTTAATAAAAATAGATTTCTTTCAATGTTTTTCTTCTTCTTAAAGAAAATACCACTTGAAGGACTTTGTCTCTTTTTGTAAAATCGGTGTACTGGCCACAATACTGCCACCGCTGTTTCTCTGATACACACGCACACACACACACACACACACACACACACACACAGAGCGCTTTTAAATTCACAGTTCTTAAAAACAGTCTCTGTTCAAAATGCTTATTTACATGGTGTGACTGCTTTGCACACACTGCCTCCTGGTGGTGTGCGTCAGTTCTTTTCCAACTATCCTTTATTGTCCCCTCAAAGTGAATTCTAGAAATCCATCTGGGATAGAATCATTATTTAGTAATGATTAAATATTCAGAAAACTGGTGGTTTCAGAAATGTGGAGAAATTGCCTTGTAAAAGCAGACACTGAAAGCAGCTGTATAGATTTTAATCGTAAGATGTTCTGAGGAACCTTCTTCATCAGCTCCCCCTGAGATTCTTGCTACCAAAGTTCATTTCCAGGCCTCTTGCATACATACCAAACAAATGCCTTCCAGAAGGAGGCCAAGAAGGGGAGTCTTCTTTGGTGATTTTCATGCACACTAAAATTGGAGGAGCATTGTCCCTCAGAGCCATTAGAAATCCAGTTTGGGACAGCCTGGAATTCTTTATAAAGCATTCACCACAAGGCATCTGGAAAAAACCCACATTGATAATCCTCGACCCAAATCTGTAAATTTCAGTTGTTTAGTTTCCCCTAAGTCCCTTATCCCTAGAATAGAGACAGGAAGGGATAGTGGGAAAAATACTGAAGCAAACGTGTGGCAATCAGGTAGCATGAGTATGATCTTTCATTATTTTTTTCCTTTGGCCACACCAATGTGGGATCTTAATTCCCAGACCAGGGATCGAACCAGTACCCCCTGCAGTAAAACCATGAAGTCTTAACCACTGGACAGACAATGAATTCCTGATCTGATGCTTTTATTAGCTCAAGGGAGAGGTGAATGATAGAGAAAGCAGATCGTGAGCAACTTCAGCTCACAGTTGGTTCTGCCCTCTTTGACTATGTGACTGAGACTCAGACAAGTGAAATGATGTGGATGGTCAAAATATGAATGGTAATATATGTCATCATATTGTTGGGAATGTTAATGACAGTAGTAGACAGGTAGTATGCCTCCACACATTAGTTACGTTTCTTCTTGTTTGCTATCACTTCTAGTCAAAAGGGAGACTTTAAAGCTTTGAGGGAGATATAATGGCAGAGTCTAAAGTTTGTTATTTATTTGTTTGGCTGCAGCAAGTCTTATGTGGTTGCAGCACTCAAACCCTTAGTTGCAGCATGGGGTTGTAGTTCCCTGACCAGGGATCGAACCTGGACGCTCTGCTTTGGGAGCCTGGAGACTTAGCCACTGAACCACCAAGGAAGTCCCTTGACTTTGTTTGTTGACTGCATGAGTTCTTATGTGACAACCTTGTAGAATATATTCCTAAAAAATGCAATTCACTTTTATATACTAGCGGTAGAAATAGAAATAAATATTTTTTAAAAATAAAGTTCCTTTCGGCCGTGTCTGTAGGCAATAAAGAGATATACTTTGTTTGCCAAAAAAAGTGTAGTCTTCTGTACAATTCAGGAAATGAGTACCACTATGCTTTATTGACTAACAGCAACAGTACTCTAGTATTTGCCGACCTCTGAGTGGGGCTCCTTTGAAACCTTCCCAAGGGTACATCTCATAAATGAAAAAAGACTAGACCTACAGATTAAGCTGCACAGAGGAAAGTCTCAAAGGAGGAGAAATAGCATTGTACTCTCCTATGGTCCTTACTTTCACTTTCTGAAAAGAGAAACTAATAGGAGAGAGAAGAGTGAACTGCCCTGGAAAATGGCAGCCCAGAAGAATAAATAGGATGAAACAGACTAATAAAGTGAATAGAGTGTAGAGAACCTAAAGTAGGCTGACAACTCATGATAAATGGTCTTCATATTTTGACTCCTGATTCCTAAATCAGAATCCTCCACTAACAAACTGCTAAATAGATCAGCCCAAGTATGCTTTAGCACCCTCTGCACGGTACAGTGTACGCAACAGAAGGACCCAGAAATAAACAAGGCCCACCCTTGCCTTGTAGTATTTTGCCAAATAGCTGGAAACTTCAACCAGTTTGGCACAGGAAATAGGTAGCTAATCAGAAAAAGTTAAGCTTCTATCAATGTACTTAAGCTAAGAAGAAAAAGTCCCGTACTTCTTATTAAAAATAAATGTGGTTTAATTGCTGAAAGAGATCCCAGTCCACAGATTATCACAGTAAATAATTGCACACCCATCTCTTTTGCAAATCACAGAGCAGCCTGCTCCGTGCACCTCACATGCCTTTCCAAATCACCGCAGAGGGGGGCTTTTAATCATTTTGACAATAAGAGCCTCAACTTTGTTTTCAAATAATGCTGGAAGGTTTCTAACATCTCTGCTATCTGTAACACTATACTTTTTGGGCTTTACATAGGCAGGGTTTCATTTTGTTTGTTTGTTGTTTGGTTGGCATTATCATAGTCCACAAACAAAACAGGCCTGCAAATCAGTGCCTCAGATACAACTATGCATATATATTCTCTTCTTCAAATTTCTGTTTGCTCAACTACATAGTGGCTAGAGGTATTGCCTGCCTCTGCCTTTCATCCTTAATTTGGGCAAAATGAGTGGAAATGGACTCTTATACATGCTTTTTTAAATTGAGGATCTGAAATTAGCCCTGGCTGTACAGCTCGCAGTGTGAAACTACTTGGTGAGCAGCATTGCTGAAGAACCAGCATCTCATCTTGTTTATCCTTAGGAAAGATGACAAATTATGGACAAATTAGTATCAATATGAACTATTTTGTAGAAGGGTCAGAATAAAAATATAATACAAAAACCACAGAAGTGACTCTTTTTAATCACTATAGTTTCAATAACATTCTACTGAAAAGAGTAATTAACAAGTGACATTAACCTAGAAATAGGACATAGTCGCTATATAATCACTAAAACATTAGATACTAATAAACAGGTGTTGGCATGTTCACACATACACATATTCTTATCTCAGGAATCAGATTCATTAACCCATAAAATGAGTGAGATATTAGCTAACTGGTGAATTCTTGCAGTGATAAATGCCTAATGTGAGTCCAAGTTAGCTCTGATTTTCAAAATTATTTAAACAGAAGTCAAAACTGTTTTAATAAATTATGAGTACATTTCTACACCTTAGAGTTTGGTTTAAGGCTTAGACCAGAACCATCATGGAAATACACAAATGTCTAGTACTAAGTCACTTTGACTTATATGAGAAACTCAGATCCAAAAGGAGAGGCATTTTTGTCTATTTTCGATCACCAGTGTATCCACAGTGCCTCAAAGAATACCTGGAATATTGTGAGCTATTAGTGAATTTTCATGAAATGGACAAAACTTAAACATTTCATTCCAATTTCTCTGACAGAAGTACTATCATCAGTCAAGCCAGATAATAGGCACAGAAATTTTTCTTGGGAACTAATAACCATAGGACGATATGGTCCTGAAAGCTAACTCAAGGAAGGTGTGGATCGAGGTGTCTCATGGCTGTCCCATGTCATAATGAGCTCTATGCAACCCTAAACCCAAACTAACTAGACAATTAGGACAGCCATTTCTCTGTCATTTCTCTGGCAGCTTTCAGACTCTGTTTCCATCTAGACACAACTCAGGGAGCTCACCTTCCCATTTTTTTTGCCCCTTGATTTCTTTCTTAAGAACTATTTACCTTTCAATTCTCCTCTATTATGTTTATAAGCATTTAGGAGGATGATGTGTGCTGTCCTTATAACTTCATTTTTGCAACGATACAAAAACAATTTAAAGCAATTGAGATGAACAAAAATGCAGCAAATTGCCTGAATCCACCCTTTATTTCCCAGCCCATTCTTAACCTTAAGTACATCATGAGGATGTCAGAAAAGTTCAGGAGACATTGTTACCATGAAGAGAACTCTGAAATAACTAACCATGCTTTTGTGTTATCTACAGTCATAATCCTTTTTATTACCTAAGTAATGAGGGGAAACATTTTTGTTTCTAAATGAAAAGCAACTGTGTTATTTTTCTGAAACTTTCTAGAATTTCACATCTCAGAAATGGCATGAAGATATATCCATTACAGAGGAGGACTTTTGTGTGAAGTCCGCTCAGTGGTATCTAACTCTTTGTGACCACATGGACTATACAGTCCATGGAATTCTCCAGGCTAGAATACTGGAATGGGTAGCCTTTCCCTTCTCCAGGGGATCTTTTCAACCCAGGGATCGAACTCAAGTCTCCCACATTGCACCAGGGAAGCCCAAGAATACTGGAGTGGGTAGCCTATCCCTTCTCCAGCAGATCTTTCTGACTCAGGAATCGAACCTGGTCTCCTGCATTGCAGGCAGATTCTTTTTTTTTTAATATTTTATTTAATTTTTAAAATTTATTTTAATTGGAGGCTGATTACTTTACAATATTGTGGTGGGTTTTGCCACATATTGACATGAATCAGCCATGGGTGTACATGTGTCCCCCATCCTGAGCCCCCCTCCCACCTCTCTCCCCATCCCATCCCTCAGGGTCACCCCAGTGCACCAGCCCTGAGCACCCTGTCTCATGCATCAAACCTGGACTGGTGATCTGTCTCACATATGATAATATACATGTTTCAATGCGATTCTCTCAAATCATCCCACCCTTGCCTTCTCCCACAGAGTCCAAAAGTCTGTTCTTTATATCTGTGTCTCTTTTGCTGTCTTGCATATAGGGTCATCGTTACCATCTTTCTAAATTCCATATATATGTGTTAATATACTGTATTGGCGTTTTTCTTTCTGACTTACTTGGCTCTGTATAATAGGCTCCAGTTTCATCTACCTCATTAGAACTGATTCAAATGCATTCTTTTTAATAGCTGAGTAATACTTCTTTGTGTATATGTACCACAGCTTTCTTATCCATTCATCTGCCAATGGACACCTAGGTTGCTTCCATGTCCTGGCTATTGTAAACAGTGCTGCGATGAACACTGGGATAAACATGTCTCTTTCAATTCTGGTTTCCTCACTGTGTATGCCCAGCAGTGGGATTGCTGGGTCGTGTAGCAGTTCTATTTCCAGTTTTTTAAGGCATCTCCACACTGTTCTCCATAGTGGCTGTACTAGTTTGCATTCCCACCAACAGTGTAAGAGGGTTCCTTTTTCTCCGCACTCTCTCCAGCATTTATTGTTTGTGGACTTTTTGATAGCAGCCATTCTGACCGGGACCTGCGTGAGATGGTACCTCATTGTGGTTTTGATTTGCATTTCTCTGATAATGAATGATGTTGAGCATCTTTTCATGTGTTTGTTAGCCATCTGTATGTCTTCTTTGGAGAAATATCTGTTTAGTTCTTTGGCCCATTTTTTGATTGAGTCATTTATTTTTGTGGAATTGAGCTGCAGGAGTTGCTTGTATATTTTTGAGATTAACTCTTTGTCAGTTGCTTCATTTGCTATTATTTTCTCCCATTCTGAAGGCTGTCTTTTCACCTTGCTTATAGTTTCCTTCATTGTGCAAAAGCTTTTAAGCTTAATTAGGTCCCATTTGTTTATTTTTGCTTTTATTTCCATTACTCTGGGAGGTGGGTCATAGAGGATCATGCTATGATTTACGTCAAGGAGTGTTTTGCCTATGTTTTCCTCTAGGAGTTGTATAGTTTCTGGTCTTACATTTGGATCTTTAATCCATTTTGAGTTTACTTTTGTGTATGGTGTTAGAAAGTGTTCTAGTTTCATTCTTTTACAAGTGGTTGACCAGTTTTCCCAGCATCACTTGTTAAAGAGATTGTCTTTTCTCCATTGTATATTCTTGCCTCCTTTGTTGAAGATAAGCTAGCCATAGGTGCATGGATTTATCTCTGGGCTTTCTATTTTGTTCCATTGATCTATGTTTCTGTCTTTGTCAGGCAGATTCTTAATACCAACTGAGCTATGAGGGAACCCCATTATATCAGTGCTTTGATTTAATGTTTAAAATATCATATTGTATCTTGTAAACAGTTAAACATACACATACTATTTGACCCAGCATTCTCACTCCAGAATACTTATCATAGAAAAATGAAAACTTATGTTTATGCAAAAACCTATGCACAAACATTTGTAGCAGTGTTATACATAATAGACCCAAACCAGAAACAGCCTAAATTGCCTTATTTGGGTGATTGGATAGATAAACAGTAGTACATCCGTGTAATAGAATAGTATACAACTGTAAAAAAAAATAAAGAAGAAGAAGAAAGAAAGAGAGGAAAAAGAACGAACTACTGTTATGAAAAATAACTTGGATGGATATTAAACACATTATAATGAGTGAAAGAATCCAGTCTCAAAAGATCATATACTGTATGCTTTCATTTATGACACTCTAGAACAGAACAGAGTGGTTGCCTGGGATTAGGAGTAGAGGAGGAGTGGCATTCTAAAAGGATAGTACAAGGAAGATATGGAGGTGATGAAACTGTTCTGTAACCTGATTGTAGTGATGGTTACATGTATCTGCATATGCATTAATACATTTAGAATTGTTATTGTTTAGTTGCTAAGTCACATCCAACTGTTTTGTGACACCATGGACTGTAGCCCACCAGGCTCCTCTGTCTATAGAATTTTCCAGGCAAGAATACTGGAGTGGGTTGCCATTTCCTTCTCCAGGGGATCTTCCCAACCCAGGGATCAAACCCATGTCTCCTGCATTGGCAGGCAGATTCTTTATTGATTGTATACCAAAAGAAAACAAGTCAGTTTAGCTGTATAAGAATTTTAAAAGTAAAATTTTAAAGGTTAAAGATATCATAATGTTCCTTATGAATCTATACACACAGAGGGATGCCCAGAAAGGTATACCCCAAAATGTTATGATGTGTATGAAGAGACTTCAGAAAAAGAATATATTTCTTTTGTTATTTGAAAGTAGCTATTTCTCTTTTTAAAATATTGTAAAGTAGATTTAATTTTATTTAGAAATGGTCGAGATGTTTTTTCCATTTAAGTCATTCTCATAGCTTTTGATTAATACAAAGACCCAAATCACTAATAATTATTTTTATACAGTATTTTTCTGGTAACATTAATACTATTTGTATATGGTGAGTGTTATATTACTTCTTGCCAAGCTTGGAAACCAAGATGACAAGTGTCATTAAGTGTTAGAAATATATGAAATTAATAGATTCGTGCCTAAGTGCCTCTCTGCACATGAGATTAGTACACCATTCTCAGTTTCATTTTGTAGTATAATTTGCCTCTTCAAAGAGCTCACTGTATTCCATTCAGTTGTAAAGCTGGAATGATTGCTATGCCTGTAATAAATTTAGAAAATTAAGTTATTACTACAGTGAGGTTTTCAAAATTCCATCCACTCACAAGTATTTTAGCCATACTTTTCATAAGAGAGTGAATAGAAAAACAGGTACTATTCATATTTCTTTCTTCCCCGAACTCATCTTGCTGCTGCTGCTGCTAAGTCGTGTCAATCGTGTCCGACTCTGTGTGATCCCAAAGACGGCAGCACACCAGGCTCCCCTGTCCCTGGGATTCTCCAGGCGAGAACACTGGAGTGGGTTGCCATTTCCTTCTCCAATGCATGAAAGTGAAAAGTGAAAGTGAAGTCGCTCAGTCGTGTCCGACTCAGCCACCCCATGGACTGCAGACTACCAGGCTCCTCTATCCATGGGAGTTTCCAGGCAAGAGTACTGGAGTGGGGTGCCATTGCCTTCTCTGGAACTCATCCTCTAATGCCTTAAAAATGAGAGCATGATATGACACCACATATGAAAAACATGTGTGTGCATATGAAAGAAAGATAAACAATTAACATACCTTTGTAGTCATATCTTTTTGCTCTATACTTTAATTTCAAGATATAGTTACCTTTTCTTATGTTAGAATTTCTAAATATAAATTTATTTATTTTGTTTTGCCATACATCAACTACCAAAGAAAATTGAATACCCTATATAATTAATGCTTCCTTTTTATCCCAGAGCAGGTTTCTTCCTGGTTTTGCATATACTATAACACAAGTTTGTCAGGGGTGTTTTCATTGACTTATATTAAAGTAAATCTTTAAAATGATCATGAAGCATGGTCTCTAGAACTATATACATATGCATCTCATACTAAACAAGAATAATTAAGTGAGGTATTCAAGTGGATACTGAGAGGTGAATGAATTGTTATGTTTATTTTATGACAGCAGTTAAATTTTTCATGTTTCCATTTTATGTCACAAGTTAATCTTTAACTGGAAAAAAAATTTCCTTTCTTGTAAACTCAGTTGATTTAGAAGTTTTATGCATGAATTGAAGCTTTCAATCAACATGTTTTTCTGTCAAATTTCCCTTTTTATGGGAGTTTCTGTGCCTGGTTCCTTTTCCTTTAAACATCATTGAAAAGAATAATAAAAGAGCACCAAATGTCTCTTTTGGTTGAAAGAGTTTTTAAAGAGACACCACAATAACCCTTTATGTTCTTGTTTGGAAGTTACCTTTATGAAAAGGGTAATTTTATACTGGAATCTACTATTAAAATTATATGACTAACAGTTCACTGTGAATCAAGGTCACAAACAGGGTCATTGTATATGGTACTGTTGAGGGGTGCTTGTCAACACCATTCAAAAATAAATATTTGAATGAGTTTTTGGTTGCATTTCCCCTATTTTCACGTGAAAGATCCCCCTCATTTCTTTTTTCTCAAAGCATCCCCTTGCACCTACCCTTGGCCCTCCTCCCTTCTGACCTTTCCTTTTCCAACAGACTGTGATCTGCTCTGCAATCCATGCCCTGTGAATCTGGGGGCCTTCCTGAGGCACTTTCAATGTTCGATTCCTTTATTGAGTCTTTATGACAGCCCATAGCCTAAAGCAAAACAAAAGTGAGGGTTAATTGATAATGAACAGGGCTGAGACCACCCAGAGGAGCTGTCAGGGGCCAGGCTACTGAGTGGATTAAATTTCCAAAGTCATAGAGGATGTGTGTAGCCAGAGGGAGACTGCTTTACTTTGCAGTCATGAGCTGAGGGCTAAGGAAAAGAATATTCTGTGGCTTTTAGAAGAAAATGGTAACTTCCCTCATAGTTCAGTTGGTAAAGAATCCACCTGCAATGCAGGAGACTCCAGTTCGATTTCTGGGTCAGGAATCGAATACAAGAATACTCCAGTATTCTTGGGTTTCCCTTGTGGCTCAGCTGGTAAAGAATCCGCCTGCAATGTGGGAGACCTGGGTTCCATCCCTGGGTTGGGAAAATTCCCTGGAGATGGGAAAGGCTACTTACTCCAGTACTCTGGCCTAGAGAATTCCATGGACTGCATAGTCCATGGAGTCACAAAGAGTCGGACATGGCTAAGTGACTTTCACTCACTTAGAAGAAAATAAGAACATTGATTTTCCCATAACAAGACTTTCAGCATTTACTTTCGCCTTTTGCTAAACTTCTTGCTATTCTGCTTTTTCTTTGATTTTGTTCCATTCTCCTTCTTTTTTAAAAAACTTACATATTTGGCTGCACCAGGTCTTGGTTGCAGCATGTGAGATCTTCAGTTACGGCATGTGGGATCTAGTTCCCTGACCAGGAATAGAACCTGGCCCCCCTACATTGGGAGCATGGAGTCTTAGCCACTGGACTGCTAGAGAAATCCTCCATTCTCAGTCTTGATTTTCAGAAATCTCTGGTCCATATTTCTAGAGACTTAGTAATATTTATTGATCAGAATATAACATTTGAATAATTTACTCTTTTTTAATACATGCAAAGCAGTGATTAACTAGGAAGAGATCTATGTTCAAATATTTACTCTGGCACCAGCTACTTGGTGACTCAATCAAGTAATCCAAACCTGGTATCCCAGCTCTGAAATACCTACATACTATACTGTGAGAGATAAGTGATTTCATAGATGGGAACTTTTGCGAAACTTATTTGTTTTCTACGAATATATCTGTATGTAGTGAGGCTGGTAGTAGATTGTTTCATTTATATAGCATTGATTCCAGTTGGACTGGGGCTTCCTGGTTGACGCAATGGTAAAGAATCTGCCTGCCAATGCAGGAGACGCTGTTGATGCAGGTTTGATCCCTGGGTTGGGAAGATCCCCTGGAGAAGGGAATGGCAACCCACTCCAGTATTCTTGCCTGGGAAATCCCATGGACAGAGGAGCGTGGCAGGCTACAGTCCATGGGGTCACAAAGAATCAGACACAGCTTAGTGACTAAGCCTGTAGGCATGGAGAGTTGGACTTAAATTTTTCCCACTAAGTAGTTGAAGTTGCCTGCCAAGAAATAGTCTGTCTATATTCATCACATTTCTTTGAAACTGAATAGTAAAATGTTGCTAAGTATATCTAGCGTCATCCTGTTTTACTGAACACAAGTTTTCTCTGCACTGTGACGCTCATATTACTTCTGCATACATGGTGATCTTCAGACATTTGGGGGAGGTATTGCACGTGGTAATTAGATCGAAAGTTTGGAAACTAGTCTTAGATTCAAATTTTGGGTCTATTATTTTCTAGCTTGTGATATTAGGCCATTTATTTAACTCCTCTGAGGTTCAATTACCCTTCTTCCATAATCTTGGATAATATTAGTATTTACATCGGGGGTCAACAGATGTTTTCTGTAACAGGCCAGACAGCAAATATTTTAGGCTTTACAGACTATATCATATACTGTCTTTCACAGCTACTCAACTCTCTTTGTGGTGCAAAAGCAGACCTCAACAGTATATAAAAGAGTGGGCATGGCTCCAATAAAACTCTATTTACAACAAACAGACAGCAAGCCAGATTTAGCCCACTGACCCTAGATTTCTAACCACTGATCTGCATTAATGCTTGGCACAGTTCTAAACATTAATTTTAATGAATGTAAACTGTTGTATTAATTCTGTGACATAAAGGTAAACTTTTACCATTATTCAAGACTGTGTCACAATCATATGGGGATATGAATACTGTATTAATCACAGGCTATATTACATTAAAAATGAAAACTAGATCTTAAAGGAAAATACCGTGGTTTGAAGATTTACGTTTGTGCAGAATTCTGCAGTAGAATCTGCTGGTCTGATGAAAGGGAAATAATAATCATTGAACATTCTGCCATGCTTTCTAATCAACTAAATAGACAGGGAATGCTAGAATATTAAACAAAAGTCTGTTAGATGAAATTTTCAGTAAGCCAGGATCACCCATTTATTCATTCTTCAAAGTATTTATCCTTTGACTGTCATGTCCTTCCTAAATGTTGCTAAACATATGCACCTAGTGGAAGCCTAATGTGCTGAACTTGTACCATTAACGTCCTGTTCCTTGTCTTCATAATATAATGAAGCTGATTATATTCCTTGTTTTATAATGTTCATCCTATTAGGATAAAGAAATTCATTGACTACTGAGCACAGCCTTATGTTCACGTTCTTTTCATTAGCACTGTTCCGGCTATGGGCCTGTCAGCATTTTCAGCCTAAATGCTGCTTTCAGGGCTTTGCAACTCAGTCATAAAAATTAGCTGCAGGCAGTAACTTGACATATCAAGTCCAGACCCAAGAGAAAAATTTTATTATATTTTTAACGGGAAGAGGGAAGTACATTTGGCTATTATAGAAAGCATAAAAATCATTGCGGTGGACTTGCACTGTCCTGGCATAGTTAAGTTTGGATTGTAGTCTACCTCCTCCATTTTCCATATATCCATGCAGGAACCCTACGGACTTCCCATTTTCGAGGACTTTACAACAAGTTCCCTTAAGGCTACTGTCCTATTCAAGATTGAACCAAACCAGCTTTTTGAGTACCATTTGTCAATGGGAAAAGGAAATTTAAACCCTTACCATAGCCTTCTATGAATTCAAAATTGGAATCACTCTTCCACCATAATACAGCACAGGGTATGACCTGCCTCAAACTTCATGTTTTATACTTGAGTTTTAGAAATGGCTTGTGTGTACAGAGACATTTCTTTGATGCAAGATTGAATTAAGGAAGCTTAATTAACATTTTCTAAGTAAATACTGCATGGTGAACTCAATCATATTGTACTCTGCAACTTTGATGAGATTACTCTGTCTTTAAATAAACAAGATGGGATCTAGCTTTGAGAGCATGGATGATAACCATTCCATCCCTTCTTTGGCTGTCACCCCTGTTTTTCAGAAACATTTTTAGCCATTCATCTAATTTTAGGAATTTGGTAGAAACGCATTTCTCAGAAGTGCTCAAGGATATTTAAAATTATGCCTTACCTAGGACTTGACAGGAATTGTTTTCAACCCATTTAATACCTAATTTATAGTTTTCCTATTAATTGACAATTAAGTCTATTTTTCTTCTAAGCTTATATTCAGTATGGAATATATGATATATAATATGTATCATGTAATACATAAGATGTGATTTCCAGTGATCCCCATGGTGTTCAGTTTAATGGCCAATGTACCAGCCTCATGTCACATGGTCTGAGAATAGCACCCCTGCGTGAAATGCCTTTGCCACTGGCTTCCAGGACACCACAGTCTCTGGGTTTCTCTCCTGCCTTTCTTGTCTCTCTCTCTCACTTTCCTTTGGTTAGTCCTGTCCTCTGGGGCTTCCCAGGTGGCTTAGTGGTAAAGAATCTGCCTGCCAATGCAGGAGATGAAAGAGACCTGGGTTCGATCCCTGGGTTGGGAAGATCCCCTGGAGGAGGAAATGACAACCCACTCCAGTATTCTTGCCTGGAGAATCTCATAGACAGAGATGCCTGGCGTGCCACAGTTCATGGGGTCGCAAAGAGTCAGACACAACTGAGTGGCTGAGTGCTCATGCACCTGTTCCTCCGGCTTCCTCATCTTGCAGAGTCCAGGTCTCCACTCTCATTCTATGCATAATCTCATTCCATCCAAATGCCAGTGACTTCAAAGTGTATATCCTCAGCCCTGATATTTCTTTAAAGTTGCATCTCTAACCATCTACCCATCCCCACTGGAATAGATAGATACCCCTCAATACCACATCTCCAAAAACGAGCTCCTGGTCTTTCCTTCTGGACCCATAGCCTCCTCTGTCTCAAGGACAGAAACTCCAGTCCTTAGTCTCTCAGGCCAAAATCTTTAGAATCATCCTTGACCTCTCTTTCCCTCACTCTTCACATTCAACCTGTCAGGAAATTCTGATGGCTCTAACTTTACAATTATCCAGAGTCAGATGACTTTACTTCCTCAACTGTTACTGTCCTGGTCTGGGGCACTTCTCATTACTCATCTGCTCAAAAGCTCCCATTTCACGTTGTGAGCAACAATCCTTACAATGGCTTACAACAGCAGTCCTCAACCTTTTTGGCACCAGAGACTGGTTTTGTGGAAGATAATTTATCCATAGACTGAGGTAGGGGGATGGTTTCAGGATGTTTCAAACACATTGCATCTTTTGTGTACTTGATTTCTATTACTGGGCTTCCCTGGTGGCTCAGGCAGTAAAGAATCTGCCTGCAATGCAAGAAACCTGGCTTCGATCCCTGGGTCAGGAAGATCCCCTGAAGAAGAGAATGGCAACCCACTCCAGTATTCTTGCCTGGAGAATCCCATGGACAGAGGAGCCTGGCAGACTATAGTCCATGGGGTCGCAGAGTCGGAGATGTCTGAAACTAATGCTTTCACTTTTAACTTTTATTTCTATTATTATTACATCAGCTCCACCTCAGATCATCAGGCATTAGATCCCAGAGGTTGGGAACCCCTGGTTTACAAGGCCCTACCCAGGTGAACTCTCCACCTGCTGTGTGACCCCATCTCTACCCCCTCTGTCTTCCTTATCCCACACCAGCCCCTTGGCCTCCTTCCTGGTTGTCTAACATGCTAGACACTTGTCCTTCTCAGGGCTTTGAGCAGTACACTGTTTGTCTTCCTGTAATGCTCCTCCATGGCATATCCACCTGACTAACTCCTTCACCTCCTTCAAGTCTTTTCTCAAATTTCAATATTTCAGTACATCCTGTTTTGACCCCCTGTTTAACATTGTAGACTTACCCTACTGCCCGCATTCCTGGGTCCTACTTTTTCTCCTTTTCCCATATATCTGATCACCTTTGGACATGCTGTATCATTTTTGTCCATTCCCTGTCATCCCACACAAGGATACAAGTCCTGTGGGGGCTAAAAGTGTTGTTATGTTCTTTTACATTGCCCAAGCACCAAGAGTAATGCCTCACACTGAGAAGTAACTCAATAAATATCTAAACTGCTAAATGCATGCATAATTATTTTAAAAAATCATAATATATAGCCATAAAAATTCAAGCATTCATAACAGATAGTAACAATGCCAAATGATTTGTTAAAGATTTTTAATTTAAGGGATTGATTTTATTTACAAATAATATAATTAACATTTTAAAAGATGGATTTTTTATATAATTAAAAATGGATGGTGACAGTCTATATCAAGCAAATTTCAAAGAAATAATCGTCACATTGTCATAGGGTTCTAAAGAAAATTGTCACATGGAAAATTAAGCATGTAAAGCAATTGCATCTTCATGATTTAGTTAATAAAATGTCTGAAAGAGATAAGCTCAGTTGTAGATCTAATTGCCTCACCACATGAGCCATTTTTTACATTGACAGCAAAAGCAAGAACTTTGGAAAATTTTTCTCCAAATTTTTTGATGTTGTTATTTCTTCCTAAAGTACAATAAGTTATTTAGCTATACATGCTTACCAGAAGCAAGCAACGAGGAGCCCCTTTCATCTTTCATTTCTAGAATCTCCTGCTCTATGGGTATGTTTTGTCCCATGTTCTTCTTTCTCCACTCCAGAGGTTTCGATCATATCAAATTTCTCTTAACAAAGATGATTAGAGGGTAAAAACCAATAAAAATTAGCTGGGGGAGGGGGAGTAGAAGGTTGCTTCAGGCATTGAATTCTAACCAAGTTAGTTAAAGCTATTATTGATACTCAGAATATCATATTAAAGCACTGCAAATCTTTAAGAATGAAGATTGTGGAGTCACTGCTAATAACGTAATGGCAATAGAATGTGTTAAGTGCTAAAAAATAATGAAATAGGCCTAGATGGCAACTCCTGACTCAAATAACTATGATAGTTTTTTGATATCACCATTCTCAGAATACAATTTAGGAAAGAAATAAAAGCAAGAGTTAGATGCAATACGGAGTAGACTTAATAGGACCTAGAAACCAGAGTTAAGTTGAAAATTATAGTTCTAATGTAATTGTGTTGCAGAAGCCTTTCAAGAAAAATATAAACCATGAAATAAAATTTGTATGGAGTCCTCACTGAAACCTCATCTTTATACACTCACTATTTTGATGATTTACACTTCTAATTTTACATCTTTTGTTGAGTGTGCCCTAAGCAAAATTATGAAAACATGTTTCTCATTAGAGTACTTGGAATCCCCTGCATATAGCTTGTCCCAATCAATGAACAGGAATTTCCTTTCTGTAATGAATATTGCTGCTATCCCATAATCTATATTGTACTTGGAGGAATTATTAATTCTTTAGTTATTAAAATAGCCTAATCAAGTCTCACAACTCTCACTCATAAAAACACAAAAATGATCAGAGTAAAATCACTACAGATTATCTCTTCAAATTACAAGAACAAGAAAATTGTACATTTTCAGCCAAATATGCTTTTAGTATCATTCAACTGTTTTGCATAAAGCACTTAATGTTAAGAAAAAAATTGTACTCTGAACAGTTTGCGTAATAACTTATCATGTTTGAAATATGTGATAGCTGTGTTTCTTCAGCTTTCTACACCAGCAGACTTGACAGTGGAGCCAATTTGGGCCTTTTATGCTTATTTCCACATTAAAACTTTTAAAAATAATCTACTATTGTAAGCTTATTTTTGCACTGGTTAATGAGTGAGATCCAATTATATTGAATCTCTCAATTAAAAAAAATTGCACTGACACTCATTTCAGGACTTCTCTGATGGAGTGTCACAATATTTTGATTCAAAAGACTTATATAACATTATGAGGATACAAATAGCAAGAGATTGTTTTTGTTTTTCAATCTTTTGATCTTAGAAAAATTTCTAAACATAGTTACCCAAAATAATGCTAAGAGGTGGAAAAGAGCTACTTTTTCAGGCTGTGGGTAGAAATTTTAATGTCTACCTTAACCTTTCTTAATAGGTGAAGTCACCCAGAGTCCAGTTCAATTCAGTTCAGTCGCTCAGTCGTGTCCGACTCTTTGCAACCCCATGAACCACAGCACGCCAGGCCTCCCTGTCCATCACCAACTCCTAGAGTTTACCCAAACTCATTTCCATCGAGTCAGTGATGCCATCCAGCCATCTCATCCTCCGTCGTCCCCTTCTCCTCCTGCCCCCAATCGCTCCCAGCATCAGGGTCTTTTCCAATAAGTCAACTCTTTGCATGAGGTGGCCAAAGTATTGGAGTTTCAGCTTCAGCATCAGACTTTCCAATGAACACCCAGGACTGATCTCCTTTAGAATGGATTGGTTGGATCTCCTCGCAGTCCAAGGGACTCTCAAGAGTCTTCTCCAACACCACAGTTCAAAAGAATCAATTCTTTGGTGCTCAGCTTTCTTTATAGTCCAACACTCACATCCATACATGACCACTGGAAAAACCATAGCCTTGATTAGATGGACCTTTGTTGGCAAAGTAATGTCTCTGCTTTTTAATATGCTATCTAGGTTGGTCATAACTTTCCTTCCAAGGAGTAAGCGTCTTTTAATTTCATGGCTGCAATCACCATCTACAGTGATTTTGGAGCCCAGAAAAATAAAGTCAGCCACTGTTTCCACTGTTTCCCCATCTATTTCCCATGGAGTGATGGGACCAGATGCCATGATCTTAGTTTTCTGAATGTTGAGCTTTAAGCCAACTTTTTCACTCTTCTCTTTCACTTTCATCAAGAGGCTCTTTAGTTCTTCTTCACTTTCTGCCAGAAGGGTGGTGTCATCTGCATATCTGAGGTTGTTGATATTTCTCCCAGCAATCTTGATTCCAGCTTGTGCTTCATCCAGCCCAGCGTTTCTCATGATGTACTCTGCATATAAGTTAAATAAGCAGAGTGACAATATATAGCCTTGATGTAGTCCTTTTCCTATTTGGAACCAGTCTGTTCCATGTCCAGTTCTAACTGTTGCTTCCTGACCTGCATACAGGTTTCTCAGGAGGCAGGTCAGGTGGTCTGGTATTCCCAATCTCTTTCAGAATTTTCCACAGTTTATTGTGGAAACAAACACACCGTGTTTGATAATCCACACAGTCAAAGGCTTTGGCATAGTCAATAAAGCAGAAGTAGATGTTTTTCTGGAACTCTCTTGCTTTTTCGATGATCCAGCAGATGTTAGCAATTTGATCTCTGGTTCCTCTGCCTTTTCTAAAACCAGCTTGAACATCTGGAAGTTCATGGTTCATGTATTGCTGAAGCCTGGCTTGGAGGGAGACTTTTAAGCATTACTTTACTAGCGTGTGAGATGAGTGCAATTGTGTGGTAGTTTGAGCATTCTTTGGCATTGCCTTTCTTTGGGATTGGAATGAAAACTGACCTTTTCCAGTCCTGTGGCCACTGCTGAGTTTTCCATATTTGCCTGGCATATTGAGTACAGCACTTTCACAGTGTCGTCTTTTAGGATTTGAAATAGCTCAATTGGCATTCCATCACCTCCACTAGCTTTGTTCATAGTGATGCTTCCTACAGCCACCTTGACTTCACATTCCAGGATATCTGGCTCTAGGTGAGTGATCACACCATCGTGATTATCTGGGTTGTGAAGATCTTTTTTGTACGGTTCTTCTGTGTATTCTTACCACCTCTTCTTAATATCTTCTGCTTCTGTTAGGTCCCTACAGTTTCTGTCCTTTATTGAGCCCATCTTTGCATGAAATGTTCCCTTGGTATCTCTAATTTTCTTGAAGAGCTCTCTAGTCTTTCCCATTCTATTGTTTTCCTCTATTTCTTTGCACTGATTGCTGAGGAAGGCTTTTTTATTTCTCCTTGCTATTCTTTGGAACTTTGCATTCAAATGAGTATATCTTTCCTTTTCTCCTTTGCTTTTCACTTCCCATCTTTTCACAGCTATTTGTAAGGCCTCCTCAGACAGCCATTTTGTTCTTTTGCATTTCTTTTTCTTGGGGATGATCTTGTTTCCTGTCTCCTGTACAATGATGGATGTAAATGGTCTATGATATACTGGCTAGTCTTCCTTATTGCCTCAGGGAGAAATTAAAAGGCTTCATCATTAACAAAACAATGACAGTTGGAGTTCTATTTTTAGGACTTATGTTATAATTTTGAATATGTCAATCAAATAAGAATCCTAAACAATTCACAATCCTCATGAGCTCTTGACCCAACACTCAATATTCACTTTCACTGCAGTGAATTTATCATGAATAATAAAAATATCCATAGCTTTGTTTACAATTGTTAATGAGGGGGCTCAGTTTGAGGGGAAAGTCTTATCTAGGTTTCTACTCTTTCTTACTGCATTGCTTAAGATAATGATAACTGTTCTAATGCAGGAATACAAAGCAATTCCCTGGAGCTGAATATAATACAAGTTATTTTTGGATCACATGAAACAAAGTCCACTGGGGGAGGAACTGTTGGTAGAGTGCTCTGTTCCACGCAGTCATTTAGAGACCCAGGAACATAGAGACTCTGTTACACTCAACACCCGGCTTCCAAATTCACCTTGGGTGTTGAAATCCTGGATGGATATTAGAGAAATGAGTGAGTTTTGCAGGGAGGAGGAATAGAATGAATAGGTCAAGGCTGGAAGTTTCATTGAGAACTTCTGCCCATTTTCCATTAGCCAGAACTCAGTCATATGGCTACACTTGACTGCGAGGAAAGCTGGTAATGTTATTTGGCTATCTGCCCACAAGGCTGGTGAACAGCTAACCAGTCTCTGCCACAGTCATGTTTTATTTGTTTGTTGTCTCCATAAAGATAATTAACAATTATGCATAGAGTCTGAAAATTCTTCCCTGTGCCGTATATCACACATTGTGTGATAAATGGGCTTTTAAGGTTACTTCACATTGTGATAGTAGTATGTCTAAAGGATGGAAATTTCAACCACAGTTTATGCAGTTTATTATTTTTACCACTGTGTTGAGCTCCTTGAAAGAATCAGATGGTGAGTTCTTTGAGATGGTATCTTTTGTGAACAATACAGCAGCTGAGAAATTTGGGGTAAAAAGTAGCTCGAATGATGGATACCATACTTTACCTCTATCTTTTTTGATGTGACTCTTTCAGTGTACATATCCTTATAGTTACTTTTCTAATTTCCTGCTCACTAAAAAAATATATACCTTGCTGAAAAACTTCTCAGCAACTATTTTCCATCAGTTCTTCACAAATCTTCATAGAAATCATCATTCTCGATATTGGAAATCAAAGACTTTATTAAATATCAAATCATCTAGAGATTTAGTACAGCCCTTTTGTAGTCTGTGATAAAACTATAAGATAAATGATAGAAGCAATCTGAATCTAGCAAGCAATTGTTCTACAGTGATTTTGAGTACTTTAAAAGATGTCCCTTCTTAGTATTAAAAAAAGAAGAGCACGTATTTTTTTTTCCAGCTAGGTTACCTCCTTTTGTCTCTGAATAGATTCTAGCATCTTTACAATCCAAGTTTTCAGCCAAATTTTCTCTTATAAGAAATTCACTTCCAAAAATGATACTTCCAAGATGAATTTTATATTCTCTTTTTTAGCCACCCCACAAAGCTTGTGGAATCTTAGTTCCCCAACCAAGAGTTGAACCTGGGACCTCAGCAGTAAGAGTGCAGAGTCCTAACCACTGAACCACCAGGGAATTCCCAAGATTTATTTATTTGCTTTTTTTCAATAGCACTAATTGTCTTTTTAAACTGTAAAAAGAAAATGGCTCTTTTTTTAATGTGTGTGATTGATTTTAAAATGTCAGTGAATAGTGATGGTTTCATGGAACATAGCTTCATGTTTTGTTTTGGTTTGGTTTTTTTATGTGCCAGATGCTAAAATGGAGGCTCATTTACATCACCAAGTTAAAAATCCTATTTGAATTAAGAAACTAGATTCACTGCTGTTTATTACTGATTGGAATAGTGTGGGTATGAAACTTCATGACTGTCATAACCTTTCATCATTTCAGATTGTTATTCCTCATTTATCTTAAGTATGTTCACCAGTTTCAAATTTACTCTTCAAACTTCCTATTTTTATCCATGACCCATTTCAAAATATGTTCTATACTTTACTGTAAAGATATCTATTCAAAGAGGTTGAGTACAGCCCTTTTGATAATAATAAGTACCAAAAGTTATATTAAAATTTTCATGAATATGGATTGGTGAAATAAGCTCTGATTCACATACTAGAATACTCTGTAGCTGTTGGAATGATAAAATAGAGCTACTTATGCTGATATATTATAACTTGTACTTTGTAAAGAGTATATGTGTATGTGTTCATATACACACATGTGTGTATACTGCTCATGCATGTTCAAATTTGTATAAATTTATGTGCATGTATACATATGTTTGGGTATGTATAATATTAGTTGAAAAATATACAGAAGAAACTGTTTCAGTGGTTATGTCCAGAAGGGTGAAGCTAAGGCATGGAATGTGAGTAGGAGCTCTTTATTCTTTATCTTATACCTTTCTTAACTCTTTGAATCTTTTTTACCATGACCATCTGATTTAGCATATCCTTTACTTCATATATGTATGTATACATATATATATACATATGGAATTCATGCATATACATGTATATCATATACACATAATATAAGCTTGTACCATCTGTCATTAAAGAAGTTTTAATATAACTAAGGAATAAGAATGTTAAAGATGCAGGAAAAGTTCAAGGTCAAAATTATTTTGTAGTGTTTAAATTCTCCTCCCCTCACCTTATTCTATCACTGACTATTCCATTTATCAGCTAAATTCATTCCCATCTGAGAGTTAAGAGAAGCAGCTTCTGTAATAAATGGGAAACTTGTAACTGGGGAGCACAGCCATAACTTTAAATCGGTTGGTATCCATTGAAACTAAATACCAGAAATTAGCAATAATTAGAAAATAGCCCCAGCCCACTCCCCCTCATGCACCCAGGTTGCAGTGATTGGGGTACAAAGAGTGAAGAACTTTTTGGATAAGGCAGTGCTTACTGTGGAAAAACCAAAAACCTTGATTGTAACTAATATTAGATAAGGGTTCCTACTGTTGATATCCTTAGAAGAAATGGAGTAGCCATCATAGTCAGCAAGACTGAAATGCAGTACTTGGATGCAATCTCAAAAATGATAGAATGTTCTCTGTTCGTTTCCAAGGCAAACCATTCAGTATCACAGTAATCCAAGTCTATGCCCCAGCCAGTAATGCTGAAGAAGCTGAAGCTGAATGGTTCTATGAAGACCTACAAGACCTTCTAGAACTAACACCCAAAAAAGATGTCCTTTTCATTATAGGGGAATGGAATGCAAAAGTAGGAAGTCAAGAAACACCTGAAGTAACAAGCAAATTTGGCCTTGGAGTACAGAATGAAGCAGGCAAAGGCTAATAGAGTTTTTCCAAAAGAACGCACTGGGCATAGCAAACACCCTCTTCCAACAACACAAGAGAAGACTCTACACATGGACATCACCAGATGGTCAACACTGAAATCAGATTGATTATATTCTTTGCAGCCAAAGATGGAGAAGCTCTATACAGTCAACAAAAACAAGACCAGGAGCTGACTGTGGCTCAGATCATGAACTCCTTACTACCAAATTCAGACTTAAATTGAAGAAAGTAGGGAAAACCAAGAGACAATTCAGGTATGACCTAAATCAAATCCCTTATGATTATACAGTGGAAGTGAGAAATAGATTTAAGGGACTAGATCTGATAGACAGAGTGCCTGAAGAACTATGGATGGAGGTTCGTGACACAGTACAGGAGACAGGAAGTAAGATGATCCTCAAGAAAAAGAAATGCAAAGGAGCAAAATGGCTGTCTGAAGAGGCCTTACAAATAGCTGTGCAAAGAAGAGAAACAAAAAGCAAAAGAGAAAAGGAAAGATATGCCCATTTGAATGCAGAGTTCCAAAGAATAGCAAGGAAAAATAAAAAAGCCTTCCTCAGTGATCAATGCAAAGAAATAGAGGAAAACAACAGAATGGGAAAGACTAGAGAGCTCTTCAAGAAAATTAGAGATATCAGGGAACATTTCATGCAAAGATGGGCTCAATAAAGGACAGAAATGGTATGGACCTAACAGAAGCAAAAGATATTAAGAAGAGGTGGCAAGAATACACAGAAGACCTGTACAAAAAAGATCTTCACAACCCAGATAATCACAATAGTGTAATCACTCACCTAGAGCCAGACATCCTGGAATGTGAAGTCAAGTGGGCCTTAGGAAGCATCACTATGAACAAAGCTAGTAGAGGTGATGGAATTCCAGTTGAACTATTTCAAATCCTGAAAGATGATGCTGTGAAAGTACTGCACTCAATATGTCAGCAAATATGGAAAACTCAGCAGTGGCCACAGGACTGGGAAGATCAGTTTTCCAGTCCCAAAGAAAGGCAGTGCCAAAAAATGCTCAAACTACCACACAATTGCACTCATCTCACATGCTAATAAAGTTATGCTCAAAATTCTCCAAGCCAGGCTTCCGCAATACGTGAACTGTGAACTTCCTGATGTTCAAGCTGGTTTTGGAAAAGGCAGAGGAACCAGAGATCAAATTGCTAACATCTGCTGGATCATTGAAAAAGCAAGAGTTCCAGAAAAACATCTATTACTGCTTATTGACTATGCCAAAGCCTTTGACTGTGTGGATTACAATAAACTCTGGAAAATTCTGAAAGAGATGGGCATACACAACCACCTGGCCTGCCTCCTGAGAAATCTGTATGCAGGTCAGGAAGCAACAGTTAGAACTGAATGTGGAACAACAGACTGGTTCTAAATAGGAAAAGGAGTACGTCAAGGCTGTATATTGTCACCCTGCTTATTTAACTTATATGCAGAGTACGTCATGAGAAACACTGGGCTGGATGAAGCACAAGCTGGAATCAAGATTGCCAGGAGAAATATCAATAATCTCAGTAATGCAGATTACACCACTCATGGCAGAAAGCAAAGAGGAACTGAAGAGCCTCTTGATGAAGGTGAAAGAGGAGAGTGAAAAAGTTGGCTTCAAGCTCAACATTCAGAAAAACAAAGATCATGGCACCTGGTCCCATCACTTCATGGCAAATGGATGGAGAAACAGTTGAAACAGTGGCAGACTTTATTTTGGGGGGACTCCAAAATTACTGCAGATGGTGATTGCTGCCATGAAATTAAAAGACGCTTGCCCCTTGGAAGAAAAGTTATCACCAACCTAGACAGCATATTAAAAAGCAGAAACATTACTTTGCCAAAAAAGGTCTGTCTAGTCAAGACTATGGTTTTTCTAGTAGTCATGTTTGGATATGAGAGTTGGACTATAAAGAAAGCTGAGCGCCAAAGAATTGATGCTTTTGAACTGTGGTGTTGGAGAAGACTCTTGAGAGTCCCTGGAGCAAGGAGATCCAACCCGTCCATCTTAAAGGAAATCAGTCCTGAATATTTATTGGAAGGACTGATGCTGAAGCTGAAACTCCAATACTTTGGCCACCTGATGCAAAGAGCTGACTCATTTGAAAAGACCCTGATGCTGGGAAAGATTGAGGGCAGGAGAAGGGGACAACAGAGGATGAAATGGTTGGGTGGCATCACTGACTCAATGGGCATGAATTTGAGTAACCTCTGGGAGTTGGTGACGGACAGGAAGGCCTGGCGTGCTGCAGTCCATGGGGTCGCAAAGAGTCAGACACGACTGAGCAACTGAACTGAACAGTTATTATTTAGTTGCTCAGTCGTTTCTGACTCTTTGTGACCCCCAGGATTGTAGCCCTCCCTGCTCCTCTGTCCGAGGGTTTCCCAGACAATAATACTGGAGGGGTTGCCATTTCCTTCTCCAGAGGATCTTCCCAACCCAGGGATGAAACCCACGTCTCCTATATTGGCAGGTAGATTCTTTACCACTGAACCACCAGGGAAGCCCTCCACCAAATTCATTCTTCCCCCAGAAAAAGATGATGATTTGATCCTAATTATGCTAACTACATTTCAATAGTCTCCAGAGAAAATGTCTGCTTTCCAAAATACAGATCATTAGACTTTATTATACTATTTAGCAACTCCTACCACTGAGAAATCAAGGCTTATCCACTTATCCCAACTTTACCTGATTTTAGCCAGTCCATAGTTTTCTCATAAATTCTGCCCACTCTTTAATCAGATCTACCTGCTAGTCTTGGAGGCTCTCCTTGAACACCATTTCTAGGCCTGTGAATCTTCAAACCTTCGTGGTTACTCTGATCCACTCAAGACAACTCAGGTTCCAGCTGGGACTTGCACTGTGGCATATGCAATTTCTGGGCATTGCACACACTCTGAAGGCCCCATCCACTGCCTCTAGTATTTCAGGTTCGTTCATTTCTGTCACAGCAGATAAAAACCCAGAGGTTCCAAAACCTGCTATGCACCTGAGTCATCATGAAAGTTTATTAAATAAATAGTTCATTGGCTTCTGGGCTACAGTGATACACAGCCAGGTTTGAAATCTCTTCTCTTGGTTCACTGCCCCTGAGTCCTGTGTACTGGAGCACCATGAGGGCTGCCTCAATGCTAGCCTCCTCCTCTTGACAAAGGGGTTCCTATATTCCATTGTGTATAACCATCCTTTTATACCTAAGCTGCTTTCTCTTTCTTTCACTCCCAGTTTCTTTTTTATGAACTATCCAAATCAACTCATTAAAAATAGTATAAAAGATGCCAGTACCAATAGAAAAACCCATGGAAAAGAGAATGTCAACCCACTACAAACTGGAGAATCCCATGGACAGAGGAGCCTGCCAGAGGAGCCTGGCAGGCTACAGTCCATAGGGCCGCAAACAGTGAGATACCACTGAGTGACAAACACTTTCACTTTACACCAGTAGAATAACAGTCAAGCCTTTGCTTTAGGTCAGATTTCCCTCTGTTCCTCTGCTTCCTGAGGAAGGTCTAAGCTTCCATACTCTCTTGATTCAGGATAGGAGTCCTATTGATACTTTCCCAATGACCATGAGCAGACACTGAGAAGTTGTCACCATTAATATCCACTGAAAGGCCTTTTAGTCCAAACTAAACTTTAGTCCTCATAAGCTGTGAGTCTCAGGATTCTTTGAATCTCCTCTAAGAAGTCTCATTTAGATGGATGTGTTGGTGATATCTTTGTTGGACATTGTTATATTCGTGTAGATTTTAAGAAGGAGGCTTCTATTCCCTATGACTTACCCAAAAGATAAAGATACACACTCTTAGGAATGAATAAGAAGCCAATGTGAAAATGAAAATCTTCACTTAAGAGGAATGAGTGTGATGGTTTGATTTATAATGTGAGTTGTAACACCTATGAAAATCTTCCTCAGTTTACATAGAAGGATATGATTTTTTTTAAGCAGAAAGGAGATGAGTCAAATACCAATGCAATGTATCTTAAAAAACTTTAAATTGTAGCCAGTGAAGATCTGGAAATTTTTTCATTAATTTTGAGTAAGTAAGTGTTAGTCGCTCAGTTGTGCCCGAATCTTTGTGATCCCATGGACTGCAGCCCACCAGGCTCCTCTGTCCATGAGATTTTCCAGGCAAGGATACTAGAGTGGGTTGCCATTTCCTTCTCCAGGGGATCATCCCAACCCAACCCAGGGATCGAACCTGGGTCTCCTGCACTGCAGGCAGATTCTTTACCAACTGAGCTACAAGGGAAGCCCTCATTAATTTTATGTGACTATTAATACCATTTCGATGAGTTTGCTAAACATAGAAAGTCTTTAGTAAGTAATTTTACACATACATCATGGGCCTTCCCAGGTGGCAGTGGTGGTAAGAACCCATCTGCCAGTACAGGAGACTCAAAAGACACAGGTTCAATCCCTGGGTCAGGAAGATCCCCTTGAGTAGGCCACTCCAGTATTCCTACCTGGAGAATCCCATGGACAGATGATACAATCTGTAGTGTCAAAAAGAGTCAGACACGACTGAGCAACTAACACTTCTCTTCCCTTCATAGTCATTGGAAGTCCTTTATTTTATTTGCAGCATGCACACATGCACGCCTACCTCATTCATACTCATTCAGATTCATACAGATTTGAAACATAATGCAAGAGAAGACAATGGCACCCCACTCCAGTATTCTTGCCTGGAAAATCCATGGACGGAGGAGCCTGGAAGGCTGCAGTCCATGGGGTTGCTGAGGGTCAGACACGACTGAACGACTTCACTTTCACTTTTCACTTTCATGCATTGGAGAAGGAAATGGCAACCCACTCCAGTGATCTTGCCTGGAGAATCCCAGGGATGGGGGAGCCTGGTGGGCTGCCGTCTATGGGTTTGCACAGAGTCGGACACGACTGAAGCGACTTAGCAGCAGCAGCAGCAGCGGCAGCAGCAAGGAAATAGTCCATTGGGCAGTTACGAGTCTTTGCGCTAATCTGGCTATAGTTGCTCATAGGTTCTGAAAGTGTTAAATACAATATCAGGGCTTTGATTACATATCACATTTTATTTTCTCACTCAAGTGTGATTTGATATAGTTGCCTAGATTTAGCTTCTAATTTACCTACCTTAGACTCTCACTTAAGTATACAGTTACTTTTTCAGTATTGACAAGAATGTGTTACTCTAAGTAGTTCCTAAGAATAGGACAGCATTTTCTAGTTCTCTGGCATTGAAGGCTTTTTGTTTGTTATCTTGTTTGCTTATTTGTTTGTGAATCCTTATAGGACAAGGAAAAAGCTGTTGTGTTTCCTTATGGATTTAATCTCTGAAACTTTTACACTGTCACTAACGATGTCCTGGGAGTCCTTGGAGCTCAAATAAGAGGGTGTACAGTTCATAAATTTTTATTTAAATGCAACTTTTGCTTTTATATTTACAATCTGGTAAAGAGACAAGGAGATAAAAAAGATGTAAGAGAAAAGCCCTAGCCAAAGACTTAAATTTGGAGATCAGTAAAATGTGGGTGGTAAAGACATTTAGCTTATTGATCTATATGAACCCATCCATGCATGCAAAGCATGTGAAGAGGGTTAAAGGGAGAAACAGCCAACATAGAAAATGTATACATACATGTATATGTTTATACAAGCTTCTCTGGTGGCTCAGCGGGAAAGAACACCTGCCAATGCAGGAGGCAGGTTCAGTCTCTGGGTCGGGAAGATCCCCTGGAGGAGGAAATGGCACCCCACTCCAGTATTCTTGCCTGGGAAATCCCATGGACAGAGGAGCCTGGCAAGTTATAGTCCATGGGTTTGCAAAAGAGTCTGACATGACTTAGCAACTAAAACAACATGTTTTTACATATAAATTTACTTTTGTGCAGGGAGGGTTAACCAAGCAGTCTTCACATGGCTGTCTCTGCATCTCATGCTGAAGCCTGAAGTTCACAGGCAGGAAGTCAGGAAGAGTCAGATAATAAGTGAGATAGAACCCAATGAGCACCAGCTGGAATTGCAGTCCACAGGGCAAGCCATCAAGTGGGGAGAGAATGAGCAGGCTTGAATTCCCCTCGGATGGACTGAAACCCATGTCAAGTTCTTGTTGCCTCTGAGCTTACCAAAGAGAATGATCCAGGGCCCTTTATTGAGCTAAACACACACCACTGGTGCGGGAGTCAGAGACACTGGCAGAAGACCCAGGGGAAAAGAGCAATTTCAGGCCCAACTGCTACTTCATGTCAGCGAGGCACGTCGGCTCATCAGTAACAATGTACACATGGTCAGACACACATACACACTCACACTCCAAAATGGCTGCTCCCTCTTTTCCATCCTTCCACTAGTGTGAGAGAATCTCTCTTGTAGCCTACCCTAACTGGGCACACACAAGACAAGGGAATTCTGGGAAATGCAGTTCAGCCTAGTCAAGTCAGACAATTCATTACAAAGCTGTCTCATTACAAAGCTGCACATTACAATGTGCAGTCTCAAAGGTGAGGGGTCTGGTAATCATTGTATTTCATGAACATACTGGCGCTCGGAGGATCAGTGAAGGAAGTAATGTAGAAACTAGAGGATGGGATTTAAAAAAATCAGCTTATTTATCATCACAACTGTTCCAAGGGCACTGCTTGCCTGTATGTATGCAAATAATTCATTTTGCCTTTCTCTCTCTCCCATCCCAAATAACCATTCCTAATATTGAAAGGAAATATGTCTACTTTCCACTTTTTTTCAGGCCATATTTTTCTAAGATGAATAGTCTTGATTGTTCCAGTGAGAATAGAGGCTCTCTGAAAATTTTAAGAAAGTAATTGAACAAAGGGAAGTGACAGTGCTTGCCTTAATAAAGTAGAAAGCATAAATACTGTTCACACCTCTTGTTTGGCTCTCTAAGAAGAACAAGTGTTGCTACAGGTTATAACCTTATTTCTTGTTGGGGGAGAAAAAGAGCTCTTAATTGGAAGGGTTTCATTCATACTGTACCAAACCCCTGTTTTCGGAGTAAGATGATGAAAAGAGGAGAGCTAGCCTAAAAATGAACACACTTTCAACAAGGCTAATTTTAAAATTTTACCTGTGTTGGAATAACCCATAGTCCCTAACTATGGATGAGAAAGATGTCTCCTCTATTAATTAATTAATTAAGTTTTAGCTGCACTGTGTCTTCAGTGCTGTGTGGGCTTTCCCTCTCGAGTTGTGGTGAGCAGGGGCTCCTCTTCGTTGTGGTATGCATGTGGTGTACAGGCTTCTCGTTGTGATGGTTTCACTTGTTTCAGAGCACGGGCTCTAAGCATGTGGGCTGCAGTAGCTGGGATCTGGCTTAGTTGTTCCACAGCAGGTGGGATCTTTCCAGACCAGGGATTGAGCCTGTGTCCCCTACATTGGTAGATGGATTCTTAACCACTGGACCACTAGGGAAGCCTGAAAGGTGTCTTCTCTAATACATATGTTAATGCTGTGATTCCAAGGAGTATCACTAATCTATAGTCTTTACAGCTGTACTTTTCTCAGCATATTTCGAGTCGCAGAACAGATCTAGATTGAGGGAGAGGTGTTTCTTCAACAGCCTTCTATGACTGTAAACTGTTGGAGAAAAGAGTTAGAAGAAGAAGATGGTGCATGATCTGCTCTGCTACCTTGAAGTAGAATGTATGATGACATGTTAATGCTATTGTTAACTTTTTGCCTAAATTATAAAAGCGTTATTTCTACATTATATAAATCTTGAAATATAAAGGCAAAGAAGACAAGAAAGAAGTAACCAAGATATGTCAAAATGCTTTAAAGCTTCTTCTGTAGAATCTTAAGCATCTTTCTCTTACTTCAAATGAATAAGTCAAGGAGAATATCTTTGGACTAAGTAGTGCTAGAAATAAGTATTAATTAAGTAATGTTTTAGCACTGCAATTTTCTGCTCACAAGAATCTGGTTGGGTTTAATAGTTTTATTAATTTTGTCTTAACTTTTGCTATAATTGTGTTGCTTTACTGTGTGATGGGCATGGTCATGGCAAATTAAAGTATCAGATTGATCAAGTTAATCAGATCAATGAGTATTTTGATTAACTCAAGATGCTGTTTGATTCAGAAGGCACATCCTATTAGCAAAACTTGCCATTAACTTTTCAATACAGCATATTCCAACAGCTAGCACCAAGGAGTTAATGTTATAAAATATCATCCATATATGAACAAATGACTTTATTTTTTTCCTCTATCTTGGGCTGTGTAAAAGTAACCAGGGTTTCCTGGAAAACATTTAGAAGTAATTGCTCTATTTTACCTATATCGATTAGGGGTATTTAAGGCCATTCTCGCTTGAGATTCAAGTGTTAGGGGGTAAAAAACAGCTTATTAATGTAACTACAGGTAGAACAACAGTCATGTGAATGATTCCAGAAAGATGTGGAGGAAGCATTCATCTGTCTTCAATGATACAAGTGGTCATTTTTCTAAAGACAAGATTCCGTTAAAAAGAATTCATTTGAATCAGTTCTGATGAGATGGATGAAACTGGAGCCGATTATACAGAGTGAAGTAAGCCAGAAAGAAAAACACCAATGCAGTATACTAACACATATATATGGAATTTAGAAAGATGGCAATGACGACCCTGTATGCAAGACAGGAAAAAAGACACAGATGTGTATAACGGACTTTTGGACTCAGAGGGAGAAGGAGAGGGTGGGATGATTTGGGAGAATGGCATTCTAACATGTATACTATCATGTAAGAATTGAATCGCCAGTCTATGTCTGACGCAGGACACAGCATGCTTGGGGCTGGTGCATGGGGATGACCCAGAGAGATGTTATGGGGAGGGAGGTGGGAGGGGGGGTTCATGTTTGGGAACGCATGTAAGAATTAAAGATTTTAAAATTAAAAAAAAATTTAAAAGATTTTAAAAAAAATTTAAAAAAGACAAGATTCCATTATTTTCATTTACTTCTATAACTTTCCACCTAGAGAGTTGCCAATATTAAAACATAAATTAAAAATCACAGAATAATAATAATGGGCACAAAAATAGACTTCAGAAAATCATATACCTTCTGTAGGTAAGAAAGTTTAAAGATATTCTCAAGCGATAACTTTTATTAGATGCTGGCACGTCTCAGATGCTGCATTATAGTCTCTTTTATTGAGGACATCTTGACGGTTATAAAACTTCTGGATCAGCATCTCATAAGCCTTGCGTAAGGCAGTTGTGATTAAAAATCACATGGAAAACCTCTCAATAGCTTACAGAAAAGCAACCAGTCTGGTCTGGTATTGGGGTATGTGTGAGTTTTAATAAGATGCTGGTTTTTGCTAAAAGGGCCAAAAGTAAAGATAACCCCGTGAGGGAGAATTGAGTTATAGAAAGTGAGATTGGGAACCCCAAAAGGAAGGAAGAAATTAGTAATAACACCAGAGCTTCAGAAGAAACTGCAGGTTGAGAGACAATAAAAATACTTTTAAGCATGGGGGGAAAATATCTCCTTGAACCTGAGGTTCTGAGATCAGGAAAGAGGCATGAAAGTGAGAACAGCAGGGTTGCTTTCAACTGATTTTAAAGACACCAGTGGTAGAATAGACTGAGAAGGGAGATACAGGTTCCAAGAGAATGACATGTCTTTTTCAAGAATGAAAAGAACTGAAAGAAATAGCTGTTTTGCAGGTTGGAAATGAAAATAACAGTGAATTTTTTTAAAGTACTGAAAATACGAATGCTATCAACTTCTGAAACTTTTCCTGATTAACTCAGCATAAAAACTTCAAACTGCTATCATTTCTCCTTCAATCAAATGTGGACCAAGAAACCAAGCTTCATAGTATAGTTTAGGCTCAGAAGCTGTCAGAAGCGTTTTACTAAACCACTGTGGAGGAGAGACAAGCACAGAAAGCATTATACAAAACACCAGCAGTTACTCTGAGTACTTTTAACATAATGCTGACCAACAATAGCCCTTCTAGGCAGGAACCAAGAAAACACAAAATTGTGAGTTCACTGAATGTTCATTTACATTTTAAATAAACATCATGCCTGAGCTATCATTATGTCCTACACTAGCTATGTTTTAAAAGCTTATAAAACTTCCTGGAGAATATTTCGTTAACCTTGAAAGCCACATAAACCTAAGGATTATGGCTTATATTTTTTAAAAGATAAGAAAAGCAGGCTTTATGCCTATCCAAATTATCTCTTAAGACCCTGAGTGTTAGGAAACTTAGAGAAGAGTGTTTCATTAAAATGCAGCTATAGCAAAATGTAACTGGAATTGGACCTTTTATTTCAGTGCAGTCAGTCCATTTAAGAAGCAATGAAACAAAATACCCTTTTTAAATCACAAGGTATTATATGTGTTTTAGAGCAGATGATATTGGGACTTCCCTGGCAGTCCAGTGGTTAAGACTCTGCACTTCCACTGCGAGGGTTGTGGGTTTGATCCTGATCAGGAAACTAAGATCCCACATGCTGTGTGGCCCCTCAAAAAACCCCAAACCAAAAGAAACAACAGCAAAAATAGAACAGATGCTATTGACTGTATTACTGTTGTTGTTTAGTCACTCAGTCATGTCCACATCTTTTGCGACCCCATGGACTGTACCCTGCCAGGCTCCTCTATCCATGTAATTCTCCAGGCAAGAATACTGCAGTGGGTTACCATGCCTTCCTCCAGGGGATCTTTCCATCCCAGGGATCAAACCTGCATCTCTTGCACTGGCAGGCGGCTCCTTTATCAGTGAGCCACCAGGGAAGCCGATTGACTATATTACCCTGAAGTAAACCAAAACCTAAGTAAACTCCTTATAGTTTTCCTCCAGTAAAAGCTACATTCTTTCTTAAAAAGAGACTCATTTCTATGTTATGCTTTCTTCCTCAAAAAGAGCATTTGTAGTTTTCTGTTTCTGTATTTTGTATATAGGTATTGTGGGAAATTATTAGAGGATTAGCAGAAGTTAAATGTGGTTCTTGTCTATATCACTAAGCAGATTAAATTATTTGGTATAGTGGCATGAATATTATTCTGTCACACTGCAGCCTGGGAGAGAAGAATTTTTCAAAAATCCTTTCTAAAGGTATTGGATAACAAGGTACCCCAAAACACAATGTCTTTAGCAAACTAGATGTGTATTTCTCTCACCAAATAGACTAATATAGAGAAGTTCAAACCAGTGAATGATTCTGTTTCATGATGTCATTCAGGGACCCAGGTCCATTACATCTTATTGCTCTACCATTTTTGTCTTCATCTATATGACAGAAACCAGTTCACTGGCACATCTGCTTTCCAGCCTACAGGAAAAAGGGAGAAAGACAGTCCAGGGCTGAGGCTTCATCATAAAGGAGATGAATGCAAAATTGTATACATCACTTCTTCATACATCTCATTGGCCTGATCTCTGTCATTTGGCCACATCTAGGGACTTCCCTGGTGGCTCAGATGGTAAAGCGTCTGCCTACAATGCGGGAGATGCGGGTTCAATCCCTGGATCGGGAAGATCTCCTGGAGAAGGAAATGGCAACCCACTCCAGTATTCTTGCCTGGAAAACCCCATGGATGGAAGAGCCTGGTGGGCTACAGTCCACGGGGTCGCAAAGAGTCGGACACGACTGAGCAACTTCACTTTCTTTCTTTCTTTCTTTCACCTGCAAAGGAAACTAGGAAATATCATCTGTAGCTTGGTAGCTGTGTGTCCATCTAAAATTTGGGGGGTTATATTACTCAAAGGAAGAAGGATAATAGACACTGAGAGGCATTTATTGATCTCTGCCTCAATAGATATCAGTTGGTATTTGGAGAAGACAGACTAAGCACAAAAAAGTTGGCAGCATCTTCACTCAAGAACATGGCAACCTCAGTGTAACAGTTACCCTTGCATAAGCTGTTGGGGCCAATACTCTTCACCACCACCACTAAAATGCCTTCCTTTCCTCCTCGTTTCATTTTCCTTTTCTTCTCATTCCTCCTCTTCCTATTCCTATTTTTCCTCTACCTCTGTTATTTTCTTTCTTGCTTCAGTTGCTTTTGAAACTAAGGTCTACTGAATTTGCTGGCCACAGACAAATGCTTTCTCTATGTATGTTAATGACTTATTTAAATATCCCTGGAGGCTGAAAATGGAATAAATTGTTTTAAAAATGTGAATCTTCGGAAGGATGAGAAAGCATCACAAGAGTTAAAAAAAAAATCAATGACAGATTTAGTACCATGGCTATGTAATTAATGGAGCAAAAATAAAGGAGATGTCTTCTCAAGATGCAATCACAGAGAGTTGAGATTAGTTAAGGCCTTGACAACAAAAAAGCTAAAAATGTTTGCATTGCCAAAAAAAGTCTACTTTGTGGATGACTCAAAACAATTTTAGAAATGAATAAAATTATAAGTGATTCTGATGTCTTTGGCAGAAAGCAAACCACAAGTCTCTTTTCCCGTCTACTTTTTTCAACTGATGAGCAAAAATGGACTTCCCTGTTGCATTTAAAAATGGCCAGGCTGGTGAACTTTACATGTATGTTGACTCAAAAGAATTCCCCCAAATCGTTCTTCCCATACACCATCACCACCAAGAGTTTCTGAATAACCTTTGGGAGCAAATCCATTCCTTGGCAATTAAATGTTTTCCACTGAGCACTTACCAGTTTCCTACTTCTGTTATATAATACCCATTTTCAGGACTTCCCTGGAGGTCCACTGGTTAAGATTCTGCACTTCCACTGCAGGGGGCATAGGTTCCATCCCTGGTCAGAGAACTAAGATCTCACATGCTATACAATCAAAATAATAATCATAATTCCCATCTTCTCAACACTCAGGTACAACATCATATCTCCCAAGGATGAAGGAATCAGGTGGCACCAGGTATTTGCTGATTCCTGATGTGTCCCTCCTCTTCAGCTTGGTGACCATTAATTGTTCTAGATGCTTCTAGGAAGGGAGAAATTGCCTTCTACCCTTTTAGTTTCTTCTGGCTGGTCTAAGAATTAAATTGACGTGAGACAATTTGGCAGGAGAAAATCAAACAAAAGTATAATGACATGTATACTCGGGAGAGACCCAAGAAAACTGAGTAACTCACCAAAATGGACAAAACCATCACCTTAAATACCATCTTCAGCTAAAGACAAAAGAGGATATTGGAGGTCGTGGTTTGGGACTTGACAGAGGAAGAAGGCAATGCATATGGAAATAGAAAAAGAAAGGTTTTGTAAACAAATGTTTGCTGCTCCAGGCAGAGAGCATGGAATGCAGAGTGGACTCTAATCTCTAAGTGCTTCCTAAAATCCCCACCACCACACCTTGTCCATTGCAGATGTCTCTGGTGATAGCTCTATTCTAGGAACAGGCCCTCTATCTAAATTCTTTTAGACAGTTACCGGGGAAGTCAGATTTTCTTGCTGTCTTTCAGGCCTTGATTTCAGCTTGGGATAATCCACAGGCCAAAGAGATCTTTTGGGTTGACAAATGTGGCTCTCCTAACATGTGAGAAACTTTTGGATCATTCATCTAGAAAGCAGCCCTCCTGAGCTACCATACAAGTCCTTGCAAGAATCTTTGAGCTATCTAAAAACAGTACAGTAATAATGTTACCATTTTGTTCACCCTTTCCTCTCAAATGCCCGAGATTTCCTCTCCATTCTGGAGAGGCTCTGCCACTGCCTGCCTTTCTCCAGTTGATGTGGGAAAAATCCCAATAATTCATTCAAATTCCACTATGCAACCCCCAGGCTCCTGAAGGGCATGCTGCTGCTGCTACTGCTGCTAAGTTGCTTCAGTTGTGTCTGAGTCTGTGCGACCCCATAGATGGCAGCCCACCAGGCTCCCCCACCCCCTGGGATTCTCTAGGCAAGAATACTGGAGTGGGCTGCCATTTCCTTCTCCATAGTTTGGCCTAATTCGATGCTTGAACTGCAAGTCATCACTTATAGAAAACTTTAAGTCACAGTATAATGATAGCAGTAGTAATAGTAATAATTGCTAACAATTTGTGAGCACTCACTCACCAGGGGTACTGTGTATGTTCAGTTCAGTCTCTCAGTCGTGTCCGAATTTTTGCAACCCCATGGACTGCAGCACGCCAGGCCTCCCTGTCCTCTCCCAACTCCTGGCGTTTACTCAAACTCATGTCCACTGAGTAGGTGATTCCATCCAATCATCTCATCCTCTGTCGTCCCCTTCTCCTCCTGCCCTCAATCTTTTCCAGCATCAGGGTCTTTTCAAATGAGTCAGTTCTTTGCATCAAGTGGCCAAAGTATTGGAGTTTCAGCTTCAGCATCAGTCCTTCCAATGAATATTCAGGGTAGATTTCCTTTAGGATGGACTGGTTGGATCTCCTTGCAGTCCAAGGGACTCTCAAGAGTCTTCTCCAACACCACAGTTCAAAAGCATCAATTCTTTAGCGCTCAGCTTTCTTTATAGTCCAACTCTCACATCCATACATGACTACTGGAAAAACCATAGTTTTCACTAGACGGACCTTTGTTGACAAAGTAGTGTCTCCGCTTTTTAATATGCTGTCTAGGTTGGTGATAGCTTTTCCTCCAAGGAGCAAGTGTCTTTTAATTTTATGGCTGCAGTCACCATCTGCAGTGATGCTGGAGCCAAAAAAAAAAAAAATATCTCTCATTGTTTCCACTGTTTCCCCATCTATTTGCCATGAAGTGATGGGACCAGATGCCATGATCTTCGTTTTCTGAATGTTGGGTTTTAAGCCAACTTTTTCACTCTCCTCTTTCACTTTCATCGCGAGGCTCTTTAGTTCTTCTTTACTTTCTGCCATAAGGGTAATGTCATCTGCATATCTGAGGTTATTGATATTTCTCCTGGCAATCTTGATTCCAGCTTGCACTTCATCCTGCCCAGAATTTCTCATGATGTGTGTGTGTTAGTCACTCAGTCATGTCCAACTGTTTGCAACCCCATGGACTATACCCACCAGGCTCCTTTGTCCATGGGATTCTCTAGGCAAAAATACTGGAGTGGGTTGCCATTTCCTTCTCCATATGTACTCTGCATATAAGTTAAATAAATAGGGTGATGATATACGGACTTCATGTACTCCTTTCCCTATTTGGAACCAGTCTGTCGTTCTATGTCCAGTTCTAACTGTTGCTTCCTGACCTGCATACAGATTTCTCAAGAGGCAGGTCAGGTAGTCTGGTATTCCCATTTCTTGAAGAATTTTCCAGTTTGTTGTGACCCACACAGTCAAAGGCTTTGGCGTAGTCAATAAAGCAGAAGTAGATGTTTTTCTGGAACTCTCTTGCTTTTTTGATGATCCAGCGGATGTTGGCAATTTGATCTCTGGTTCCTCTGCCTTTTCTAAATGCAGCTTGAACATCTGGAAGTTCATGGTTCTTATACTGTTGAAGCCTGGCTTGGAGAATTTTGAACATTACTGTGTATGTACATGAACTCATTTACCTCCAAGTTATTTGTGGGTGCTTAAATCCCCTTGCAATTTACTGACCAGCCAAATAACTTGTTTTGTTCTTCAAATCGACAGAAATATGTTGTAAGATAGTATAAAATGCATTTTCATAAGGAAATCTGACACTACAGCAGAATTATGGTTAGCAAATTTAAAAGTGCATGTCTTGTTTTTCTGTAATTTTTTTCCCTTGAAATTTGAGCAGACGTTGTTACATCCTGCAGGAATAACATCCTCAACTCTGAGCTTAATATAACCTATCTCTTCCATTTCTTTCTTCTCTTTTGGGATTTTTAGCTAAATCTCTGGTTTTCAAAGAACTCTCTGTGGTTAGATCCTGGCAACTGTTACGTGTCATAGGTCCTAATACTTATTTGGGTAAAATGTCTTGAGCAATTTCCAAGGGAACTTTGTGTGTGTGTGTGAGAGAGAGACAGAGACAGAGATTCTTCATTTCAGAATAAAGCTTTCTGGAAGAAGAGCCATTCTGTATAACCAATGACACAAGATAAATATGTTTTGTAAACCACTTTGCTTTTATCTTAAATGGAAGGGCTTTGGCAAAACATTCATCTTTACTGTGACTGTAGAGTAATTTTAATATCCATGATTAATGGTGCAAATGAAATTAAACCCCCCACTCCTATTCACCATCTTATTTAAGAACAAAATGCTCACTGTTTCTTAATTCCAACTAGTAAGATCTCTGGATGCTGATGCTTCTAATTAGGGAAGAAATTTCCTTTTAATTGAAAAAAAAAAAGTTTTTTTTTTTTTTTTTTTTTTTTTTTCCAATAAGTTAGAGAGTGTCCTCTAGTGGAGAGAGAATCTCTGCTGTCAGCAGTTTTAGAAATGGCCAAATGATATCTAATTACAGGAAGGTCGCACTAAATAACAAGTGTCCCTAGTGCTGATTGGGATCTGTGGGTTGAAGAGAAAATGTATTATTTTTCCTCTAAGGCCCCCTCACATTATAGCCTACTTGAAAGCCTGCCCTATGACAAGCATTGTTCTCATTTTAGATAGCAAATGATTTTTTATGATCAATTTTAGAGTGCTTCCTTCGGAACCTGGTAAGATTGAGCTGAAGCATTTAGTGCAATTTACTGCAGCTTTTACAGATATCAACTTGAGACAGCAAGAATACCATTATCTTCAGGGCTCCAACCCTGGCTGACTGATATACTTGATGTGTGTGACTCCCGAGGTGATATCTTAAAGTTTTCTGTTATTATTTGAAGGAAAACAACAAGAAAAAAATGAACGAGGAAATTAAATTAATGTGACTCTTTTCTATAACCTGTGGAATTCTAATGCTAATTTCCTATTTTTCAGATTAAGTAGGATAAATAGTATTAACGTTATCACTTGGGTATCTGAGATCAGACTGGAGGGTTTTTTTTTTTTTTTTTTTAACTTAGAAGAAGATAAGGGAGAGCTTTGGTGCTTGGCTCTCTAAATCTCACGCTAGGCTTGCCTTAACAGAAATTGCATGTTGTAGCAAATTAGAGAGCAAAAGATAGAAAAGATGGATAGTTTCTCTTGATAACAAGTTAAATAGTTTGGACTTAGAGTAAAGATAAAATTACATTGCTTATACTTCTATTTGAAAAAAGAAAGAGGAATAAGGAGAGTGTTTTTAAATCTTTCAGTAGTTATACAGATGTCAGAGACATTCTGTGAACATATGAATACCATGTGTGTGGCTTGTATGAATGGTAATAATCAGCAGTGAGTCTAATATTGTATTCCTATTAACATCATTTTCAGAAAAAAAAATGTACAGTTGTGACTTTCATACAGATATTGAAATGAATACATGTTAAAGTATAAAAAGAATTTTTGCTCATATGGTAGGAAGGGAACAGACAGATGTTATGATCAATTCAAAGTAAAGTCAAAATAGTTTATAAAACAGAAGAAAGCAATGCTGAGATAAATTCCAAGTAGAGACAAAATTGATTTTTCCCTGAGTTGAGGTGGAGAGCAAGGCTAGGGGAGCAGGTGGGAAATTAAGTCAAATGGCTACCAGATATGAGACAATTTTTACATTGATATGTTTTATTTTCATTTTTATTCCGTTCATGGACTTTTCTTTCTTTTTTTGGCCTCCCAACACACGGAATCTTAGTTCCCTGCCCATTCCATGACCAGAGTTCTAACCCAAGCCCCCTGCAGTGGAAATGTAGAGTCTTAACCACAGGACTACCAGGGAAGTCCCCAGACATGAGAGCATTTCCATATCAGTTACCTACAAAGAGTTACAAAGAGTTGAAGAATAGCTCAAAGACAGGGAAAGGGCTAAAAATCTGGTAACATAGAATGGTGTGAAGTAGAAAAATGAGTAGTTTTCCATTGGAACACAAATTTTTCCTACATCCCTTTGGAAAGCTGGCATATTTCTGTAGCTTGGGTTGGCTCATCAGTGACTCAGTTGTACAAGCTACTTCTTGTCTATGCCAGTTACCTCACTACCTACCACTGTCATTATGAACCCTCTTTCCTAGCCACCCTGTCCTTGCCTCCTGCTTAAGGACCCTGATGGAATGTTTTTCAATCTTGTTGCTTTTCTCAGCCTCAACTCCAATTTAAAGAGTCCAAGGTAAAAAGAAATTGTTCCAGACAGTTAACTGTAACCACTTGCATGAAAAGCACCTGGGAGTGCTTGTTAAAAATTAAAATCCCTGGAACCTTCCACACTTGCTGAGTCAAAATCTGGTTTGGGTGGAGTAGGAGTAAGGTTTTTTTGTTTTTTTTTTGACAATGAGTTCAACACTCAATGGATTAAGTAAAGAAATATAATCTGAAGCCATATTCATCTAAACTAAATGATATTGTAGAAGATATGACTGTATAAAATAACCTCTGACCTGAAAGTTAGTGGAAGTTTGCTAGAAGGAACATGGTTAATGGTAGCATTAGGAGTTGCAATAGTGATAATAACTGTTCCTCTGTTCTCTGTCATGTCAGACTTTTGGCAACCCCATGGACTGTAGCCTGCCAGGCTCCTCTGTCCATGGAATTTTCCAGGCAAGAATACTGGAGTAGGTTGCCATTTCCTTCAGGGAATCTTCCCAATCCAAGGAATGAACCTGCATCTCCTGTGTGTCTCCTGCATTGGCAGGCGGATTCTTTACCACTGAGCCACCAGGGAAGCAAACCTGTTCCAAGAGGAAGAGAGGAGAAAAGACAGAGTTGACTAACGATTCCTAGAAAAGCCAAGTCAGTCTTTTGTAAGAGGTGCTATTTCAAATAGAACTTAATGGAGGAGAAGGAATTTGCTATGTGGAAGTGAGGAGAGTTTGAAGCAAAGAATATAATATTAAAAAGTGTGAAAATGTGGAGGGAGGCTCAAGAGGAAGGAGATAAATGTATATGTGCAGCTGATTCACATTGTTGTACAGCAGAAACTAACACAACATTGTAAAGCTATTATACTCCAATAATAATTTTTTAATAATAATAATAAATTGTTTAAAAAGAACTCTAAACCATTAATCACAATTTTATAAAAAGCATGAGAATGTAAAATAGATCATGGATTAACTACTCATAAAATTCAGATGCTAAAATCCTGTTATGTAACTGCATATCCTGCTTCATCAGCCCGAGGTACAAACACAGTCATATTATTTTTATTTTCCTAATTCCTCTTTCCTAATTGCCTAATTAGCTTTCTAAATAAAATTTGCTAATTATATTTTCCTAATTTTCGTAGTTACACTTAGGAATTCCTATCTACCCTTATTGAGTAGAAGTGCATCATCTCTCCCTGGGCCCCACCCTGCCCCATGATATTCTATTCACTCCTGTTTTTATTTAACCTGAGGGGAAGGAATTATAGTCATTTATTTCTGCTTTCAAACACAGGCAGTACACACTTGGGGTCTGAGGTCACAGCTCCTAACAGGTGCTCATGTGATTAGCCACCATTTCCCAAATGAAAAGTATTGGGTTGGCCCAAAAGTTCATTTGGGTTTCCCTTAAGCTATTAAAAAAAAAATGAAATTTTTGCCCAACCAAATACTAGATGGATTCAGCTTTCCTCACCAACACTTAAGCGGTTGGTGAGTCTCAGGTGAGCTTGATGTCACCTGGCCTTCTCTCAAGATTGACTCCACTGGGCTTCTAGTGTCCTTTCTTGAGAAACAGAGCTTTGCATAAGAATGGAAGTAGTAACTCTGTTCAGACACACAAATAGGTATCATTAAGAGAAACAATTTAAAAAATCCCTTCAAGAAAATTAGAGACACCAAGGGAGCATTTGATGCAAAGATGAGCACAATAAAGAATGGAAACAGTATGAAACTAACAGCAGTCCATGGGGTCACAAAGAGTCAGACATGACTGAGCAACTGAACTGAACCAAACTGAACAGAAGCAGAAGACATTAAGAAGAAGTGGCAAAGATACACAGAAGAATTGTACAAAAATGGTCTTAATAACCCGGATAACCATGATAATGTGATCACTCACCTAGAGCCATACATTCTGTAGTGTGAAGTCAAGTGGGCCTGAGGAAGCATTACTATGAACAAAGCTAATGGAGGTGATGGAATTCCAGCTGAGCTATTTCAAATCCTGAAAGATGATGCTGTGAAAGTGCCACACTCAATATGCCAGCACATTTGGAATGCTCAACAGTGGCCACAGGACTGGAAAAGGTCAGCTTTCATTCTGATCCCAAAGAAGGCCAATGCCAAAGAATGTTCAAACTACCACACAATTGCACTCATTTCACATGCTTGCAAGGTAATGCTCAAAATCCTTCAAGGTAGGCTTCAACAGTTCATGAACTGAGAACTTCCAGATGTTCAAGCTGGATTTAGAAAAGGCAGAGGAACCAGAGATCAAATTGCCAACATCCGCTGGATCATCAAAAAAGCAAGAGAGTTCCAGAAAAACATCTACTTCTGCTTTATTGACTACGCCAAAGCCTTTGACTGTGTGGATCACAACAAACTGGAAAATTCTGAAAGAGATGGGAATACCAGACCACTTTACCTGCCTCCTGAGAAACCTCTATGCAAATCAAGAAGCAAGAGTTAGAACTGGACATGGAACAACAGAATGGTTCAAAATTGGGAAAGGAGTACATCAAGGGTGTATATTGTCACCTGGCTTATTTAATTTATATGCAGAGTACATCATGAACGATGCCAGGCTGGATGAAGCTCAAGCTGGAATCAAGATTGCTGGGAGAAATTTCAGCAACCTCAGATATGCAGATGACACCACCCTTATGGCAGAAAGCAAAGAGGAACTAAAGAGGCTCTTAATGAAAGTGAAAGAGGAGAGTGAAAAGCTGACTTAAAACTCAACATGCAAAAAGCTAAGATCATGACATCTGGTCTCAGCACTTCATGGCAAATAGATGGGGAAAAAATGGAAATAGTGACAGACTATTTTTTTGGAGTTCCAAAATCACTGTGGACAGTGACTGCAGCCATGTAATTAAAAGACACTTGCTCCTTGGAAGAAAAGCTATGACAAACCTAGACAGCATTTTAAAAAGCAGAGACATCACTTTGCTGACAAAGGTCCAAATAGTTAAAGCTATGGCTTTTCCAGTAGTCATGTATGCATGTGAGAGTTGAATCAGAAAGAAGGCTGAAAAACAAACAAAAAAAAAGAAAGAAGGCTGAGCGCTGAAGAATTGTTCCTTTCGAACTATAGTGGCAGAGAAGACTCTTGAGAGTCCCTTGGACAGCAAGGAGATCCAACCAATCAATCCTAAAGGAAATCAACCCTGAATATTCATTAGAAGGACTGATGCTGAAGCTAAAGCTTTAATACTTTCCTCACCTGATGTGAAGAGCTGACTCTTTGGAAAGGACCCTGATGCTGAGAAAGGTTGAGGGCAGGAGGAGAAGGAGGCGGCAGATGATGGTTGGATGGAATCATCAACCCAATGGACATGAATTTCAGCAAACTTGGGGAGATAGTGAAGGACAGGGAGGCCTGGCATGCTGTAGTCCATGGATTCACAAGGAGTCTGACATGACTGAGCAACTGAACAACAACAACTTCACAGAACAGATGTCTGCTCAAGTTGACTTTCTCTCCTGATTGTTTTGAGAAGCAGCTGGCAACTCTTTAATCTGTCTGTCTCTCTCCTACACACACACACAGTGATACAGATAAATTATAAAAATGAAAAATGTATTTTCTACCTTATCAGGCTTCCTTGTAATCTGTGCTTTGAGAGGGTTCCTACTATCACATTGATAAAAAGCACAGTGATCTGTCATCACTGCTATAACCTGTACTTTGTCCTTTTAAGAAACTATGCAGAGGGACTTCCCTGTTGGTCCAGTGGTTAAGACTCTGTGCTTTCAATGCAAGGGGCTGGGGTTCAATTCCTGGTTGGGGAACGAAGATCCCACATGCCAAGTGGTACAGCCAAAAAACAAGTAAGAAAGGAAGGAAGGAATTATGTGGATATAATCCTCTCTTTGCAGTGATGGCCCCTTATATGGTCCTGAAGTATCATAAAATTCTCAATCTTTCTCAGTTCTCTTGGAACTCTCTCCAATCCCAGTTTGGCAAATACAAAAAGAGTGATTTCTTTAGACTGCAAGTGGGCCCATGTCAATCTCCTACCTGAAACCTTTCCCCAACTTAGAATCGCCCTTAAATGGAATTCCCACATCTTCAACATGGCCTTCATGGGAGATCAGGGCTGCCACTGCTCTGGCCTCATGATTTTCCCCCAAATCCTCACCCCAACGCTACCCACTACATGTAGTTTAGCTTCAACAACTCTGAAGTTACTGACTTCCTCCAAAGTTCCCTGACATTCTGTCACTCAGGTTCTTTCCTCTCTACCTGGAGTGCTTTCTGTTTTCCCCTCCACCTTCTTTTATTCTTTGCATGAATTCCACTCTCTAACCCACAGTAAGCCCAACCCAGGTCTGAGTAGAGGTCCTCTGGGTGCCCCCATAGCACTTGGGATACCCCCAGCACTGGAGCTCAAGGCATGATAAGTAGTCAAAGACAAGGTGAGTGAAGATGATTGAAAAAGCCAGTCGTTTCTTACATGGGTGCAGGAGCCATTTACTAGTGTGGCAGCACAAAGCCAATAGTTGAGAAAAAGGAGGAATTAGATAATAGCAAATCAGTTGATCTGGGAAGGTAGGAGGGTGACAAGAGAGAAAAATTCAGTTCCCAATGAGGGATTCAATTGACTTCTCTGCTAAAGAATGTCAGGCTGAGTTGCTAGTGACATGATCATTATTTATGATCCCCCAAATTTAGTAAAACTGTAATGGAAAATGAGATAATTTCTGGAGATTTCTATTTATGAGTTTCAGTCATTAACTCCTACCTAAAAGCTAAATCTTGTTCCCTTAAAACACAGATTGTGTAAATTATTGACATGTAAATTTTTGAACTCTGTAATATATGCTGATTCTCTTGGCATATAATATTAATCATCACACTATGTAGTATTTTGAGATTTACTGTTGAATTTATGACTACCTTGACACTGTAACAGGTAGTTGAGTTACATAAAAGCCAGTGCTCTTAGAAAAATGTAAAAGCAAAGAATACTGGATTTAAAAGTTGTTCTGAACCATTGGATTGACATTTCCCATAGAAATCTATGGTTTCTAATCAGTAAGATTGACATTCAATTATCCATTGTATAAGGTAAATTATTCTCTCAGGGAGGGGGGTTGCATATTAAAACATTAACAAAATACTTATGTATCAAAATTAATAATAAAGGAGATCATTTAAAGCTCCATTTGCCTTATAAAAGTTTGTAGACATTTTCTGAACTTGATTTATCTGGTCACTAATAATGATTATTGCATATAGAATCAAAGTCTCTAAGGAATCACTCAGAAGACATTCAGACATAAAGAAGGATAAGATAAAAGGAAAGACTGTATCATGCCATCTTAAAAATATTACAAGAGCAAGAATTCAGTTATGAACTAGTCTTACACAATGGACATAAGATAATAATATGAATTTTATTCAATAAAAATTTTCTTGTAGAACTTAGAGAACAAAGTTTACATACAGGTTGACCCATACCAGGACTTACAAAGAGTGCATCTGTAAGTGAATTATGCTTTTCTCTAGGTTTATATGGTAGAATCACTGATAAGCCCAGTTTCAGGCAATGTTCACTATTAACTCATAGCTTAGCTCTTAGACTTTAGGAACCTCCTTCTCTTCACCTTAAAGTCACAGATTTGTCAAAGTCCTCTCAAAGAATATTCTCAGGAATTTATGAAATGAATAAACTTGCCTTACTTAAGGTATCCTTAAGAGTTCCCCTGCTCCAGTCCATTCTGGAGTAGGTCCCTATAGGTCTCTTTGCCATCCCACATTTTCTAGCTCTGCTTGGAGGCAGCAAGATCTTAAAACTATAATAGTACTGGAATATTTCAGTTCTCTGATGCTGCCTGAGGCTTGAGGAAATCAGGTGTATGCAAAATCACGTTACTTGTCCAGAAATATGCCTCAGTTTCTGTTGGCGTTAAATTCGCTCCCACTTTTCAGTCAGGGACTTCCACTTACCTTTTTAAGTAATCAGTCTGTATTCATCATTACAGTGGCCTCTCTTGAGTAGTACACTGGAAGAAACTCATCTCCACAGTAGTATTATTGATTTTATGTTTTATAAACAGCCCAAATATTTATTCTCAGGTGTTGTCCATTTGTATTTTAATAATGTGTTTTTTTACCTGAATGTGTGCTGGTTTCCTTAATTAAAATACTATTCTTCATATAGTACAAATATTTTAGTAACATTTGTAAGGAATCCTGTATTTTGCAGTTCCATTTCTTTCCCATCAAAACATTTGGTTCTCTTTCTCTTTCCCACATTCAGGACTGAGAAACATCTTCTAACTGCTTTATAAGATCTCATATTATCAACATTATGTACTTGTCTAATATCGCAGTAGTAAAAATCCTACCTGCCAATGCAGACCCAGGTTTGATCCCTGGGTCGGGAAGATCCCCTGGAGAAGGGCATGGCAACCCACTCCAGTATTCTTGCCTGGAGAATACTAAGGACAGAGGAGCCTGGCGGGCTACAGTCAGTAGGGTGGCAAAGAGTCGGACATGACTGAAGCAACTGAGCATGTGCTTTGAGAAGTGCACATCACCTCTGAAGTACCCTTCCCAATAATTCATAACCTCAATCTATTCATATGGAAACATGAGGCAAACTTAAATGAAAGTAAAGTTCTGTAGAATAACTGACCAGTGTTCTTCATAATCTGATAAGTAATTCACATTCCATTAAGCAAGCTGCCAAAAGCACACATTCTGTTAATCTGACAGATATAAAATACGTGAAAAATATTGCTTTAGAGAGATGTTTCATCAAATCAGTGAAGTGATTAAAGTTTTACGTGCCAGTTTGCCTAAAATAAGAGTGTATCAACAGTTTTACAACACGTTTCTATCACTTCTCTCCACAGGTGATTCAGCTAATCTCACCTGCAGAGCTTTCTTTGGGTACAGCGGAGATGTCAGTCCTTTAATTTACTGGATGAAAGGAGAGAAGTTTATTGAAGATCTGGATGAAAATCGAGTTTGGGAAAGTGACATTAGGTAAAGTAATTTGTCTCTTTTAACTTGTTCAGTCAGGATTCACATTTGCTGTGTTAGCGAATAGAAAGTGAGCTAAAAAAGAAGGGCGTTGGGGGTGTTTTACTATCATACTAAAAATGTTACAACATTTAGTGGCAAGGAGGAAAAATATCCTTGAGGGAGTGACTATGAAATTGTAAAACCTGAGTGCCATTTGCAAAGAATTTAAGAGAAATAAAAAGGGATTTTCCACTAAGGAAAAAAACTGAATGGGAGATTACCAAAATAGCATCAAATATGGAAAATGTGGTATTGTACCTTTTGTTGGTAAGAGCTCTTTTGTTTTAATTGTTGAGAGGAAATATTGGGTGGCCAAAAAGTTTGTTTGGTTTTTCTATACCATTTTCTGGAAAAACACAAAGGAACTTTTTGGCCAACCCAGTGTTAACAGGTTTTTAGGATTCAACATCATGTGTTTTAGGATTCAAACATCGTCTCTGTCACTTCCTTTTATATATTGCTACATATTTGAGGCATTGTGTAGACTATAAAACACTTGATAGAAATGGTAATATAAAACATGATTTTATTACCTTTTTTAGGCTAACTTTAAGGTCTAAATATTAATATAGTGGAATAATAGCAAATAATCATACAAATATACTTATTTTGAGGGCATAATGCTTATGCCTCTTCTTTTTTAAAAAATAATTAACATATTTGTTTGCTTACTTTTAAATATTGAGGTATTCAGTTATGACTAAAAGTACACTTATATACAGGTACTCATTTTTACTCATAATGTAAATAAGCAAATATATTAATTAATAAATTATAAGTGAATCAAAATGCAGATCATTTGTAAACATTCTCCAATCTAAAGATCACCTCTTTTGGATATATTTGAGAATTTTAACCAAATTCTTCTTCTTAAATGTGAAGACTTTTAAAACATGAGGAAAGGTATAAGAGAAAAAGGTTTTCAATAGAAAATAAAAACCTATAAAACTGTCACAGAGGGTTATTTCTACTGGAATTTTCTTCCTGGCAACAAATACCCAGGAATATAACATTGCAGTCAGGTTCTGAAATGCCCAGATGAGCAATTCTTCAATACATACTAAAATGTTCCTCTGCCATTTTTCATGTTTAAAACTTCACTATTATCTTATACTCATACACTCTGAAATGCTAAGGTTATAGGACAATAAACCTCCTAACTTTACCCCTCTCTACTTTTGTGGGTGCTCAGGGAATGTTCTAGAAAGGTATTTTTTCCTTTAATTCTTCATGAGGAAGTATTTGCAAGCATGAGTTACCAAAGGAGTGGGAGAGTAAAGGTGGAAACTTGGTGAGCATGGCAAGGGAGCCCTACTTTGAAGTTTTCCATTTGTTCTAAAAAGATTGTTAAAATCCTTGACAGTGAGGTTAGTGAGCATCTACCGTGAATTTTAAATGTCAGAATTAAATGCTTCATCAGAACATTTAGTCTATGGTTTTGTAATTTCTTATTTCTTTAAAAATAGGAATTGATTTGTACCTTTTAAAAAAAATGCCAGGCTAGAGGTTTCACCTGTAATGTCAAAATAGCTCAGAAATTTTCTATCCTTCCTTTCTTTAAAATTAACCTGATAGATAATTAGTCCTCCAGCCTAAGACATTAGAATTTCTTATCCCACCCTTACATCATATTTCTTCTTAAAGGGAAAGCAATTTGTAAACTTCTTCAAGGTCTCTCTCACCTCTTTATTATGACAGTGTGATTGTCCTGCTAAGAGAGATAATTAACTGCAACTTCATTAGCATCTACAAAGACAAGCTTCCTTATTAGAAGTGAAGAAGAAAAGGGCATGATATAATTTAATTAAGATAGCATCAATCCATGACCAAATTTGAAGACAGATGCTGTAGGTTTTTTCATATCAGATTCATCTAAATTTTTTTCTTTCATGTGTGTGTATGTTTGTGTGGGGTTTTTTTGTTTCATTTTGCTTTATATTTTAGAATCCTCAAGGAGCATCTTGGGGAACAGGAAGTTTCCATCTCATTAATTGTGGACTCTGTAGAAGAAGGTGACTTGGGAAATTACTCCTGTTATGTTGAAAATGGAAATGGACGTCGTCATGCCAGTGTTCTCCTTCACAAACGGGGTGAGTGTAACCTTCTAAGTTTGAGTAGTTGACAACCTTTAATGAAAATGAAATAATTGGAAGGTTAAAAAAAATGTTTTTTTTTTTAAACGTAAATTTATCCCAAAGAAAACAATTACATTAGCAGTAAGGCCATCAATGCAGATAGCACAGTGGATGGGTGACTAGGTCAGACACTGGAGTCAAATTTAGATATTCAGATTCCTTTTTCTTCCCCTCCCTCAAGCTGTGCCATTAGGTATGCAGGATCTTAGTTCCCCAACCAGGGATCAAACCTGTGCCCCTACAATCAAAGTGGGGAGTCTTAACCACTGGATCACCAGGGAAGGCCCCCTTTCTTTGTTTTAATACCAGCTATATAATCTTGGGAATGATATCTAACTTCCTTAAACTTCAGTTCCCTGATAATATGGAATGGGAAAAATAATGATATCAACTCTTAGTGGATTTTACGGACGAAAGAAAACACTAAGTGTGAAGAGCTTGGCACAGAGCCTATGCGCAGGAAGTGTTTAGTTAAATGCTATTAATAATATTAGAAGTAAGCAAACCAATGAAAAATAACCAAGCGAGTTTTAAGTCAAAGATTATGCTCTTGATTGAAAGGTTGTTCCTTGAGTGTACAAATTACATCCAATGGATTCCCCATTTTACTTCATTTTTAATTTTTTCTGCCTTAGATAACTTTTACATGTGTAATATCCTCCCATGATTAATAATAATTCACTAGTGAATTATTTTTCAATTATTTTTCATCATTAGCAATTTAAGTAAGGTATGTTTTGGTTGAGTATAACATCGGCTACAATAAATCTGATTCCACAGCAGCCCCAATACCTTACACACAGGGTTAAAATATATATATCAATATATATTGAATTGTTTGAAATTATAGATGATTGTAAAATTTGAGCCATGCCTTTTTGTTGGTGAAATTTTTTCATGTACGTTACAAGAGAAAAAAATGTTTTTTCTACATTATGCTAAGTGAAAACATTCTCTTACTCAGCAAATTTACAGTGATTTTAATTTCAAAGCACATGTTTCATCTTAAACTCTTTGAGGTTGGAAAAGAAAGAGAATGCCAAAGACTTTATTGGACAATAGATTCCCTTTGAATAATGTTACTGAAAGCTATTAAAATAGACATCTCTGTTGTCAAGGTGACTATAATATTCAAATAGTTTACTTTTGGGGAGATGTTAATGGAGGGAAAAGATAAGCAGCAGCTAGTAAGCAGTCTGATTGTTTGTCAGTCAATGGAGGGACTTAGAGTAGAAATATTACACATATAAAAGGACAGAAATATTCCCAGGGTTGGAAGTAGCCTAGATGTTGTATAATTGAACTATTCCACAATATCTGCCCTAGTGATCTGTCAGCTTATACTGGATCACGTTCCTCCTCCAGGAAGCCAGTTCTATCTTTGGAAAAATGTAACAATTAGAAAACATTACTATTTCACTGTCTATCTACCCCATGACCCCGTTTTTAATCTCTCTTCCCCAAAATAGCCCTTCAAAAGTTTGATGACAGTCCCCATAATCCTTCTGGGCCTTCACTTCCATAGATTCAGCTTCTTTAGTTCCTTTTATTCATTCTTCTTTTATGTGGATAAAATACTTTCACCATTCTGATCACTCTTTTGAACTGAAGAGTCTAGTTGCAGAGTCTGAATTATTCTTCAAGAAGGAAGGTAATAGAGAAAAGATAGAGGGCTCATCTAAAAATCTGTTGGCTTTAATGACATTTATTTCTTTTTAGGATAAAGTAGGAGTGACAGTTAAGTAGAGATCATAGGAAGAAGGAAGGAAGCGGGATCATTTCCAAGGAGGATACAACTATTAAAGCTCTTATCTAGCAGACAGGCACACAAGGGTCAGGAAGGGTGAAACACCACCAGGCTATTTTTAGCATGTGTGGCCTAAGGTTAAGTTGCCCATAGCTAAGAAAGCTTCCAGTACTACAAACATAAATGACTGAGGAATCAAGGAAATCGTTTGAAAAAACTTTTCCAATACTGCCTGATTTCCTAAACATGAAGAAGAAAGTGGTGGGCAGTGTTAGAGCACTCTTCAATACTTACATCTTCCACAGTGTTTCTCAAATATGTATTTATGCCACCATCATTTTATCTTCAGTAAAATAAAAGCTAAAGCCAGAAAGTGTCCTTCAAGGTCATGTACTCCAAAAGCCCCTCTTAAAGTTAGTGTTCACCTTCCTTTTAAGGGAGCTGCAGCAAATGAGTCATCAGTTCACAATGGTAGTCAGGCATCTCCTGCCCTGGAGAGGCTTATCAGCATGTGGAATGATCTATCCCAACCATCTGTGGGAAGAAACAACGGACTCTGGTTAACAGATGCCATAACTACAAGCTCTCCAGCCCTGAAAGGTTCAGAAGCTCAAGGAAGGCACAGCACATGGGAGCTGATCGTTTTGATCACAGGGTCCCTGCGAGAGTCAAATTGCTGTCATCCTAGCAATGGTGTAATGACCAAGATGACTGACTGTATTGCTCAGAAGCCTAAAGCTCAGAGAAGAGCTGGAAGCTGTTACTGTGAATCATATTCTTCTGCTGTTGACTTATAAATCCCGTAACTATCTTACAGGCCTTCAAAGTCTTTCTTCTTAAAACTTGCACAGAGAGATATGTTAAAGCATTTGATGAATACAGATCTCATAAGTCAATAATTATCCATTCTTCTGACAAGCAAACTTGCCAGGACGTACCTTTGCCAAAATAACTTAAGTTTTTTTTTTTTCCCCCTCCACTGTTACCTTTAGTTCAGTATTGTTAACAAAATAAAAATGATGTCAGAACCCTCCAATGGGTGTTGTGGATTCTTTGAAATATCACCACCTGTATCAGCTGAGTTGTCCTTGATGCCAAGACAATACTACAATAAATAGTACAGCTAGGATTGAGCTAGGCTAGATTCTGGGCCAGCCTTTTCTTTAAAAAAAATCTAATTTCCACAAAAACTGGTTGAAAATTTACCAGGAAATTTGACTTTGGTTGAGAATATTCAGGGTTGTTGATTCCTACAGCCAGGGAAGGTACTGGGACAGTTAGGGTCATGTCACATGCTCTACAGAGAACTAGGTCATAGAATAAAACAATGGCCAATGGGTCACATTAGTGTATGACTGCCTTGCGCCCTTTTCCTCACTCTGGTTCCTGGCCTGAGAAGCTTGAGCGTTAGATCCTTGTCCCGAAAAGAACCAAAGCAAAGAGTAGATACATTTCCTACTGTGTTATCTCTTGTCTCCACTGTTGCCTGTTGAATTGAATTCCCTGTGTAAGTCTCTGAACCTTTTACCCAGATGCCTTTGCGTAAGTTCCTAATCACTGCTCCCCAATTTGACCATGCATCCAACACTGACTTTCAGCTTCCCTCCAAAACCCCAATCTTTTATTTGCCCATCATTTGTATGTTTTCCATGTCTCTAACACAAGCAATTCTCCAGGCAGATAGCCAGCATCACTGTGCTCTGACTTTGGCCTAGCCACTCTTGCACTCACCAGGCCATCCTAAGTTTCTTTTTCATTCTCTGAGTTCCTTGTCCACACTCTAATTCTGGATGACTTCACAGTGTGGACGTGTTTACTCTCTGGAGCAAAGCAGTTTAATATTTAAGGGTGTGGACTCTGGAGTAAGGCTGTCTGTGCAAAACCCACTCTCTGCATACTAGCTGTGCTATCGTGGACAAACCCCATACTCTCTGTGAGCCTCAAATTTCTCTTGTATAAAATGGGGAATAATGATAGTACTTTCCATATAGAACAGCTATGAGGAATAAACTTAGTATGTATCAATATGTATTACAGTGTCTGACATATTTATCACCATGTTAGCAGCTATTACATGATTTTTCTACTCCAACTATGTGATAATCTGGATAATTTAGGATGCAGCAATAACATGTCTCATTAAAAATTCCCTCACATCTAATTTATCTTTCATTAAAATGGTCAGCTTTAGCACTGGAAATTTTGCTCTGTTGATTCTATATTTTTCCTTATAATAGATTCACTTTAGTTTGAATGTGCTGTCCTACAGGAGATCTTCATTAATTTATTCATGCATTTAATGGCAATTATTAAGAACCTACTATGTGCCTGGCACTCATAAAATTAAATGATCAGGAAATCAGAACCAATATACTTTGAAATGCTATCATCTGCTTTTTAAGCTACTTTGATATTAAGCATTTCTAATGTAGAATTGTGCTTCTAGGGGACATTTGGCTTTGAAACTGTCACATAAAGGGAATGTTCCTTAACAGTCCTGTTGTGAATTGTTTAGATGTCTTGATTACAATAATATGGCTATTCATTGCATCATGAAGTAGTTTGGAAACTGGCAAAGTATCTGTCTCAGAGGCTAGCACTGGTTAATAATGATAAACATCTAGTTTTCCTCTATTCCTCCTCAAACCCTTTTTAACTCTTGGATGCGAAGTCTCCCTCCCTTTCCCTCTCTCCCTCCCTCCCTCCGAAGAGTGTGTGTTAAATCACTTCAATCCTGTCCCACTCTTTGTGACCCCATGGACTGTACCGCCAGGCTCCTCTGTCCATGGGATTTCCCAGGCAAGAATACTGGAGTGGGGTGCCGTTTCCTCCACCCAGGGGATCTTCCTGACCCAGGGATCAAACCCACATTTTCTGCACTGTCAGGCAGTGTCTTTACCACTGAGCCACCTGGGAAGCTCAAATTTCAGCTCCTTACTACAGGAAATACTTGTTTTTAGAAGGTATGTGTATGTTAGTCCCTCAGTCAGTCGTGGCCAACTCTTTGCAACCCCATGGACTGTACCACCAGGCTCCTCTGTCAATGGAATTCTCCAGATAAGAATATTGGAATGGGTAGCCATTCCCTTCTCCAAGGGATCTTCCCGACTCAAGGATTGAACCCAGGTCTCCTGCATTGTAGACAGATTCTTTACCATCTCAGCTACCAGGGAAGCCCCCCAAAGAGTGAAATCCATGAGAATTAGACTTACTCTCTAACTCCCTTGTCCTTGGAATATATTCAGTAACGTAATTAACATGCACATCATTTAGGATGCATTGTTTTAAAGCCAGATGATTTTAGACCCAGTGGACTCCTTATCCCTTCTTATAATGGATCACTTTTGTAATATGTGCCACCATCCTTATTAGTATTTATCTCGTGCATTTATTTGCTGCAAGATACAGGGAGACAATAGAACTGTGTCAAGCTCTTTGGGGGCTCATCCTTTAACATCTTTGACCACTGATTTCAAAATATAGAAAAGCCAAACTTTGCCCAGACATCAAAACCTCCTACTTCTCTATACGGCTGCATCTTCCTAAAAAGACCATTAAAAACTGAGTTGTTGTTCAGTAACTAATTCGTATCTAATTCTTTGTGACCCCATGAACTGCAGCACATCAGGCTTCCCAGTCCTTCGCTAGGCATACACAGAAGAGTCATTTTTTTGAGTTGTTGCTGTTGGGAAGGAAAAATAATTTTCCCTCTACCCTTCTAGGTTCTTGGCTATATAAGATAGATTAATGGGAGAAAAGCAAACATAAATTTACTAACATATCTTCCTCCTAAATACATGTGGAATAGCCAGGAAAACTGAGTAACCCCCTGAAATGTCCCAAGCCAGCACCTTCAATACCATCTCCAGGAAAGACAAAAGAAGAGTTGGGGAGCATGGGAGGCCAGTTATGGGAGGTGACCAAAAAAAGCACAGTAATGATGGGCATGGTTGTTATGCAGATTTAAGCCTCTGCCTTCTCCATTGATGAGTTTCTGGAGATTCAAAATCATCCTCTTCCTGGTACAGGAAGGGAAACACCCTTACAAGGGAAGATTTCTTTTGTAACTGTAAAGATCTCTTACAAAGAGTAACTTCTACTGGAGTTTTAGAGCTTCTCCTGTGTCTGCTGTTTCTTAAAAATGATCAGCCTTAAATTATCTTTATAGCAAAGAGACATATTTTGAGAGGTCATATGTTAACCCTTTTCTTTGCTTATGCAATACCAAAACGTTAAAGAACTTTAGTTATGTCACTGCAGCATCTCCAAATGAGAGCCATCAGGTTTAACAGATTCTCTCTTTGAATAAGATCTGGCAGTCAAAGTTTTATTCTATCCTGTAACATTTTTCTTGCTTCTTTGCTCCTCAATTACATAAGACATGTAAGCTGACCCCAGTTCTTTTTGTTTCTTCTTGATAACTAACACCAAAGCAAAGAAACAAGCAAAAACTACATCGGAGCCTATTATGAATGCCAGGAGCCCAAATTGTCTAGTATTAGTGATTTTTGTGCTGCTGAATTTCTTGATATGGACATCCCAACGAGGTCATTTGACAGCCACCAAAATTACAGGCATGAAAACTAAACTTCTGAGCTATTTCCTCAAATATAGAATGTATGATTTAAGTGAAGTTAACGCCAAGTTATTTTTGCCTCAGCTATGAAATATCTTTTCAAAGGTCTGTCGATCCCAATTTTTCCTGATCAGCTACAGCATGGATATTTGTTATAAAGTATAGTTTTGCCTTTCAGTCATTTTGATTATTCAGTTTTCCTAAATGTGAATTGGAATATCTAAGCAGCATCTTTGTTAGGAAAGAAAGGACCACTCTTAGTTGATGATTAGCATATTTCTCAAGTAATGAATAAAAAGGGAATGATCCTGAATAAAACCAGTCCTTCCATGTTTATTATTCCTGTTGAATTAATCATGTGGTTCAAAGCTCTTAGTATTTAATTTGTATATGGACGTGGTCACTGGAGGGCTTCCCTAGTGACTCAGACGGTAAAGAATATACCTGCAATGCAGGAGACCCAGGTTCGATCCCTGGGTTGGGAAGACTCCCAGGAGAAGGGAATGACTACCCACTCCAGTATTCTTGCCTGGAGAATTCCCATGGACAGAAGAGCCTGGCAGGCTACAGTCCATGGGGTCACAAAGAGTTGGACACGACCAAGCAACTAACACTTCACTTACCTTCATAGTCATTGGAAGTCTTTATTTTGTTTGTTTTCCTAACTATACATTAAATTCTGAATAAAGATTTTTAACTTGTACTTCTCTCTTGTATCTTTAACTTGTACATCCTCTCAGAAATGTGATGAATGGAATGGTTACCTTTCAGTAAGGAATCTCCAGATTGAACTTTTAAATGTCTCTAGAGGTGAGGAAGCCCAGCAAAAGACTTGCCATCATGCTTGCCTATAATACCTATAGTTTTGGGTGAATTGCTCTCTTTTTGAGGTCCCCAAAATATTCTAAAGTTTCTGCACCTGCAGGAAATGACCTTCTTTACTCACCTGGTAAGGCTGATGTTACAGTGTTCCGTAAGCAAGGTCTTTTTCCAAGGGCTTTGTCAGTTCCACAAAGTCAACCTTAGTTACTTAAAGCTGTCTGACAATATCTGAGTCTATACTTGTCTATCTGAAATAGGACATTCCAGTCAAAACCTTGGTAATATAACAAGTTTCCAGTTGCATCTTCTTCTAAGGAGAAGAAATTCTTATTTAACTTATATAAATATAACTATAATGGGCTTCCCTGGTTCTTAGGTGGTAAAGAATATGCCTGCCAATGCAGGAGATATGGATTCAGTCCCTGGGTTGGGAAGATCCCCTGGAGAAGGGAATGAAAACCCACTCCAGTATTCTGCCTGGAAAATCCTATGGACAGTACATGGCATTGCAAAGAGTCAGACATGACTTAGCGACTAAACAGGAACAAAATATAACTATAATGCCCTGAAAATAAGAGTATTCACCATGAGTTTCTGAATTCTGGAGGGATCAGGCAGGGAGAAAAATATAAATGTTTCAGTTCTGCTTATAATGATATAATTTACTGAATTACTGTAAATCATGGTGTAAGATCAAAGGTTTTCTTATATCTGGAAAACAAAGATTAAAAAGGCAGTAATATTTCAGACAAAAGAGTCATAAAATTATAATCATATTCATCAGTTTGTTCAGTCCCATGTGATTAATTTTTGTTGATCTTGTCTTCTGTTAGCAGTTTTGTAAAGCCATTAGTTTTTCCATTAGAGTTCTATTTTTTCTTACCCAGCTCAGTGGTATCATCTGAAAATTATCAGAAACCTATGTTTGTCAAAAAGTCCTAAGGAGCTTCTTTACCAATTGAGCTAAAGAAGATCCTTAGAAAGGATCATTGCCCAGTCATTAATGTGACTGGTGATATAAGTAAAGCCCAAAGCTGTAAAGAACAATATTGCATAGGAAGCTGGAATGTTAGGTTCATGAATCAAGGTAAATTGGAAGTGGTCAAACAGGAGATGGCAAGAGTGAACACTGACATTTTAGGAATCAGTGAAGTAAAATGGACTGGAATGGGTGAATTTAACTCAGAAAACCATTATATCTACTACTATGGACAAGAATCCCTTAGAAGAAATGAAGTAGCCCCCATAGTCAACAAAAGAGTCCAAAATGCAGTTCTTCGGTGCAATCTCAAAAATGACAGAATGATCTCTGTTCATTTCCAAAGCAAACCATTCAATATCACAGTAATCCAAGTCTATGCTCCAATCAGTAATACTGAAGAAGCTGAAGTTGAATGGTTCTATGAAGACCTACAAGACCTTCTAGAACTAACACCCAAAAAAGATGTCCTTTTCATCATAGGGAACTGGGATGCACAAGTAGGAAGTCAAGAGATACCTGGAATAACAGGCAACTTTGGCCTTGGGGTACAAAATGAAGCAGGGCAAAGACTAACAGAGTTTTGCCAAGAGAATGCACTGGTCATAAACACCCTCTTCCCACAACACAAGAGAAGACTCTGCATATTGACATCACCAGATGCTCAATACAAAATCAGATTGATTATATTCTTTGCAGCCAAAGATGGAGAAGCCCTATACAGTCAGCAAAAACAAGACAGGGAGCTGACTGTGGTTCAGATCATGAACTCCTTATTGCCAAATTCAGACTTAAATTGAAGAAAGTAGGGAAAACCACTAGACCATTCAGGTATGACCTAAATATAATCCCTTACTGTTATACAGTGTAAGTGACAAATAGATTCAAGGGATTAGATCTGATAGAGTGCCTGATGAACTATGGACAGAGGTTTGTGACATTGTATGGGAAGCAGGGATCAAGGCCATCCCCAAGAAAAATAAGTGCAAAAAGGCAAAATGGTTGTCTGAGGAGGCCTTACAAATAGCTGAGAAAAGAAGAGAAACTAAAGGCAAAGGAGAAAAGGAAAGATGTACCCATTTGAATGCAGAATTCCAAAGAATAGCAAGGAGAGGTAAGAAAACCTTCTTTAGCGATCAAGGAAAACAATAGAATGGGAAAGACTAGAGAGCTCGTCAAGAAACTTAGAGATACCAAGGGAACATTTCATGCAAAGATGGGCACAATAAAGGACAGAAATGGTATGGACCTAACAGAAACAGAAGATATTAAGAAGAGGTGGCAAGAATGCATGGAAGAACTATACAAAAAAGATCTACATGACCCAGATAACCACAACGGTGTGGTCACTCACCTAGAGCCAGACATCCTGGAATGCGAAGTCAAGTGGGCCTTAGGAAGCACCACTATGAACAAAGCTGGTGGAGGTGGTGGAATTCCAGCTGAGCTATTTCAAATCCTGAAAGATGATGCTGTGAAAGTGCTGCACTCAATATGCCAGCAAATCTGGAAAACTCAGCAGTGGCCACAGGACTGAAAAAGGTCAGTTTTCATTCCAATCCCCCAGAAAAGCAATGCCAAAGAATGTTCAAACTACCACACAATTGCACATACTAGTGCAATCTGATCTCACACGCTAGCAAAGTAATGCTCAAAATTCTCCAAGCCAGGCTTCAACAGTATGTAAACCGTGAACTTCCAGATGTTCAAGCTGGATTTAGAAAAGGCAGAGGAGCCAGAGATCAAATTGCCAACATTTGTTGGATCATAAAAAATGCAAGAGTTCCAGAAAAACATCTACTTCTGATTTATGGACTATGCCAAAGCCTTTGACTGTGTGGATCACAAAAAACTGGAAAATTCTTCAAAAGATGGGAATACCAGACCACTTGACCTGCCTCCTGAGAAAATCTGTATGCAGGTCAAGAAGCAACAGTTAGAACTGGACATGGAACAACAGACTGGTTCCAAATAGGAAAAGGAGTACATCAAGCCTGTATATTTTCACCCAGCTTATTTAACTTCTATGCAGAGTACATCATGCAAAATGCTGGACTAGATGAAGCACAAGCTGGAATCAAGATTGCCGGGAGAAATATCAATAACCTCAGATATGCAGATGACACCGCCTTTATGGCAGAAAGCAAAGAGGAACTGAAGAGCTTCTTGATGAAAGTGAAAGAGGAGAGTGAAAAAGTTGGCTTTAAACTCAACATTCGGAAAACTAAGATCATGGAATCCGGTCCCATTACTTCATGGCAAATAGCTGGGGAAACAGTGAGAAACTTTATTTTGGGGGGCTCCAAAATCACTGCAGATGGTGACTGCAGCCCTGAAATTAAAAGACGCTTGCTCCTTGGAAGAAAAGCTATCACCAACCTAGACAGCATATTGAAAAGCAGAGACATTACTTTGCCACTAAAGGTCCGTCTAGTCAAAGCTACAGTTTTTCTTGTAGTCATGTATGGATGTGAGAGTTGGACTATAAAGGAAGCTGAGTGCTGAAGAATTGATGCTTTTGAACTGTGGTGCTGGAGAAGACTCTTGAGAGTCCCTTGGACTTTAAGGAGATCCAACCTGTCCATCCTAAAGGAAATTAGCCCTGAATATTCATTGGAAGGACTGATGCTGAAGCTGAATCTCCAATATTTGGCCACTTGATGCAAAGAACTGACTCCTTGGAAAAGAACCTGATGCTGGGAAAGATTGAAGGCAGGAGGAGAAGGGGACGACAGAGGATGAGATGGTTTGATGGCATCACTGTCTTGATGGACGTCAGTTTGAGCAAGCTCCGGGAGTTAGTAATAGACAGGGAAGCCTGGCATGCTGCAGTCCATGGAGTCGCAAAGAATCGGACACGACTGAGCGCCTGAACTGAACTGCAGGATCTTCTTGCAGTTGACGTTGAAGTTTTGCTTTCTTTGCAAAAGCATCAGAGTAACAGTGTAATTTCCTGTAAATGACAAAAGACTTAAAATGGCATGGTTAAAGATCTGAGTCATTAGAATGCAATTGAAGACGAAATTTGGTTATTTCTGTGACACATAAAATTTTAAAATAATAACTAGATTTATGACTAATAACATTGTACAAGGACATATCTGAATTTTACAAATTTTATAAATTTCTAGAGCACTTATAATAACGTTTCCCCATATAATATAACCTAAGAACATTTATCATCACTTATTTGACAATGCTTCCCATGAAATTTAGCCTACTCAATAAGCCTAATTATTTTCGTATCTGTCTTTTATTAAGGAGAGAAAGCGAATATTTTGCTGTATTCCAGGGGCGTTTGGAAAGCCCCCAAATTATTTCCAGGTCAATAAGATTTCATTTGAATTTGATTTGAGGGAAGTTTGTCAAAAATTTCAAAAAATTTTAAAACACTTTTTCAAACAGAGTCATAGGTCACTGTGACGCTATAGTTAGTTATCTATTTAATCAAAATGACAAAGACTTCACAGGCAAATACAGAAAGTTAGATAGTTAGCTTTGTAAATATTGAACAATCTCAGTTTTTTTCCTAAATAGTCAAAGATCTGATGAAAATAAAAGATTGCATTTTTATTTTTATAGACAGATGGCATTAATGACAAAGAAAATCTTTGTTTACCACTGCTTATTGAAAGAAAAAAGCGAAGGGGGCAGCAGAGCATGAGATGGTTAGATAACATCACTGACTCAATGGACATGAATTTGAGCAAACTCTGGGAGATAATGGAGGACAGAGGAGACTGGCGTGCTGCAGTCCACGGGGTCGCAAAGAGTCAGACATGACTTAGCAACTAAACAACAACGTAGGTAGGCAGTGTACCTTTGATGCTGAAATTCATTCACATAATTAACTTTATTCCAATCTTAGCCAGGTTGATCACACATAAAATTCTTTTCCCAAGATCCCTTCTTCAGAAAATTTCAACAAATTTCTATGTCCAGTTTAGTCTGTCCCTTGATCTCCTTTCTGTTTTGAAATAGTCAAGTGTAGGACAAAAATTGCTCTTATTTCTCCAACAAAAATGCATCACCATACCTCATGCCTTTTCTTACCCAAAAATACATTTTCATTCCCTTGCACACATCATTTCCCTTATTATCTCTGGCACTCTTAATCATATTAACCATATATTAATTAGAAACCTTAATTTTTAGTGGAAATAAAGAAATAAACAATTGTGAACTACATTAGGATTTTGTGGTGTAAAGAATTTATAAATACCTTTAATAATTTCTAGACATATGTGCCCTTTTAAGTAGTGCAGTCTTTCAGTGTGGAATGAGATCTGGTGACTAAAAACCTGAAATTCATCTTTCAGTTCAGTTCAGTTCAGTTCAGTCGCTCAGTCGTGTCCAACTCTTTGCGACCCCATGAATCGCAGCACGCCAGGCCTCCCTGTCCATCACCATCTCCCAGAGTTCACTCAGACTCACGTCCATCAAGTCCGTGATGCCATCCAGCCATCTCATCCTCAGTCGTCCCCTTCTCCTCCTGCCCCCAATCTCTCCCAGCATCAGAGTCTTTTCCAATGAGTCAACTCTTCGCATGAGGTGGCCAAAGTACTGGAGCTTCAGCTTTAGCATCATTCCTTCCAAAGAAATCCCAGGGTTGATCTCCTTCAGAATGGACTGGTTGGATCTCCTTGCAGTCCAAGGGACCCTCAAGAGTCTTCTCCAACACCACAGTTCAAAAGCATCAATTCTTTGGCGCTTAGCCTTTTCACAGTCCAACTCTCACATCCATACATGACCACAGGAAAAACCATAGCCTTGACTAGACGGACCTTAGTCGGCAAAGTAACGTCTCTGCTTTTGAATATACTATCTAGGTTGGTCATAACTTTTCTTCCAAGGAGTAAGCGTCTCTTAATTTCATGGCTGCAGTCACCATCTGCAGTGATTTTGGAGCCCCCCAAAATAAAGTCTGACACTGTTTCTACTCTTTCCCCATCTATTTCCCATGGAGTGATGGGACCAGATGCCATGATCTTTGTTTTCTGAACGTTGAGCTTTAAGCCAACTTTTTCGCTCTCCTCTTTCACTTTCATCAAGAGGCTTTTTAGCTCCTCCTCACTTTCTGCCATAAGGGTGGTGTCATCTGCATATCTGAGGTTATTGATATTCCTCCCAGCAATCTTGATTCCAGCTTGTGTTTCTTCCAGTCCAGCGTTTCTCATGATGTACTCTGCATATTCTCTCTGTATTAGGAAGTCAGAAGTAGATGAAACAATGTATTAATATTTTATTATTTTATCTTATTCAGAAATGATCTAGATATTTAATGAATTTCCCTCATTTAATTTAAGATAGCAAAACCCTAAGGATTTAATTTCCCAAAACGATTTGGGAAACTATTTAACAATCAGAAAACAATCATTTTTTGAAAGTTTACCTAAAAGTGTTTATCTCATTTGCATCTCTTTAATACATTTGTCTTTAATAATCACACTAAGATTACCCCTGAAGGTTTTATGAGACATTAAAGCAATTAACCCTTTTAAGTTATTTTCTTGTTGACAGATTTTATAACAGAGATAGCATGAACTTATTTGACTTTTAGTAAACCTAGATAGAATAAAAGTATTACACTGAATGCTGACAAATCTAAAGATATACCTGTTTTAATTAAACCAGTAATTTTAAATTTGCTTTTATTGACTAAAGATGAATCTTAGATCACATGAACTTGAGGAACATTTAATTCCTATTATATTTAGAAATAATTTATATAAGTGCTTACTAAAGTAACACTAAGTAAATAGAGCTTTTTTACAAATTGATTATGGCATTGCCATCTGGAGGTATAAAAATACCCTGTCTATAATGTACATACCAGGGAGAATATCCCCACTGGTCAAAAAGTCAAGCTCTCAGGACATAGAACAAATGACACAATAGATGAGGCAAAGAACAGGTTACCATCTTTAGCAGGAAAAGGATCAATAAAGCCAAGAATACTCTGCTGAATTTACCAGAGTTTCTAAGTCCAAGAAACTAACTCCACAAATATTTTCTCTTGCTAAGCTAATTTTATAAAAGAGAAAAAGAACTCTTACCACTTTCGTTTCCAACAGACCCACAGGCAGAGGTCTGGGAGACCAAATGACATGGTAAGAACTCTTACCTTTGGCCAGTTTTGGTCAATTATTGAAGAATTTCTTAGCTACAGTATCCTCGGACTTAGTAGTGTCCAGCTAGTCAAGTTGAATCCTGCCTGCTACACCAACTGTCAGGGAGGAAGAATTTTTTTCTGTACCTATCTAAGTTCTTTTATCTGAGTTAAACTAACATGAGACAGATCAATAGGAGAAAATCTAAGCAAAAGTTTAATAACATGTGTGGGCTTCCCTGGTGGCTAGATGGTAAAGAATCCACCTGCAATGCAGGAGATACGGGTTTGATCCCTGAGTCAGGAAGATCCCCTGGAGAAGGGAATGGCTACCCACTCCAGTATTCTTGCCTGGAGAATTCCATGAATGGAGGAGCCTGGGGGGCTACAGTCCTTGGGGTCACAAAGAGTCGGACACAACTGAGCAACTAACACTTTCACTTTTTTTCACTTCATCAGAGAAACCCAGGAGAACTGAGTAACTCACCAAAATGACTGAAATCCTCACTTAAATACCATCTTCAGCTAAAGATAAACAAGGATATTGAGGGTAGTGGTTTGGAACCTAAAAGGATAGGAAGGCAATTCATGTGGAATTGGAAAGGCAGATGTTTGCTGGGCCAGGCAGAGACCATGGGACACGGAGTGGACTCTGATCTCTAGGCCCTGCTAGGTTCCCCTCGCCACACCTGGCCCTTGTTCTTTGCAGATGTCTCTGCTGATAGCTCTCTTCTGGGAACAGGCCCTTTACCGAAATTATTGGGTTACCCAAAAAGTTTGTTCAAGTTTGTCCATAAGATGGCACAGAACACCTAAAAGAACTTTTTGGCCACCCCAGTATTTTGGGCAACTAAGCTGGAGGAAACAAGAAAAACTTCCTGAGTTTCTTTTTCTTTAAAATAATCAGGCTAAGTTAATCGTCATACCAAAGAGACACTTTTGGGGGTAGCAAAATTTGCTCCCCTATACCACTCTGGGAGAGGTAACTAGAAGTCCCCAGAGCAATGCTTTACAATCTTCTGCTGTTGCTGTTCTCACAATCTTTACAGTTCATAGAAATCACCTAGGAAGTTTGTTTAAAAGTGATTTTTCATGTTCTTATTATTTCCTTAGTCTAAGGTGAACTCAAGATTTGAATTGTGAATGGATTTCTTATTGGTGCTAATGCTGCTGGTCTGTGGATCACATTTGGCATGCCAAGGTCTTTACCTAGACAATAGTTCCTCTAACAAACTTGGTAGAATCTAATAGGTGAAAAGCAACTAACTCTTTTGAGTTCACTGTTTCCATGACAGAGGAATGAAAGAGGGGTAGAGCCAGTCAGTGGGATGAATTCTAATTGCCCCATTCTTTTTACATGATCAACACCTTTGAACCTAGTTGAACATTTGTACATTGCCCTCACATCCCCTCTTAATGAGGTTACTTGCCTCATGTATTCAATGAAATTGTGCTTTATAGAACACATTTGCTACTCAGGGCAATATCTGAGAGAACACTCTTCAACTATTAAATAATTACCCTCTTACAGGAAGAGGGCCTTTATTCTTGGACACAGTTCCTACATATCCCTTTTGAAAATGGAGATCCACTTAAGAAGGTCTCAACAACCTATATATGGGTATATACATGTATTTCAGCCTATGCAAATAGGCTATATACAGAGTTCAGTCTGTGAAAATAGCAATTACCAAGGAGAAACAAGTTCTATGATGGGCAGTAAATACTGCTGATTTCCTGTTTTAAACAGCCGGATCTCAACTGTGTGTTGTAAGGAAGAGCAGACAGTGTGAAAACTGAACCTCCATGGTCAATGATATGATTACAAAACAGGCAAAGAAGAAATAACCCAGTAAAAGAATCTGGATAAACAGACCTGCATGTTTGGAAGTTCAAATCATTTTTTATAGGCATCTGTCTAACATCTAAAGAGGTTGTAAAAACACAGACCTACAGTGAGAGCAGAGGGAATCCACTGGAACTGGGATCTTTGTCTTGGAAAGCAACACACTAGCAGTTTCAACAATATTAATTCAGTTTAAGATATTTGCAAGAAGCCACAGATAGCATGAGGCACACACATTGCCCAATTTCACATATATGATCAGAGATCGCAAACAGAATACCATCTCTGTGACCACTACCCACCGACACACCACTCTCTTCACTTCTCAGAACTACCTTCATGTTCTCATCATTTCTAGGTCAAAATAACCAAGTAACTGACAATTTCTCATATCCTGCTCAAAATCTCACTTCACCGCTAAAAATGATTCATATATTCATATAATGCTATTGGATGAGAAAGCAATAAATCATTCCCATTCACTAAGTATGTGCTAAGTGCCAGCTCTGGGCAAGGCACTGGGTTAGTTGTCCTTAGTAGTTGAGTCACTGCTGCAGGAAGAAGGTCGATCACCATCCTGGGCATTAAAGCAGCATCGTTGGGGAGAGGGAGATGGCTGTACCTTTTTATAGCTGTGAATTCTTGCGCTCAGTTGAGAAATGGCACAACTGGGTCAAAAATGCAAGGTATAACTTTTAATAAGCAGTTCCCTGTATATCGAACTTTGACAACCAGGTCAGTAAAGTGAGAAATTAGACTTGACACATTAAAAAATGCTAACTGTTCTTTCAGGTCATATAGTAGGGAAAAAATGTGTTGATTTCCAATAAATTACCATGGTAACTTGTATTCAATTTTAGTGTTGCGAATTGCATTTGCCATCTGTAAGAAATATGTTAGCTATTTGTCTCTACTTTTAGGGCACATGTGCTATTCTTAGCATGTGTTCTGTGAGGAATGATATAGCCGGAGGTTGATTTCTCTAAATTACAATCGGACATTTAAATGCTATTAAAATAGATTTTGTTTGTACTTGACCAAAAGAAATCCAGTGGTATACTTAAGAAAGCACAAAATTGTCATTTTAAAGATCACCCAAAAGTCATGACGATGAATTAGAGTTTGATATGAATGAAGATTGACTGAAAAATTGTGAACTGTTATGGAAAAACAGTTACTTGAGAGTGTTTTGTTTTTGACTCTTGTGTGACCCAGAGCAAGTCTCTTCATGTCATTGTTCTTCATTTTTATCATTTACCTAATTGTCTTTAAACCACAGTGCAGTAATCTTGTAAGAACATGTTCAACCCTGGGTGACTAATAGTATATATTAGCCCATTCATCAGATTTTGCAGGTTCTCAGAGTTTTGTATCATTGTACCTCAATTTTCAAATCTTGAAAGTGGAATGGAACAGTTGCTCTTCCCAGGACTTTGGTTACAGTTTTAACTGTTTGTAAGGTTGATTCACATATTTAGATGACAAGTCTCTCTAATGGCAGAATAGAAATTAGAATTCCTTAAGATATGTGACTGCAGTTCAAAGTACTGACTAGTAACGGTGACCAAATTCACGGAAACTAAAATGGAAGAGGCCATTATCAAAACCTGAGGAATGATACTTAAATTACTTGACTTAAATCAGTTTGGAATTCTAATTCTAGTATGAAATATAAAATGAATATGACTTGAAAACTCATTTATACTATTTCACCATTTCCGGATAATGACTCACAACTGCTCGGGTGCATTTCTAATCCCCCCCAAGTGAACAAGTGTGTCTGTATTATCTAAATATATCACTATTGAAAGTAGCTAAAAGAAATACATTAAAGATGTCACAACAAAATTCCATACTGGTCTGTCTTCCTGGGCAAACTAATATCAGTGGCAACTCAATAGTACCATAAAAGTTGACAATATTAGAATATATTTTCAACTTGCCATGTGGCATTCGGGATCTTCCTCCTTCAACCAGAGATCAAACCCACACCCCCTGCAGCGGAAGCACAGAGTCTTAACCACTGGACCACCAGGAAAGTCCCTCAAGTTTTAACTATTCACAAACCAGGTTAGTTTGCTTTTCAGTAAAACAATGCAATTAGATTAAATGTAACTTGAAATCCATATTTTCTCTAAAATTGGATTATGTTTTAATCTACTTTTTCAAGGAATATTTGTAAACTGTTGCAAAAAAATGATTATTTTGTATACAGACAAAAGCTCCATGGTAGAGTTAAATAATTCCTGCTTGACTTGCCTTCTTGAATCAAGCATCTATAAATAATGATTAGGTTGATAGGTGAATGAAAAATTAATTAGGATAAAGAGTTTACCATGAGGACCCTCGGCAAAACACAGATTATAAACCACCGTGGACAACTCTATTCCAAAGTGTCCAGAGTAAAAGGCAAAATATAAGCTTTTTTGAAGTATTAGCATTTAAAGCTATAGGTCACTTGCTTCTGTTAAGTTCACTCGACATCTAACACATTAGAAAGAGATTCATTAAAAAATTGTAACTGCAGTAGTAATAGTGGTTATCTCAGGGTGGTCTGATTCCATGTGACCTTTAATTTCTTTTTCTTATTGTTATATGATTTTCAGTTTTTTTACAATAAGCATATTTTATAGTCTGGAAAAAAGGTGAGGAAAAAAATCTATTGCTACAGTCTGGAGTATTCAAAATGCTTATAGGAAACCTCCCATTGATCTGTTTTCTATAATATCAAATTATTTCCACATTTTGAAAGTATATTAAAGTCTGTTTCCTTGAATGTACTCTTGCTTCTCCTTTGTATCTGTCTTTATTAGAAGACATTGCATATTGGGGGACACCTTGACCTCTGCATTTTCTCAAACAGCTACTAATTTTCATACACCAAAAACCAGTACATAGAGTGAGACAATAAGATAAGGCCTTACACTGTGTGAAGCAGGGCAGTGCTATTGCTGTTTTGGTAAAAGAGAATTCATTATGGAAGATGGGCTTTTCATATATCCTGACAACACAGGCCACTAAAAGATATAAGAAACCCACCTTATTCTCAACTTTGCTGTAGCTTAAGGAGCCTTAGGAGGAATAAAGGAATGGTAGGTCCTGCTATTGGTAGTTCCCAAGGCATGTCTATTCCTTCACAGAATGTTGATGGGAGGAAAAAAATTACTTAGATATTGATAAATTCTTGATTAGCATCTCTTTACAAAATGAGAAAGGGAAAGCAAACTTACCACTATTTTCTTCAGCATTTTTATGTTTTCAGAAAACAGAGTGGTCAAAAAAGATTCAACAGGGAAAAGAAATGGATTTTTCTGTTACTTCCATTGAGGGAAATGACCAAGCATGTGGTTTTATTATTTTTTTTACCTTAATAGTCTCTAGCTCTGTTGAATCACCAAGATTTTGAATGAAACTTGTCTTGTGAGAGAGTCAGCTTTTGCCAAACACATTTTATTGTAATGCTTTCAATAATTAAGAAATATGTTAAAAATCCTAAAACAGAAATCCTAAAGGGAAAAAGTTGTAATAACAACATAGAATTCTGAAGTTTATCAAAATATCCCATCTTGTCTATTGCAGTGCAATTCGTTTCTACATGTGTAATATATTTTATAAATCTATTCTTAACAACTCAATATACTGAATATACTGATAAGAAAGCCTTCTTCAGTGATCAATGCAAAGAAATAGAGGAAAACAACAGAATCAGAAAGACTGGAGATCTCTTCAAGAAAATTAGAGATACCAAGGGAACATTTCATGCAAAGATGGGCTCAATAAAGGACAGAAATGGTATGGACCTAACAGAAGCAGAAGATATTAAGAAGAGGTGGCAAGAATACACGGAAGAACTGTACAAAAAAAGATCTTCACAACCCAGATAATCATGATGATCTGATCACTAATCTAGAGCCAGACATCTTGGAATGTGAAGTCAAGTGGGCCTTAGAAAGCATCACTACAAACAAAGCTAGTGGAGGTGATGGAATTCCAGTGGAGCTGTTTCAAATCCTGAAAGATGATGCTGTGAAAGTGCTGCACTCAATATGCCAGCAAATTTGGAAAACTCAGCAGTGGCCACAGGACTGGAAAAGGTCAGTTTTCATTCCCATTCCAAAGAAAGGCAATGCCAAAGAATGCTCAAACTACCGCACAATTGCACTCATCTCACATGCTAGTAAAGTAATGCTCAAAATTCTCCAAGCCAGGCTTCAGCAATACGTGAACCATGAACTTCCTGATGTTCAAGCTGGTTTTAGAAAAGGCAGAGGAACCAGAGACCAAATTGCCAACATCCGCTGGATCATGGAAAAAGAGAGCTCCAGAAAGACATCTATTTCTGCTTTATTGACTATGCCAAAGCCTTTGACTGTGTGGATCACAATAAACTGTGGAAAATTCTGAAAGAGATGGGAATACCAGACCACCTAACCTGCCTCTTGAGAAATCTGTATGCAGGTCAGGAAGCAACAGTTAGAACTGGACATGGAACAACAGACTGGTTCCAAATAGGAAAAGGAGTATGTCAAGGCTGTATATTGTCACCCTGCTTATTTAACTTCTATGCAGAGTACATCATGAGAAACGCTGGACTGAAGAAACACAAGCTGGAATCAAGATTGCCGGGAGAAATATCAAGAACCTCAGATATGCAGATGAAACCACCCTTATGGCAGAAAGTGAAGAGGAGCTAAAAAGCCTCTTGATGAAAGTGAAAGAGGAGAGTGAAAAAGTTGGCTTAAAGCTCAACATTCAGAAAACAAAGATCATGGCATCTGGTCCCATCACTCCATGGGAAATAGATGGGGAAACAGTAGAAACAGTGTCAGACTTTATTTTTTTGGGCTCCAAAATCACTGCAGATGGTGACTGCAGCCATGAAATTAAAAGACGCTTACTCCTTGGAAGAAAAGTTATGACCAACCTAGATAGTATATTCAAAAGCAGAGACATTACTTTGCCGACTAAGGTCCGTCTAGTCAAGGCTATGGTTTTTCCTGTGGTCATGTATGGATGTGAGAGTTGGACTGTGAAGAAGGCTGAGCGCTGAAGAATTGATGCTTTTGAACTGTGGTGTTGGAGAAGACTCTTGAGGGTCCCTTGGACTGCAAGGAGATCCAACCAGTCCATTCTGAAGGAGATCAACCCTGGGATTTCTTTGGAAGGAATGATGCAAAGCTGAAGCTCCAGTACTTTGGACACCTCATGCGAAGAGCTGACTCATTGGAAAAGTCTCTGATGCTGGGAGAGATTGGGGGCAGGAGGAGAAGGGGATGACTGAGGATGAGATGGCTTGATGGCATCACGGACTCGATGGACATGAGTCTGAGTGAACTCCGGGAGATGGTGATGGACAGGGAGGCCTGGCGTGCTTCAATTCATGGGGTCACAAAGAGTCAGACACGACTGAGCGACTGAACTGAACTGAAGTGCAAATCAGCATACAGGTTTTTTTTAGAAGTGTTCAGTGTTTCTGTCAAAAACATGGTTCTTTCTATTGGTTATGTAAACAGTCCAGATGTTCTGGGTTCTTTGGCCAATCCGAAGCAATCCCAGTGGAAGACAAAATTCTTCTAAATGTGACAATATATCCTCTGGTGGAGGGTTGCGTCCAGAATAAACACTGCAGCCCTTAACACAAAGGAGTAAATGGCAATGCCACCTTCACTCTGACAGTTTTCTCTCCAGAGATGTTTTATAACACTCCATCTGTGACTGTCTATTTGTATGACATGTTGAAAGGAAATTCATAGTGGAAGTAAAGCAAATACTTTTTCTTCTCAGAGATTTTCTTTTAGGCATCAGTGAAGTTTGACACCTTGATGTACAATGGCTGTGTCTTTTCTAAGCTGGTCACATGAGGCCCATTTTGTTGTTCAATATAGTAGAGTCTTCTTTTGTCTAGTTTCTCCCCATCATGCTAAGTCCTACACAATCTAAAGTGAAGGGGGCCCCATCTGAATATTTGGTATGTTTCTGTGTGTGCAAATACATGGTGGTCTGTGCACAGCCCACCTTACGGTCTCTGGATTAACCTGTTTCAAACAGTGCTTTTAGAATCCAAAGGGGAAATGTTTTCAGTGATAAAGCTCTGTCTGTATAAGTAAGACCACATGGTACATTTTGAAAATATATGTCAATTTTCCACTGGGGAGAATCTTTGTCCTATTTTTATGACCTAATTTTAAGAAACCTGACTTAACTGACACCATGAATCCTTCAAACAAATATTTATTTTCAAGATACATGCTAGTTGCTTGGAAAAGGAAAAAAAAAAAGATAAATGATACATACCAGCTGAGAAATCAGAGCATAAATTTGCTGACCATCACCCATCATACCATATACTTGCTTTCCCTGTTCTCCACACTCAACCTTGCCAAACTCGTTTGCAGCCTCTGTCCTGCAGTGCGCCATACAGCATCTGATCTCTGTCTCTAAAATCCCCCAACAGAAACACAACATGCATACACAAAGCACCCGGAGTGAGGTGTTCATCTGGTCCTTGATTATTACTCTTACAGTAGAGCATTTCCTACCCTTATATAAAAGGCCTAGCAGAGTGACACTTAGGTGCACAATAAAGATTAGCTTTTTTATTTTTTTAATATTTTTTAATTTTTAAAAAATATTTCCATGTATGCCTGACTCTGCAACTACACACCAGCTCCTTCAAGGCAAGGAGTATATTCCATCCATCATTTGATCACTAGAACTCAACACACTATGCCTGGTACATTTAAAGCACTTAAAGAACAAAAAGAAAGTGAATGAAGGAGTGAGTGAAAAGACAAAAATGATTAATAAGTAATATAATAATATCAAAGATGTAAAACAATACAAGATTGATTCCTAAATGCCTAGTTCTTTAAGTCTACAAAGACTATGTATATTATCATTGGGTTTATAGATGGAAAAATCATTTTAAATCTGTACTATGAAGTTAGCCATTTTTTATAAAATGAAGTTTTATCAAGTTAATAGACTGTGTATTAATAATTATATATCAGTTGCTTGAATCTCATGACACATTGTCTGGAAAAATGGCTCACAGAGATATTATTCTAATTTTAGAGTGGAATACAAAAAAATCTAACTTTTCATTAGAAAACTGTACTTTTTCTTAGTCATTCAGTCATCCACTGATTCAACAAATATACTGAGTTTCTTCTATGTGTGAGGTTGATTTCAAGGCACTTGAGATAGTATCAGTAAAAAAAAAAAATATGGACAAAATAGACAAAAAAAACTTGCCCTGATGGAATTTAAATTCCAATGGGAGGAGATAGACAATAGATAATAAATATAATAATTAGAAAATTAAATATTATATCCTATAATGATAAATGCTATAGTGAAAGTCTTTTAGTTTGTAAAAAAGAAACCTACAGACATTCCAGAAGAGCTGTAAGAATAATACAATAAACTTCCATATAGCCTCTTCAACTAGATTCACCTGTTATTAACATTTTGCCACACTTGCCTTCTATCTCTTCATCTAGACAGGTTAGGTAAGATAAATCTACACAATGTATATAAACACATATTTCTGAATCATATGAGAGTAAATTGCAGACATCATGATTAAATTTTTCAACATGAATCTTCTAAAAACAAGGAAATTTTCTTACAACATCAGAGTATATTTATCAAATTTAGGAAAATTGAAAATTGATAGACTGCTATTATCTAATATATAGTTTATATTCACATTTCAAAGGGTATTCCCATAATATTCTTATACCATGTTTTCCATCCAGAATTATGCAATTCATTTAGTTGTCAAGTCTTTTTAGTCTCTTTTAATCTGGGATTGTTCCCCAACCTTTATTTGCCTTTTATGCCTTTGACTTTTTCGAAGAATAGAAACCAGATTTTATTTTTTATACCGTGTCCTTCAGTTTGAGTTTGTAATTTCCTCCTTGGGCAGATATTTTCTTATATGTGGCTGGAATACTGTATAAATGTTGTTATGCCTTCTTAATGCATTACGTCAGGAGGTACACGGTGTCATGTCCCATTAGTGGTGATGCTCATTTGGTCAATTCCTTAAGATGGTGTCTGTTTCTCCCTTAATCATTAGTAAATAATCAGTAAGGAGGTGCTTTAAGATAGCATGAATGTTCTACCTCATCAATCTTTTATCCATTAACTTTAGGCTCTGTTGATAATTCTTTCCTGAGTCATTTATTATTAGGATGGTAGAAAGTGGTGATTTCCAACTCTATTATTCCTTCTATATTTGCCAACTGGCATTCTGCTCTAAAGGAGAGCTTTCCTTTTTATTAATTTGCTTATAATGAATATAAACTCATGGATTCATGTTTTACTTGATTTCTGTCATTACTTGTTGTAAATTGTCTTTTAATACATACCACTTATAAACATTCCCCTACTTCACAGAAAAAAAAAATACAAAAAGAAATTTAGCACCCTTCCTGTCTGGTTGGAGAAAGAAAAAGGACATTCTGAGGGTAACTATATAAAGAACAATGCATTTCTTCTGTCTCTTCTTTCATTTAATTCTTCATTTTAATAGTTTATGGATATATAACATTTCAGATCCAAGGGCTTGTGGGAGCTTAGTCTAACTAGGCCTTAATCATGGGTCTCCGCCAAGACCCTATTTGCATTTTCAATTGACACTAAATTAAAGTTAATTTGATACTTTGGCCGAAAACCTCTTTCCTAAATGGCAAAATACACTACTTTGAAGGTCATGTTTTGCCCAAATGTTTGGCTGCACAGATCAAGTTGTTAAATTCAGAGACCATTTTCATTTATTATTATTCTATTACTATTATTATTATGTCTACCCTTGTTTCTTCCAAAAAGCACTTTTTCAAGAGCAAAACTACTATCTTTACATACCAGTTTATACCTTCTGAAAACATTTTCTTGCTATTATGTGAATAGCAATTCAGTTTCTTAATGTGTCGCCAAAAAAAATTATAACTGCTTCTAAATTGCATTGATGTCTTGTAGAATTGAGTTGAATATCTTTGTAGGCTGAGTATAATTATCCTCCTGCCAGGAACAAATAAGTTATACTGCTCCAGAGAAATAAATATGCATATGAATTTATGTGGATGGATAAATCCTTATAAAGTTTAGCTCTTTATAACACAATGAGAGAAAAAGAAATGTACTTGGTGAGGCTAATGAATAAACTAAGATCATTATATTGTCTATCAGCCATTTCCCCCACGAACTTATATTTTACTGCATTTAAATCAGGGCAGAGCATTTGAAAGGACTTTATATAGTGAACAAGGCAATTTTAGGATGAACTATAATAAGTCACCTAAAATCTTCAGCTATACTTTAAACAAGATGAAACGTATAAATAGAAGAAAATGGATACTCCAAGAGAAGAGTTCAAAATTATAAACTGTGATTTAACTCTGTTAACATCTTTACCTCTTCAAAGATACCTAGCAGAAAAAGTTTGCAAACAATAACACCAGGTACAGGCCAATAAAAAAAAAAAAAAAAGGGATCCCAGACTACACTAGGTAATTGCAGCAAGATTAGTGTAAACCAAATGCATTTATTATTTGCAATGTAATCCAATATACTAGCGGATGGCATGCGCTTTATTTTAATTAGCTGTTTCTTTTAAAGAGTTGCTTGGTCCAACTGTCTTGATAAGAAAAAATTGTAGTCATTGCTCAAAATGCTTGTAGCAAATCTAGTTTTAAATTGAAGCAATTTATTCCAAAAACAGTCTACTACTGCAGCAATAATCAATGTGTTTTCCCTTAGTCCATTCTTGAGCTTTCCATGGACTATTGTTAATTGCCTATAACTAAATGACTGCTGGTGCCCTTAAACATTAACTCTTTGGCACTTGTTCATTTGTTGTGTTTAACCAAATGCCTGTTTCCCTTAGGTTTTGCCTAGCGATTTTGCTTTACAATTTTCCGTATTCCATCTCAGTCCCTTAAAGGGGGCAGAGTCTATCATTTAAAAAAAATAACACAGAGGCTAAACAGAGTTTTAAAGGTTTGCATTTTCTTTTTCCATCCTCTGATGTTGAATTGTGCTGAAATGGAATCTTTTTATTTTTTAAATGCTGCCACTCCGGGCAGCTTGAACTTGAGCTGAAAAGTAGATCCTATTTCAAAAGGGAATGACATTTGCTAGGGCAACACCATTCACATTGTAATGTAAAGATAAAATACAGCAGTGGGTTCCCATCATTTCTTTTAACTGTAACAGAATTTAACCCCTAGTAATTTTGTCCTCACCTAATGTGTAAGCAATATTGGCTGGCACTCATATTAATGAATGTGTCCAGCTTAGAGCAAAAGAATGTGGAACTGAATCTAATATATCATTTTCTTCAAGAGAATTTACACATGCTATGTAAACCAATGTAAAAAACCTAAATGGAAAAATTTTTAAGCTGCATACATTTATACTACCGATAAATGTCTTGCATAAAAATTTTGCATAAACATAATAAAAAATAAAAATCTTACATAAAAATAAAAATCTACACTTGATTAAACACTAGCTATATGTATCTTTTTATTCAGCTGTTGAATTAGAAATTAATGACTAGATAAGAAGAAATATGGCTGAGGTTTTTTATTTTCCCTGTAATCATCACAGGATAAGTGACATCACATGCAAACATACACACAAATAAAAAATGTCCTTGTGAGAAAATGATGGCCATACTTTTCAGATTATCACTGATACTGCGTTGCACCCATGATGATTTCACCCCATTAGTAAGATCTCAAGAGTGATCTTGGAAGCCAAGAGTAGTTGTCACTGCAAAACCATAGAGTCTTTTAAAATTATCAATCTAAGACTACATCTACTATTACAGAGTTAGATAACCCTTTAGTGGATTGTAAATTACAGAATTGAAAATACCATTACTTTAGGGCCATAATTTCAGGAATAGTTATCTTTAGTGGTAATTAAGGAAACTAGTACTTTTCAAGGTAGTTGTCAACTGCAAGGAACAATAGCAACCCATCAATAATACTTGGACTATGATGATCAAGATCAAAATACATACACAGGCAGTTTAAATAACATTTCACCAAAGTGGAGTTCAAAATCTGTGCATTCTGGCCTAATGTTTAAATATCAGTATCATTGAATTTGTTACATTGTGAATGAGCTCTGAAGGAGAAAAAAGAAGTGAATGTTTTATCTCTAAAATTGTCTGATCATTTCTTATGTTGTATAGACATTCTATAGGAATAAGAGAACTTGTATACAGAGGGTGGCAAGAAAATTACTCTTTTGGATAGAATGTAGTAACATACCAAGTCAAAGGGGAAAGAAAGGATAAGAAAAAAATATTTAGTTCTGTTGCTGCTGTTTAGTGGCTAAGTCATGACTGACTCTTTTGTGACCCCATGGACTGTAGCCCACCAGGTTCCTCTGTCCATGGGATTTCCCAGGCAAAAACATTGGAGTGAGTTGCCATTTCCTTCTCCAGTGAATCTTCCTGATCCCGGGACCAAACCAGCATCTCCTGCACTGGCAGGCCAATTCTTTACAACTGAGCCACCTGGGAAGCCCATTTAAGAGCTTAGTGAAAGGAAAATATGACCATATAGTCCGGTGTGACATCCACTAAGGAGCCTAGTTCTTAATCCCAAGTTAGCACTCAGCCTCCAAGACTGTGGTCAGCCATATTGGCACCACTCTGTTGAAAAAGACAAGTGTTAGTGTTTCCGGCAGGAGCCAGTAGACAGTATTCATTAGGTGGTCCACCCAAACTCTATGCGACACTCCACACTGCCCTTCAGGAACTGTGCTGTTCACCCCTCATTTCTTCTCAGCCCTGACCTCTGGGTGACAGCTGAGGTGGGAAAGATTAAGATTCAGATTGGGTGAGTTCAGAAACCATCCTGGCTTAAAAGCTTCGTCTCCAGAGGAACCAATATTTCTTTTATCAACTCCAGCATACCTTGCAGGATTCCTACAAGAATATATTTATGTGTAAGAGTCACTTTCACTCCAGCAAGCCCCAAATTATAGTTTCCAATCAGGTATTTACAAATCAGTCCAAATGCAATCTGCCAATGTAGGTTCATTCTTACCATAAGCAATGTTGCTTAGCAACACAGTTACCACATACCACCTTATCGGGTTACCAAGGAAACAGCTAGAAAGTTATCAAAAGGTCACATTCTACTGCAGAAAGGAAACGGGTTGTGTCAATCCATTACCCACATCTGACCTCATTCACAAAAGTGTGAAATCAGGTTGAATTTATGATTTTGTATGTGAATATGGTATAATTCCCTCTGGTAATTTTTTTTCTAGAGCTGATGTATACAGTTGAACTTGCTGGAGGGCTTGGTGCTATCCTTCTGCTGCTTGTTTGTTTGGTGACCATCTACAAATGTTACAAGATAGAAATCATGCTCTTCTACAGGAATCATTTTGGGGCTGAGGAGCTAGATGGAGGTAAGCTGAGTCCCTTCTTGTAATGTTCTTTCTATTCATATTTGTTTCCTGCTTTTGTTTTGCTGAAGGAAAGAAAAGTTACCTGAATAACCATTTCCAGCATCTCGTAGAGTCTTTCAATGTTCAGTTGGTAAATTCATCTTTTATATGGAATGCTATGTGTGATGCTTTGGAGCCAATAGGTATTATCCTCTAAAAATAAGAAAGCAGCACTTACCGTTTTTAGAATGGTGTTCCAAAGAGCACTTCTGAATTACAAATGCTGACTACAGTGTTATCAGAGTGTTCATTTCTCTCACCTTGTAATCAGTACTGAAAAGTCCAGCTTTACTCCTGTATAGGTAAGGAGTGTCTCTTTTAATCGTGCTCCCTAGCTCAGTAGTTTGAAGTGAATCTTAATTTGTCTCTTGTTTAGCCTGATCAGTTATAATAAACAGTACTGAGTATTTTAGAATTCATCCAGCAGTCTTTCAACCCTGTTTATTTAGCTTTATTTGGACAGGCTAATTTTTATTCCAAGTGGGGGCCCACAGAGAGGGAAGTGCACAAACACATTGTTTTGATAATAATAAATCTAATACTTGTGCTCCAACTGGGTAAGTAAATATTGTTTTCATATAATCATTATTATTATTTGCCTCTGGTCAGTCATAAATATGATTACAATCTAAGAATAATTTGGAGTTGTTAAAATTGAACTCCATAAACTGCCCATTAGTGGACTAAAGCTTTTTTTTTTTTTTTTCCCTCTTTTGGTCATTTGAAAGTGATTCATATATAACATTAATTTGCAACATAGGAAGCATATGTGAAGTGACAATAAACAGTACATACGATCAGTATTTCTTGATCATTTTCATAATCTCTTTTTATTGACTATCCATTTTTCACTTACCATTACAAAGGAAAATGAAACAATTGCCCATGTTACCACATTTCCACAGGCCTCTAGAGTAAGTCACAGGTAGAGTGTAGGCTGTCAGACTTGTGAAGAGGAGCAATTTATTCAGCATCCCTAACACTCCTCTCTGTAGCCTTCTCCCCTTGCCATTACAGTGAAATCTGCGCTACAGCAAGACTGCTTTTTTTCTCATTTTAAAGTACCGATTAGCCTATTTATTCTTTGTTTCTAACTTTCTTGCCTATTCATACAGATTATTAATTTTTTTGCTACTGCTTCAAAGAGATATGAGAAAATTGCCAAAGTCAGAGTCATTGTTGAATTAGAATCAAGCTGAGTACTAGGCCTTCTTAAAAGCATTTTTGCTAAACCTCAGAAAAACTCAGGTCAATAGTATAATCTCTCTTTTACTGATAAAGCAACTGAGGCTCCCAGAGTTAAATAACTTACTAAAGAAGATACCACTAGTATTATTGTAAGTGGCCAAGATGAGATTTGAATATAGGTATATTTTCAAAGCATTTATTTGATTGAACACTGAGCCCTTGTTATTTTTAGCCTTTAAAAATTTGGTATGTTCAGCATAGCTTCAAGATCTGATGTTATTTGCACAATTAACACAGTAGAAGGTATTTGAAAAGATATTACCTAAACAAGTCTCATTTTATCTATTAACATTATTTTGGATATAATTTTTGTTCTAAATGATATGAAGGATTTCACCCAAATGATAAATTTCCAGTATAATTTTTTGTCACATTATGAATGGTAGAAGATTCTAAACAGTTTCAGTTCAGTTCAGTAGCTCAGTCACGTCCGACTCTTTGTGAGCCCATGGTCTACAGCATGCCAGGCTTCCCTGTTCATCACCAACTTCCGGAGCTTAGTGAAACTCATGTCAATCAAGCCGGTGATACCATTCAGTCATCTCATCCTCTGCCATCCCCTTCTCCTCTCACCTTCAATCTTTCCCAGCATCAGGGTCTTTTCAAATGAGTCAGTTCTTCACATCAGTTGGCCACAGTATTGGAGTTTCAGCTTCAACATCAGTCCTTCCAATGAATATTCAAGACTAATTTCCTTTAGGATGGACTGGATATATCTCCTTGCTGCCCAAGGGACTCTCAAGAGTCTTCTTCAACACCACAGTTTAAAAGCATCAGTTCCTCAGTGCTCAGCTTTCTTTGTAGTCCAACTCTCACATCCATACATGACTATTGGAAAAATCATAGCTTTCACTAGACAGACCTTTGTTGGCAAAGTAATGTCTCTGCTTTATAATATGCTGTCTAGATTGGTCATAGCTTTTCTTCCAAGGAGCAAGCATCATTTAATTTCATGGCTGCAGTCACCATCTGCAGTGATTTTGGAGCCCAGAAAAATAGTCTCTCACTGTTTCCATTGTTCCCCATCTATTTGCCATGAAGTGATGGGACCAAATGCCATGATCTTTGTTTTTCTGAATGTTGAGCTTGAAGCCAACTTTTTCGCTCTCCTCTTTCACTTTCATCAAGAGGCTCTTTAGTTCTTCTTCACTTTCTGCCATAAGGATGATGTCATTGGCATGTCTGAGGTTATTGATATTTCTCCCAGCAATCTTGATTCCAGCTTGTGCTTCTTCCAGCCCGATGTTTCTCATGATGTACTCTGCATATAAGTTAAATAAGCAGGGTGACAATATATAGCCTTCACATCCTCCTTTCCCAATTTGGAACCAGTCTGTTGTTCCATGTCCATTTCTAACTGTTGCTTCTTGACCTGCATACAGGTTTCTCAGGAGGCAGGTAAGGTGGTCTGGTAGCCCGTCTCTTGAATTTTCCACAGTTTGTTATAATCCACACAGTCAAATGCTTTGGCATAGTCAATAAAGCAGAAGTAGATGTTTTTTGGAACTCTCTTGCTTTTGCGATGATCCAGCAGATGTTGGCAACTTGATCTCTGGTTCCTCTGCCCTTTCTAAATCCAGCTTGAACATCTGGAAGTTCACAGTTCATGTACTGTTGAAGCCTGGCTTGGAGAATTTTGAGCATTACTTTACTAGCATGTGAGATGAGTGCAATTGTGTGGTAGTTTGAGCATTCTTTGGCATTGCCTTTCTTTGGGATTAGAATGAAAACTGACCTTTTCCAGTCCTGTGGCCACTGCTGAGTTTTCCAAATTTGCTGGCATATTGAGGGCAGCACTTTCACAGCATCATCTTTCAGGATTTGAAATAGCTCAGCTGGAATTCCATCACCTCCACTAGCTTTGTTCGTAGTGATGCTTCCTAAGGCCAACTTGACTTCACATTCCAGGATGTCTGGCTCTAGGTGAATGATCACACCATCATGGTTATCTGGGTCATGAAGACCTTTTTTGTACAGTTCTTCTGTGTATTCTTGCCACCTCTTCTTGATATCTTCTACTTCTGTCAGATCCATACCATTTCTGTCCTTATTGTGCCCATCTTTGCATGAAATGTTCCCTTGGTATCTCTAGGTTTCTTGAAGAGATCTCTAGTCTTTCCCATTCTATTATTTTCCTCTGTTTCTTTGCATTGACCACTGAGGAAGGCTTTCTTATCTCTCCTTGCTATTCTTTGGAACTCTGCATTCAGATGGGTACATCTTTCCTTTTCTCCTTTGCCTTTAGTTTCTCTTCTTTTCTCAGCTATTTGTAAGGCCTCCTCAGACAACCATTTTGCCTTTTTGTATTTGTTTTTCTTGGGGATGGTCTTGATCACTGCCTCCTGTACAAAGTCATGAACCTCTGTCCATAGTTCTTCAGGCACTCTATCTATCAGATCTAATCCCTTGTATCTATTTGTCACTTACACTGTATAATCGTAAGGGATTTGATTTAAGTTTAGATGTTTAGAGTTAGATGTTACTGAACCTTAGTTGCATCTCCTTGGATTCTTCTACACATTATTATAATTGAATAAATATCTACTATTGCAGTGTTGAAAAATTTCTGTAACATCATGAATCCCCATTCTTCCTAGCCCTCCCACAAGTCCTTTCTTCTTCCAAAGAAGAGATAATTGTTAAGAGAATGCACACTTTTCTTGACTTGGCTTCAGAAACTGTAATTTGAAAGTCAAAGTTGATCAGCTATCTTTATTCTTGGCTACCATGTTACCTCCCCTGAAATGGGAATACATGAAGCGCTCTTGGAAAGAAAGGAAACCAGTGTGAAGAAGAAGAGGGAAAGAAACTTTAGCTCATCTTTTGAAGTAATGTCAGTACTACAGTGATTGTTAATAACAGATTCATTGACCATTTCTTATGTATGTATTAAACGACAAGTGTTGTGTTGACTATTTTATTGATACAGAGAAAATCATACAACCAGAAAGACAGAATTGAAACCCAGGTCTAAATCCCCAAATTTTCCTAATTTCCTTCACTGTATCAGACTAGGAAATGGACTGTTTGGCATCTGGACACATTCAGTCGATTCCTTTCAAGTCTTTACAATGGGCGTTACCTGACTGTATCAGCTCTGTATCAGAAAGATTCTATTTTTCCAAGATGAAACATACTGATGCTTTGCTCTCTTGGTTTGTTCACATCAGTCTTTGTACCCTTCTACACAACCTTACATTGTAATGTTTCCCCTAGACTCAGGCCTTAGCATTTTTCTTTTAATTCTGCAGCACCACATTTTTGGATCATATGTACAACCCTGTCTATAGTTGCATTTATGTACAAATTTCTCCTAAATGTCTTCCTCCAAGTTCTCTTGTTTTATTATCATTTTCTCATAACCTTTTGGTTTTTTTACACTATGATAGGAACCAAGACCAGCTTTTGCATTACGCATCCCCCCACACTCATTCCTTACCATTTTCCGTTTTACATCTCAATTCTCTGTATTGTCCTTTACCTCATTTGCTTCACTTCCTCTCCATCTGCCATTTCCAACTAGTTATCATGATCAACTAACACATTATTGACAAGAGATATATTAACACATCTTTTGTTACCCAAACATTATTGACCAGAGATATATCAATGCATTTTTATACAGAGTGATACAATTAACATGACTGTGCATAGTTTTTAGAGCTTTAACTTAATCAAGGGTTCATTACACAACTTACAATTGTCGTTATCATTCGTATTTTGCTCTGTTCAGTTTTTATCCCAACCTTCTGTGTATTATAAATGCAAGTTTATTACTATAAAACTTTCAAAAATGCCACATCACAAAATTTTGAGTAAAGGACTTTTCAGTGAATTTTATGCAGATACATATATAATACTGTCTTAGAAGATGATAGTTCTTCAGAATACAGTACTGATTCAGACAATGTGAACATTCAGTTCAGTCGCTCAGTTGTGTCTGACTCTTTGTGACCCCATGAACCGCAGCACGCCAGGCCTCCCTGTCCATCACCAACTCCCAGAGTCCACCCAAACCCATGTCCATTGAGTTGGTGATACCATGCAACCATCTTATCCTCTGTCGTCCCCTTCTCCTCTCACCTTCAATCTTTCCCAGCATCAGGGTCTTTTCAAATGAGTCAGTTCTTCACATCAGTTGGCCACAGTATTGGAGTTTCAGCTTCAACATCAGTCCTTCCAATGAATATTCAGGACTAATTTCCTTTAGAATGGACTGGATGGATCTCCTTGCTGTCCAAGGGACTCTCAAGAGTCTTCTCCAATACCACAGTTCAAAAGCATCAATTCTTTGGCACTCAGCTTTCTTTACAGTCCAACTCACATCCATACATGACTACTGGAAAAAACATAGCTTTCACTAGACGGACCTTCATTGCCAAAGTAATGTCTCTTCTTTTTAATATGCTGTCTAGGTTGGTCATAACTTTTCTTCCAAGGAGCAAGCGTCTTTTAATTTCATGGCTGCAGTCACCATCTGCAGTGATTTTGGAGCCCAAAAAATAAAGTCTGTCACTGTTTCCACTGTTTCCCCACCTATTTGCCATGAAGTGATAAGACCGGATGCCATGATCTTCGTTTTCTGAATGTTGAGTTTAAAGCCAACTTTTTCACTCTCCTCTTTCACTTTCATCAAGAGTCTCTTTAGTTCTTCGCTTTCAGCCATAAGGGTGGTGTCATCTGCATATCTGAGATTATTGGTACTTCTCCTGGTTATGATTATTGATATTTCATCCTGCCAGAGAAGAAAGCTTTCTTAGCTCAGAAAACACCTACTGTAACAGGGTAACCCAACTAAACATGTGTAGCCTTGCCAACCCCATAGAATCTGGTCATACATAATTCCCAGTTAGAATGAGATGCTGGTCTTTGGACAAACACAGCTGTTGAGAATGGACCCAAGACAATGCAGTTACCCATAATTCTCAGGTCCCTTTGGTAAATGAACTAACTCTAATGGTTAGAGGTAGGAGAAGATTAATTACTACTCTACCACCTTGATTCCATAAAATACTGAAAGAAAATTTGTACAAATTCTGCTGCATATACATTTCTTAATAAATGAACATGTAACCTATCCTATCAACTTGAAGAAGATCCAGCTCTGTGTCACATGAGTGTTTATGAGAGTTCCCAAAAAAACCTTGCCCTTGAGGCACATGCTATCCCAGTGTCAGGATTAGGCTAACCATCTAATGATGTCTAAGAATATTCCTTATCAACTGGGAACTATGTATGATACAGGAAACTGTCATAGTAGTCAATGAAAAGCAGAATATAAAAAGATTTGTATACTATGATGATCAGCTTTGAAGAGAGCTATGTGTCCATGTTGATAAGAACTGAAAGGTACTATTCAGACATGAAAACAACATTCTAGGGCATTATAATTTGAGATGTTATATCTATATTTTTTCAAAAATTTATTTAATATTTACTGTCTTTTCTATTACATATAACTTTTAAAATTCTTTCTGCAATAAATTTGGGTGTATGATAAACCCAAAAGAAATATTCTTTGTTAGGACACAGGACCATTTGAAATCAAGTCTGAAACAGTTTCCCTAAGCGGAAAGGTCTCTGGCCCCACTAGACATCTGAGGAGTGGGATGTGTCTCTAAATGATGTTAAGTTACTCATGTCTTTTCTTGTTGAAGTATAGTTGATTTACAATAATGTTGTGTTATTTTCAGGTGTATGGCAAAGTGATTCAGTTATATATATATATATATGTGTGTGTGTGTGTGTGTGTATGTATATACACACATAAATATATTTATTCTCTTTCAGATTTTTTTCCCTTATAGGTTCTTCCAAAATATTCATTATAGTTCCCTATGATATACAGTAAATCCTTGTTGCTTATCTATTTTATATATAGTAGAGCATGCATGTTAATCACAAACTCTTAATTTATCCCTCCCCCACTTTCACGTAACCATAAGTTTGTTTTCCATCTCTGGATCTATTCCTGTTCTGTAAATAACTTCATTTCTATGTTATTTTAGATTCCACATGTAAGTGATATCATGTGGTATTTGTATTTTTCTGTCTGGCTTACTTCATTTAGTATGATAATCTCTAGGTCCATCCATGTTGCTGCAAATGGTATTATTTCACCCTTTTCTGGCTGAGTAATATTCCATTGTATGCGTGTTTGTGTATGTGGACATATTCCTTGTCCATTTATCTGTCAATGGACATTTAGGTTACTTCCATGTCTTGACTATTGTCAGTAGTACTGCGGTGAACTCTGGCGTGCATGTATCTTTTTGAATGAGAGTTTTCTCTGGATATATACCCAGGAGTGGGAATGCTGGATCATATGGTAATTCTGTTTTCAGTGTTTTAAGGAGCCTCCATACTGTTCTCCACAGTAGCTGTACTACATTCCCCACAACAGTATAGGAGGGTTACTGTTTTCCACACACTCTCCAGCATTTGTTATTTGTAGATTTTTTTAAATGATGGCCATTCTGACAGGTGGGAGGTGGTACCTCATTGTAGTTTTGGTTTGCATTTTTCTAATAATTACTAATGTTGAGAATTTTTTCATGTACCTGTTAACCATCAGTATGTCTTCTTGGAGAAATATCCGTTTAGGTCTTCTGCCCATTTTATGAGTGAATTGTTCGGTTTTTTGTTTTTTGTTTGTTTGTTTGTTTGTTTGTTTGTTTTAGCTCTATGAGCTCTTTGGATATTTTGGAAGTTAATCCCTTGTCAATTGCATCATTTGCAAATATTTTATCCCATTCTATTAGTTGTCTTTTCATTTTGTTTATGATTTCTTGGGCATATGTCTTAAGTAGCACTGATTTCAACATTGAGGGTCCATTTCCAAAATCCATTATACTTAATAAAAAAAGTTGCTAATTTTAGCAGTGAAACTTGATTTCTAATATCCATTGTGCTAATTCATGAAGCGTCTACTTTTGATCAGAAATAATGATAGTTGAAGTGTTTGTAGTGGCTCTAGAGTGTTCCCTTATTCTAATTAAATGCTAGCTGAGCATCCTGATAAAGGCAACCTACTGTCTCTAGAGCTGAATATACACTGATATGATGTCTCACCATGTTTGCCAGAATATTTACAAAGAAAATACTGTTATCAGACTCATTTGCCCCTACATGCCTCTGACTGAGATTTTCCTTCCACTCTGTTTAAATGCTTGTGTAAAGATAGGCCGTCCTTCTTTCTTTCCTTCCTTCTTGTCTCTTCTCCCTGCCTTCTCTTTTCCTCTTTCATATACAGCTCATGTTTCCCCCTAACTTACAGAGATGCCCCTCATGATCCCAAGATGTAGTCATTTTCTCCTTCATCTATACCAAAATGGCCCTTCAGGCACATCATTTTTATAGCTCTTTCACTTTGAATGATGAACACTTACTAGTAAATACTTACTACTTGTACAGCATTATGAATTCAAGATTCCATACCACATTTATTTATTTGTGGAAGCAAAAGGCTCAGAGTCATGAATAAAAGAATTGTTCCAAAAATCTTTCAAGGATGTCTAGATTTTAGAATTGTCTCTAAAAATAAAAAAATATAACAGATATTTAAAGAAAAACAAGAGTATAATGTTATAGTCCATGAATAAAAGGAAACAGCAAAGAGTAAGCTGTCTTACACTGATGATTGTTTTGGTAGATGTCAGTAAGGTACTATGTAAGATTTCATTAAGGTATAGTTTATGGGAACAAGCTTAAGACTTCATTTGAAGGCGGGGGGATCTTGTGCTAGACAGGGTGAATCTACTTTTTGTTTGTTTTTCTCAGATTATAAAGTGCTTTCTTTTGCTTTTATCTCCTGTGTATGGGATTTGAGGGATGTGCTTATTCATAATGATGGCAGGGCTTGGCAGGGTAAGCTTATGCAAACACTACAATAACTAATATGATTCCTATTTGAAAGATAAAGAAAGAAATCTCTTCTAGTTCTACTTTAAGAATTATTACAGATATTGGACAAAGTGAATCAGAGCAATCTTTCATAATCTCTACCCACTGACCCTGGAAAATAAGAACTGTTCCATTTAAAGCATTTGCAATAAATTGGTATCTATACAGTCTTATGTCATAGAATTTATTTTTCATTCTTCTTCAGTTATAAGGTTACTGACTATTAAGTGTTTCAGGAATCATTGTCCTCATGATGGAACATTGTCTTCGGTGACACACAGTACTTCCATAAAATCATTTAGAAACACCCTCGGGTTTTTTGTTTGTTTGGGGGTATTTTTTGGTGGTGGTAATTAGATAATTTGCCTACACGTGAATTATCTAGACTGTGTTTTTGAGTTTCAGAAGGAGAAACTGATATAGCTGATTTTGGTGTATACTTTACTCAAAATCGTAAGCTAAGTGATAGGAATCAAGCTTTTTTACTCCAAATCTCATGTTCTCTATAGCATGCTGCCAACTCTTACCCTCTTTTTTCTTTTTTTCCCCTAGTTTTATTGAGAAATAATTGACATACATCATTTTGCAAGTTCAAGGCATATAACCTAATGGTTTGAATTACATGGATTATGAAAAAAGTACCATAATAGGCTCAGCTAATATCCATCTTCACATATAGATACAATAAAAATAAAAGAAAGAAAAAAGGAAAAAACTTCTCCTTGTGATGAGAACTCATATGATTTACTGTCTATTAACAACTTCCCTGTATAATAAACAGCAGTGTTAGGTATAGTCATGTTGTACATTATATCCATAGTACTTACTTATTTTATAACTAGAAATTTGTAACTTTTGACCACTTTCCTCCAATATTGCCTCTTCTACCCTCCACCTCTGACAACTATAAGTTTGGTCTTTTTTCCATGAGTTTAAGTTTCAAAACTACAAAGCATTTATGAAAGAAATTGTAGAAGACACAAACAAGTGGAAAGGTATCCTGTGTTCATGGATTGAAAAAATAATTCTGTTAAAATGGCAATTCTAGCAAAAGCCTTCTGTAGATGCAATGCAATCCCTATCAAGGGTCCAGATGCGTTTTTTACAGAAGTAGAAAATACACTACTTAAATTAACATGGACCCATGAAAGACTCTAAATAGCAAAAGAAATCCTGAGAAAGAATAAAGCAGGAGTTATCAGGCTTCATGCTCAGATGGTAAAACATCTGCCTACAATGTGGGAGACCTGGGTCCAGAAGATCCTCTGGAGAAGGAAATGGCAACCCACTCCAGTACTCTTGCCTGGAAAATCCCATGGGCAGGGGAGCCTGGTTAGCTACAGTCCATAGGGTTGCAAAGAGTAGGACACGACTGAGTGAAGAGTGACTTCACTTCACTATCACACTTCAAAACAGTATATGTGTATGTATGTGTATATATATATATATATAGGCATAAAAAGACAAGTAGACCAATGGGATAGAATGAGAACACAGAAATAAACCCAAGCAAATATGGTGTTACCCTCCTAATTAAGACTTTTACCATCTACGCTGCCCACTGTCCTCTTAAGAATTCAAAGGAAACTAACTAGTATCTACTGAATACCTGCTTTGGGCCAAGCATTTCACTGTATGGTGGAGACTCATTTAATCCTAGACATGTTCTTCCAGTTCAGTTCAGTTCAGTCACTCAGTCGTGTCCAACTCTTTGCGACCCCATGAGTCACAGCATGCCAGGCCTCCCTGTCCATCACCAACTCTCTGAGTTCACTCAAACTCATGTCCATCGAGTCGGGGATGCCATACAGCCATCTCATCCTCTGTCATCCCCTTCTCCTCCTGCCCAATCCCTCCAAGCATCAGAGTCTTTTCCAATGAGTCAACTCTTCGCATGAGGTGGCTGAAGTACTGGAGTTTCAGCTTTAGCATCAGTCCTTCCAATGAACACCCAGGACTGATCTCCTTTAGGATGGACTGGTTGGATCTCCTTGCAGTCCAAGGGACTCTCAAGAGTCTTCTCCAACACCACAGTTCAAAAGCATCCATTCTTCAGCGCTCAGCCTTCTTCACAGTCCAACTCTCACATCTATACATGACCACTGGAAAAACCATAGCCTTTACTAGATGGACCTTTGTTGGCAAAGTAACGTCTCTGCTCTTCAATATGCTATCTAGGTTGGTCATAACTTTTCTTCCAAGGAGTAAGCGTCTTTTAATATCATGGCTGTAATCACCACCTGCAGTGATTTTGAACCCAAAAGACTAAAGTCTGACACTGTTTCCACTGTTTCCTCATCTATTTCCCATGAAGTGATGGGACCAGATGCCATGACCTTCGTTTTCTGAATAGGGAGCTGCAGTTTTATAGATCTGGAAATGAACTCTCAAATGAGTAAAATAAAATTAATGGCAGTCTGAATTTAAGCTCAGCTGCTGTTCTTTTCCTTCACTGTATCATACCGTAGATATTTTAATTAGTGACACATTTCAGTATTCAAGGTCCTATGGAATCAAATAGTCCAGAAGAATACCAAGTAATCAAACATGTAAACTAGAACAATATTGTTAAATTTTCAAACTGTAAAAATCAAGCAGATTTATTTTAGAATATAATGGTCAGAGGCTGCCCTGACATGAAAAGTGGAATTTATTAAAACAATGACATTCAGTAATCACAAAATCAAAATATTAATATGTGCATTATGTTTTTTATTCAAAGATATATTTCTGCAGATGTTTTAAATGAAAAACTATTAGTTGGAAATGTAAGAAAACATATAAAGGTCAAGTCTGAAATACAAGAAAGAAATGATTTAATTTTTTAAAAAAAACTCTTATTTATTCAAATTATATCAATGCTAGTTGTTAATGATCACATAATTCTCTGCTAATGTACTACATGCAAATGTAGAAATCATCTTTAAAATGAAATACACTGTTTATCACGGAACCCTGCCCCAGTCTCATTTTGGTAATCCATTTGTTGAATAATAGCCTCTGTCACTAGTCAGTTTCACATATGTGACTTATAAATATTTGAAAATAAATTTTAAAAAGAAATGGCCACCTGCCAATAACATCTGACAACTATTCAATAGGTATTTAAAGGTTAAAAACTCCCAAAGACCTGAATGTAAATCTCAAGCCATTCATATTATCAGTAAATCTCTTTCCTAGTGCACATTCAATATAGCCACCACCTTCATCTTGATAAGGGAGTCTTCATTCTACATTTTCTTAAAAGCTCTATTGTTCTAAAAAAAAAATCCATGGATTGTTTGGCTTCTCAGTCTTTCTAAAGAGAATTGACTAATATCCTCTCATATGTCAAAAAGAAAAATGTTTATTTATCATTTATCTAAACCACTTTTTTAGTCCTGATACAGAGTTCTATATTTTCCTTCTCTCATCAAAATTTCTTAATAATGTTTTTAATTTGTATTTTTATTTCTTCAGTCTCCAGAGTCCAAGCTTTTTTCTCCTCAAATACATCTTTTTATAAAACATAGTAGTTGATTCAGTAAATTGAAGGAGAAAATTCTACTGGACTAATTGTTTGACTTAAAGTAACAAAGCAGCTAGCTAATTGATTAGGTTTGGTATTTTTTGTTTCTCTTTTTACCCCCAGCTTTATTGAGATATAATTGACATATACCATTGTATACGTTCAAGATGTACAACGTGACAATTTGACACACATATACATTGTGAAATGATTGCCACAATAACATTACCTAACATATCCATCACTGCACATAAATATTTCTTTTTGTAGTGAGAACAATTAAGATCTACTTTCTGCCACACTCAAGTATATAATACAGTATTGTTAACCAAGCTTTCTATGTATCCCTAGAAATTATTCATCTTATAGCTGGAAGTTTATTTATTTTGACCAGCATGTCCCCACTCCCAGCCCCTGACAACCACCATTCTACTCTCTTTTTCCATTAGTTCAGCTTTTGCAATTCCACATTGTAAGTGAGATCATTCAATATTTGGCTTTCTCTGTCTGACTTGTTTCACTTAAGCATAATGCCCTCAAGGCCCACCCAAATAAAATAGGTTTCCTTCATTGTTATGGCTGAATAATATTTTACAAAACAATATTCTACTGTGTTCATATTTTATGTTCATATTTTTTGGCCATACCATGTGTCATGTGGGATCTTTAGTTCCCTGACCAGGGATCAAACCTGTGCCCCTGCATTAGGAGCAGAGAGTCTTAACCACTGGACTTCCAGGGAAGTCCCCTAGCCTTTATTATTGAAGTATTTTCTTTCTACCAACTTTTTGAGAACTTTTATAATGAAGTTATAAACTGTTTTGTCACATCCTTTTTTCTGAATCTATTGACAGGATCATATGATTTTTATTCCTCATTCTATTAATGTGGCATACCACATTTATTGATTTGCACATGTTGATCCATCCTTGCATCCCAGGAATAAATCCCACTTGATCATGTTGTATTATCTGTTTAAGGTACAGTAGAATTTGGTTTGCTAGTATTTTGTTGAGAATTTCTGTATCTATATTCATTAGGGCTATTGATTTGTAGTTTTCTTGTAGTATTCTTACCTGGCTTTTGTATCAGGATAATGCTGGCATCATAAAATTCATTTAGATGTGTTCCCTCCTCTTTTATTTTTTCCTTGGAAGAGTTTGCAAAGGATTACGTTATTTCTTCTTTAAATATTTGGTAGAATTTACCAGCCAAAGTGGTTACTAGCTTGAGAATTTCTGTCTGGTTCTTCTTTATGGTTTCTGTTTCTTTATTAAATGGAAGATCCCCTGGAGAAGGGAACAACTGCCCACTCCAGTATTCTGACCTGGAGAATTCCATGGACTGCATAGTCCATGGGATCACAAAGAGTTGGACACAACTTCGTGACTTTCACATTTTATTCATGCATTATTTTCCTGACTTCGTTAAACTGCCTGTATTTATTTTCACTGATTTTCTTTAAGATGATTATTTTTACTTTTTTATCTCACAAGTTGTAGACCTCCATTTCTTAGGTGTTGGTTACCGGCACATTATTACTTTCCTTAGGTGATACCATATTTGCCTGATTCTTTGTGATCCATGTATCCTTGCATTGGTGTCTGTACATTTGAAAAAGGAAATATCTTTTCTAGTCTTTAAAGACTGACTTTAGCAGGTAAAGTTCTGTCTGTTCCCCAGGCCAATGCAATTACTTCCAGAAACCTAATCATTCTGGGTTGGAGCTCAGGTTCATACGGGTCCTATCTGGTCTCTGGGTGGATAGGAATACCTCTAGAACCTTGTTCAGTAGTATAGCACTTGGACAGGTTTTCACTTCAGGATCCACAGTTATGTCTTCAGTTGGAGGACCTATTACCAGGAGTGTGGATGGGTATGGCTCCCACCAGGTCACTGGGATGGCTAATGCCTGATCATTGGATGGGTCCTTGGGTGGGCAGGACTGGCTCTGTGCTGCAGAAGAGAGGATACATGCACATGATATCTTATTTGACCATCTTGATGACTTCATTCCTACTTTTCTTTTTTTGTGGGACATTACAGTGAGAATCTCTTGAGAATCATGGAAAGAGTAAACCAATGACTATATGAGAACCTATGAATATTATTAGAAAAGTTGGGTATGTCAACTGCTTTCCATCTCTGCAGTCAACAGAATTATACTTGAGGGTTTAAATTACAGAAAATAACATTTAGAGAATAAAGTTCAGAAAAAGATATAGATTTTGGTACTATCCTTCTATGACATTTAATTTGTTTTCAGCTATTTATAAACTTAAGTTGAATTTGAAAGATCACAGTCCTATCCTTTAAAAATCTTAGCATAATTTTGTTTTTTCTATGATTATAAAAAATCTCACATTTTCAATTTCTTATACACATTAAGATTAGTCAATATGCATTCTTACAGACATAAAAATTATCTAAGAGATATTTCCCATGACTCTGATTCAGCAGGTAACTGAGAAAAAAGCAGAAACCTTAGAATCCATACGTTTTTGACTCAAGAAACGTTACTGCATTAAGCATGATATATGACATGGTATTTTCAGTCTGATAATTTTCAAATCAGGAGTTTGCTTCTGTTGGTAAATAAATGCCTAGCCCAGTACTGCACTGACATAGACTCTGGGGAGAGAAATTAGATATCAATCAAGTGTTCATTGATTTGAGAAAGGATGCTGCTGTAGCTGCTTGCAAGGGGCCTTTTAGTCCTATTTCTTACCAGAATAACCTCCATGTGAACATCTCCTTTTTACCTGGGGGATATTAGCTTAAATCTTGCAAACTCATCCAGATGACATAAAGAGATAGAAAACTGACTGAGACCACAGTACCTATTCCTGGGGTTCATTTAATCTTAATATGGTTACTGACTATATTAGTCTAGGTACGAATTTATCCCCTTTTTGATGAAAGTGTGGATTTTCATGGATTTTCATCTTATTTCTAGATAAAATAGAGTACATACCTTGTAAGTATCAAGTCCCCTTATCATGGAGCTGAGGCTATAGTGTGTAGGCTTTGTGATTCTTTTGATCAGTTATCTGGCAGCTGACTGCAATTCTTTGATACCTTTCAGACCTTGGAGTACCTATGAAAGTGGAAGTGTGGTCACTCAGTCATGTCCGACTCTTTGCAACCCCATGGACTGTAGCCCACCAGGCTCCTCTGTCCATGGAATTCTCCAGGCAAGAATGCTGGAGTGGGTTGCCATTCCCTTCTCCAGAGGGATCTTCACAACCCAGGGATTGAACCCAGGTCTCCTGCATCACAGGCAGATTCTTTACCATTTGAGCTACCTGGGAAGCTCCAATACCTATGCCTGGAGTACCTATACTCTGTTGTAAAGCAGAGTTTCTCAAAGTGTTGCCCCTGGGCTGGCAGCAGTTATCACTTGAGAGTTTTCTATAAATTCCAGTTCTAAGGACCTATTCTAGATATTCTGAATTGAAAACTCCAGAGGTGGGCCCTATCAGTCTGTATTTTAGCAAGTCTTCCAAATTGTTGCCATTCATGCTTAAGTATGAAAACCACTTTTTCAGAGAAGCTTACAAGGACTCTGAGCCTTCAATGAGTCACAATAAGAAAATACAGTTCAAGATTATTCCAAAGAAACTTTGCTAAACTTTGACCCTGTCACTCCTAGTAATTGCTTGAGGAGTCCAGGCAACTTGGAGTATGTATCACCAAAGCCACCTCTCCTAGGAAAGTCCAAATCTTGAGAAAATCTCTCCATTAGCCATAGATATATGTCACGTGATACCCAAACGAGAGGCCATTCATTCATTTAATCAACAGATATGTTTGAGCATCTACTAATCCCTAGTCATATATCTGAATCAAGGATCTTGTGGTCAAAGAAAGAAGATAAGATATGAGCACAATAATATAATATGTGGTAAAAGAGATTACCTTCAACTCAAAGATATCAGACTTAAATTGAAAGGAAACTAACTGCAGAGATAGCTGCTGACTTTTTGACAATGGGTAGCCATGAGTATTTTTCAAGCTACCATAAATGTAATCAGTTGTGAGGTTTGAAAAAATAAAATTTCTGATTCTATGTGGAATGGGCCAGAAGAATAAGGAAACAGAGAGGAAAGACCCAATAAAATATAATTATAGCAGCTGAGGAGAGAGTAGGACCTCACCCTGGATGGAAACAATCCAAAGGATTTTTACCAGTGAATGGCTGTGAGATTATTGCTAATGAAAAGAGATAAATGAAACATGCATCTGACATTTAGAGACTATAGACATGAAATTCTTATGTTACTAAAATTTAAGTGAAATGAAACATGAAGAACAAAGCTTGAGATGGAAAGTTTGTTTGGTTGTGAACATGTGTCCAGGTTACAGATTCATGAGAAAGAATCCAAGATTGGACATCTAAGTTAGGGAGACATCTACATAGACGTGGTTGTTGATGCAATGGGAGAAAAAGAGATTTTTAAGGGAATGTAGGCTGAGAGACAAATGAAACAGGCCACAGAAAACATCTTAAGAAATGACAGCATTTATGAATTGGAAGAGACATGTCCATGCATGAGGCAGGAGAACCAGAAAGTGTCATGTAAGCAAAAGTGACATCCATCTGGAACTTAATAGTATTGGTGGACCAGTTGTTTACATGTGGTCATAAGTGCACTGTTCTCTTTGGTGTTCATATCGATCTGGTTTTCAAATGCTTTTGAGCCTATACAAAACAAAAGGTGAAGAATGAGGATCTAGTCATTACCCATCCCAGATTTGGGCAAACTTCAGTACTTTATAGTACTTTGTAAAAAATTAGAAGAGAAATAATCCCAGAAAAAGAATAGTATATGCATGAAATCATTCTGCAATCTTCAGTCTGGCTTAAAGAGTCCTCCCATTGGCCCATGACACTTGTACTATTCTTTGCAACAATTTTATCCTCTGGAAATAGATTGTGGACTTGTCTATGTCTTCTACTAGACTGGAAGTTACTGACCCATATTGTGAAGGAAGATTTTATATCATAGATATGGCATATGATTATCTGATAAATGGACATTTTAATTAAATATTAACTGGTATTATATTGTAGCTTTATTGTGTGCTATTTTCTATTATTTCTTACTCAAGTATTTACATCAACAAAGTGGTACCACTATAGACCACTGGCATATCTGCATAGACATGGTATCATAAATATAATTATCATTTTTGTGAAAATTGAATTACTGTGTACAGCTATATCCTGCTTAAAGAATAAAGAAAATGCCAAATACCCAAATATGGCATGATTGGGATGATTACTTTTTTTTATTACCTGAAAGTTGCTTTTAAAAATTTTTCCATAGCTAAAGGTTTTTTATTTCCCCAGGGATCCTATAGTAGAGTTGCTAGTTTCTTATATGCCTGTGTTAACTTTAAGTGAAGTAAACAGTTCTCTGAGTTTTCCATAACAAGCTATAGAATGACTTCTAGGTAGTTCAGGATTATCAGACTACTAAATGAACATACATATGTACCTTCAGAAGTGAGTTTTAGTGTCTTTGAAGTCAAAAGGAGTGTCCCAGAGCCACCCAGAGCAAGTCATGGATGCCCCTCTATCTGATATTTTATACCCCAAATATTTTATGTTTTCTATACCAAACGCCAAGATCCTTTTGTTCTGAAATATAAGAGTGTTTCAACTCAACTTGATCTAATAATCAAATAATAACAATGACAATCATCAAGGAAGCACAGAAGAGACCTAAGCATATTGATATTGATAGACACAGCCTACTGATAGTATTTAGAATTGAGGTGAATTATGAATCCTGATATCACACTCTGAAAAGGAAATTGACAGATGAGATTCTGCAGAAGATCAATGACTTCTTGTTGTAGGAAAAAACAAATGAGAATTTTGGGATGTTTATGCTAAGATAAAGATAATGCACAATAGTAGTCAGCAAATATTTGAAGGGTTCGCATGTAAAAATGGAGAAGAATGAGGAAAGAAATCAAATTTTAGAACTAAGTTTAATTCATTTGTTTTTTTATTATAATTTTTGATTCAGTCAAACTGATTAACATGATGAAATAAAATTAGGCAGTAATTTACATGTAAGATAAGTGAAGATCAGGAAAACAATATGTTTTTCTATAATAATTTAGCATATTAATAGTCTTAATACTGAACTCCAAGAACCAGCTCCCAGAGAAAAATTAATTATTCCAAGTTTTGTTTTATCTTTTCCCCAAAAGAAAATCAGCACAATGCACACAACCTAAAAACTATTCCTCAAGCCAGCCAAGCCAATTTCAATTTTCCTTCTTTTTTTTCAACAGGGTAAAATCATCAAAGGAAGGATTAGATGAAATGTACAATTACATAGAATAAGAACATATTATCCAAATATGTGGCTATTATAAGCTGTCAAAATTCTCTATGATCTGTGCATCAAAAATGTTTAATGTTAACATTTCATTGCTATTTTCATTAATTTTTCTCCTACTGTCTTAATAACAACAAACTGTAACTCCTTTATACCCCCAAATTCATTCCACGATACTTGTCATTATTGAATTATTAATGAAAATTAATAACTTCTTCCTCTGGTCTCCGAGAAGTGGGACATTTGGAGATACTTATGAAATAAGGTGATTGTTCTCATGTCCTATTGCTTTCTTTGTAGTGACTTCAGCTTTACTCTGTAATGTTCTTGACAGATAATAAAGATTACGATGCATACTTATCATATACCAAAGTGGATCCTGACCAGTGGAATCAAGAGACTGGGGAAGAAGAACGCTTTGCTCTTGAAATCCTTCCTGATATGCTTGAAAAGCATTATGGATATAAGTTGTTTATACCAGATAGAGATTTAATCCCAACTGGAAGTAAGTTAATGTTTTCATTTAAGAGTGTTTGTGTCCTTGTATCTGTCTGTGTAGTCATCATTTTTAGACAAAATTTTAACTTTTGCTGCTTTTACATCTGTCAGTTTCTCAAGAAAGAAATGGCATGATATGTTCAAATGAAAAATAAGTTTTGATACCCCTGAGGAAGCCACTTCCACTATTCTATAAAGCATCTCATATTATGAGCCTTGACATTTTAAAAAACCAAATGAGAGATTTGTACCTGGGAAAATATTTCAGTCACCGAGAGAAGCAAAAGCCCCATCCTCTATTCTAAGTGATCATTGGCTATTTTCATCTTCTCAAGGGTTTACCTAACAACCAACACTTCTCATTTTCATGCGTGAAAGAGAATCCATTGGGGCTTTCTGGACCAAATGTTCAATTTACTTATTCTGATAAACTCTTTTCTCTGTTGTAGCATACATTGAAGACGTGGCAAGGTGTGTAGATCAGAGCAAGCGGCTGATTATTGTCATGACCCCAAATTACGTAGTCAGAAGAGGCTGGAGCATCTTTGAGCTGGAGACCAGACTTCGAAACATGCTTGTGACTGGAGAGATTAAAGTGATACTCATCGAGTGCAGTGAACTGCGAGGAATTATGAACTACCAGGAGGTGGAGGCCCTCAAGCACACCATCAAGCTCCTGACCGTTATTAAGTGGCATGGACCAAAATGCAACAAGTTGAACTCTAAGTTCTGGAAACGTTTACAATACGAAATGCCTTTTAAGAGGATAGAACCCATTACACATGAGCAGGCTTTAGATGTTAGTGAGCAGGGGCCTTTTGGGGAGCTGCAGACTGTCTCAGCCATCTCCATGGCTGCCGCCACCTCCACAGCTCTAGCCACTGCCCATCCAGATCTCCGATCCACCTTTCACAACACTTACCATTCACAAATGCGTCAGAAACACTACTACCGAAGCTACGAGTATGACGTACCTCCTACTGGCACCCTGCCTCTTACCTCCATAGGCAATCAGCATACCTATTGTAACATCCCTATGACACTCATCAACGGGCAGCGGCCACAGACAAAATCGAGCAGGGAGCAGAATCCAGACGAGGCCCACACAAACAGTGCCATCCTGCCGCTGTTGCCACGGGAGACCAGTATATCCAGTGTGATCTGGTGACAGAAAAGCAAGGGACACCCTGTCCCTGGGAGTTTGAGTAAAGTCTGCAGTCCAGTGCCTGGAACTAAATCCTCGACTGCTGCTGTTTAAAAAACAAAAACAAAAACATGCATTACAATCTCTAGAACATGAGGAAAAACAGGGTCTTGTACATATGTTTTTTGCAATTTCTTTGTAGCATCAGTGTCTTCCTGTTTTACCATGTCTCTTACCATTACATTTTTTGACTTTGTTTTATATGTCATTGGAATTTGTAAATTTACCTTTTTTTAAAGAAGAGACTTATGTATAGATAGAAAACCCTTTTTTGCTTCATTAGTTTAGTTTTAGAATGGGTTTTTATTTCCTTTCCTTGATTTTTGTTTTGCTTTTAACATTTCCTTGGGGTGCTTGGACAAATCTATCCGATGGGACAAGGAGCACCGGATCCTCTCTTGGGTTCTACCTAGGATCAGCAGGGCCATGTGGGCCTTCAGAAAGCAGTGCAACGAATGCCAGCATTGCCACTCGGGAAAAAAAAAATGAGAACACTTGCTCATAGGAGGGCCCCACCAATCAGAGCCCTGAATCTCTTCCTTGTCCCACCTCATTCCCCACCTCTACCCTTCTAATGGTGGCATGACGTGTAAACTCTGAGAAGGGGTAGGGGGGTGGGGTCTAACTGTCTTAACATTTAATTCACTGCTCGTCAGAATACACTCCAGACCCAAAAGTGTGCTAGTCACTTGACAGTGACCACTACAGAGTGCTAAGAAGAGAAGATCAAGGGCATGAAAATGGGGGAGAGTGTGCTGTTTCCGTTTTTTAAATGAGTTGATGTACCCTTATATAAATATATATATATATATATATATATAAACACAGAACAAAACAAAAGAAACAAAAACAAAAAAAAAAAAACAAAAAAAAACAAACAAACAAAAAAACAAAACAAAAAAATCAAGCCCTATATTTGATCACTTCCTGGAAAGGCATGAATGTGTTTGTGGCTGTTTTTGTTTACTATTCTACTTCCTCTTTTCCCTCTATGATTTTCTGCAAATGAGATTATGTGCAAATGCCAGGCAAGTTAACTCAAAAGGGTGAATCAACACAAGTCAAAATGAAATTTACATTGAAGGCTTCCAAACCAAAGGGAAGGACAGGATGTGTCATCAAAATATGTTTTGTCACCTTGTATTATAGAAAGTGTTATTTTCTAAAGAGTCAGTGCAAATCTGTGAAACTTATTATGGGGTCCCCTTGTATTTAAATGTTACTTCACTGTATTTAATTTTCAGTGCTGTAATCAGAATCAAGTGTTTGGTTTCAGTTTGTGAACATAAGCAACACTTATTAATCTCAAAGTGTTTATATAAGAACTCAGGAGGTCAAACATATGAATACCAACAGAAATCAGTATTTTCAAAATAAACATTATTTACACAAAATAGTTTTTAAATTAGATGAGAAAGTATTTAAAATAATTTTACTGTATAAAGAATTAGTTTTATTTTAACTGTATAATTCTGTCAGAAACAGAAAGCTGATGCTCCCAGGAAATTCATCTCTTACCATTTAGCTTTATGTTTGAAATCAATGACATAAGTAGCTAATACATATTCATGTTGAAGATGATACAAAATCAATCCTAAGGGAACTTGCAGAGGGCAAAATTGCTAAAGGGAAATATTACCTAAGTAGCTTTTAGTTTTTAAAAAAATCGATGTGATGAAAACACTGATAATAGAACTTACGCATTACTTTAGTGATTCAATGTAGGAACTTCATTCCAGCCATTGTCCGTGGGCTTGTGTAGTGACTATTGTATGTTTGGTTTATTCCTACCACCAGATAATGAAAAAACGATTCTACAGTTTTGGTCACAATACTAAGGTATGAGTTGGCCACACACACAAAAATGTAAACTTCAGTAGAGTTCATTGGTGAGGGTAAAACTGAATTGCAAATGTATGAGAGATGATTATAAGAATTTTGTAAAGCTGCGAATATCTCATGTTTGTGTGACAAGGTAAAGGAGCTTTAGGATGTGCGTTGGTTTTTATTTGCTAAAAAAAAAAAAAAATGTTTATTTCCCTGACAACTTGCCTGGGTCCTTGTCCACAATCTGTTCTTTTTATTCCCGTGCTCCCCTTGGACCTGTGTCACATTTTCACAAACCAGAAGTGAAGCTGCAAGGACACATAAACGTTAAGGTCAGCTTTGCACATTGGGTTATTTTCAGAATTCAAGAAGGCCATTGTTTATAATATGGACACCTGTCAGGGACTGGTAGCAGTGACCTCACTGGACTGGATTCCAGATTCCCCCAGTGCTCAGAAAACTGTAAACATGGCAATGGCCTGGTTTATTTCTTTGTTTTTTTCTTTTTTTTAAATTTTTTAAAATGCACGATGGAAGTGTGGAATAACTGTAGAGGAAGTATTCAGACCACAGTCATATTTTAGGCATCCATAGGTGTTAATTTAGCTGCATTGGGAGTACATTTTTTGTTCTATTTTTAGTGTAGATTTCAGCACTTTGAATAGCATGATTCAGGGGTTGATGGGTAATATTTTATATTCTCACAACTTAAAAAATGCTTTTCTTTTTCCTCTAATGCTTTGTCATATTTCTAGAAATGGAAGAAGAAGTTCTCTGTGGCTTTAGAAACATTCCTCCCGAGTATTCTCTATCAGCTACACGTGAGAACAAATGAAGGGAGCTGTCATGTGTTCACGTGCTCTATGTTTAACAAAAGTTATGTTAGAATTCACAATAAAGAGAGAAAAAAAATGTATTTTCCCTAGTGCTTAGGTTTCATCCTTCTCTTTTTTTCTGTGGGGGCTGTGGGGGATAAGAATATTCTAGTTGTAAAAACACAGAAGAAAGTATGAATTTGTTAGCCAAGCTGAGGGAGATAATGGACGTCTGGACCTGGATATGTGTGATGTTTGGTATTGCTTGTTTTTCATCATTTGCTACTCAGACTGCAAGTGACATGTTACGGATTCCTAAGTCCACCTGGTTTTTTACTGTAACCTCTACTTGCTGCCTATGAGCGTCCTACCCCTTATACTGGTGCTCAAATCTTTTATTTAATTTGTAATCCGTTCCTTAGGTCTTCTGTGGGCAGAGAAGGATTTTGTGTCTCATGCAGCCAGCTGATTTAAGATCAAGTATATGAAATAAATCCGAGACACAATAACCTAAGATACCTGAACCTACTCTATTTCTATAGCTAAATCCCTGATTGTTTCAGTCAACTATTTTGTGTTGATTACTTTCTTCATAGTATATGCATTTGAACCCTACTGACTTAAATACCTAAATACTTCTTCCTTCCTTGTTTCATTACTATTTAGCATTTTATAACAAAAACAGATGTTAACTGAGAGCTGACCCTAAACGCCAAGTAAGTTTTGTTTCTCCTAGAATAGTCATTAACTTTGACAGGTACCACTTAAGTAAATTAAGATCACCACTTCTAAGAAAACATTCATTCGTATACTTGTAAATTATTTTCAGGTTCTGGATGCCCTAGTTCTCCTTTTTGTAAGAAGTATTTTTCATCTTGTGCTTAATTTCTTTCTTGTTTTAATTTAGTTTATAGCATTAGTCCCAGAAGAAAGCTTATTGAAATTCAAAGATCACTGATACCATGCAAGCAAAATGACAGACTGGAACTAAGAGAACATAGAGACACAGAAGCAGAAAATCCCTTACTGTTTCTGGTCTGAACTTACTTGATCATTGTTCCCGTTATTAAATGGGTTAGAAATTCTATCTACAGACACATACTCCCTATTACTAAAGAATTTTTTTAACAACATATACAGTTATTACAAAGAGATGATGATGCAACTGAGTTCCCTAAAAGGAGCAACTTGTCAATGGAAGCAGAGCTATTCCTTGCCTTATCACTAACCCTTCCCACTGTATTATTCTGAACAAAGAAAGCAACCAACAGTCAAATTTGCATTATCCTTAACAATAGACCTTAAAGGTGGGTTTAAGGACACCTTAAGTATGTAAGACTGATTAAAGGAAATAAGGAAGCACTTGAAATTCCAGACAGAGTTGTGAAAATGTACAAAACTGTGTTTTCTGGGATGTAAGTCTCAAAGACATCCATCACCTAAAAAGCTATGTTATTTGGATATAAAGCATGTTCTCAGAAACTGACATTGAGATAAACCACGTATCTTGCAGGAACTGTTATGGCTACTATTTCTTACCTTCATGAAAATTCAGGGAATGATTATTGTTCTTTTAACAGAGGCAATTCCAACATGACCCAACTTTGTGGGAGACTTGGTTTATAGTGAGGCAAAACTTAGATGACCCAGTAATTCACATCCATATAAATGAGAGTTGATAGTTTATTCATTTCTTAATTTACTCAAAAGATAACTGAGGGGTAGAGAATGTGAAATCATGCAATTTGGCATGATGCCTTATGTCATTAAACTTTTTTCTGGGTTGGTTTAATTGTTTTCCTACAACAAAATTAAGACGAAATAACAGTGCAGGAGTAGAACAAACAACCATTTGACATGTTTTTCCAAAGGGACCTGGTTTTCTTATGCTAAGATTTAGAGCTGGTTATATACTTGGTTTTCAGCAACTGAGTTTATGCCAGTTTCAGGATTTATGATATAACTTTGGGGCAATATGAAGAATTTTGAGAATGAACTGACATGGTGGTTATTTCAAGTTTTACTTTTTGCTCCTGGTGGGCAGCAAGATGAAAGTTGGTGCTATGTTAATTAAGATACTGTCACAAGGAACTGTAAGACCTGCCTCAGTGTGAGTAAAGAGGAGGACGATGATGGTGATGATGATGATGACGATTTCATCCTAATCTTCTCTGTTTTGTCATCATCAAACTTCAGTCACATGTATAGAAAATACCAGACTGAAAAGAAAGAACTCAGCTCTGATTTTTCCATCAAGTATTTCTTCCTTCCAGGCTCAGAACACAAAACATCTCTACAAATAAGAGACATAAAAAGAAAAATTTCCTTCTGCCCTTTAGGAAGTGCCCCTCTAAAGTCTCTTGAGTCCACTGACAAACTCATGTTTCTGCATTGTTCACTGAAATAAGTTAAGTAAGGCACTGTTGTTTTTCTACCATTCACTACCTTCACTACTTTCACAATACATCCCCCAGCGTCCACAGCCTGGAAAATCTTCTAACAAAGACAAGTCATTACACTGTATTCCCTCCACTACTAAATGAGTAGAAATCAAAGAACTGCACATGAACTTGAGACTCTTACATGTAATATTGATGTTGTGTAAATTTCAGTCTTCATAGTCCAGATAACCTTAAGTTTCAAAGGGCATGCTGGTCATTAAAAAAAAAAAAAGATTTAATGTAAAATGACATATTACATAGTGCATGATCATGTGGCAAAGTAATTTGGATCTATCCTTACTAGTCAATGAGAGTCTAAATTTGGGGAGATTGGATGTGAGTGTTTTAGGTTAATTCTCAACTGGGATGAAGACATCTTTCTGTTAGTAAACGTGGACAGTTGTCCATAAACCTCGCAACATATGCTCCTGGTAGCTAGAATCCTTAGTGTGTTTTTTCCACTGAAGTAGTGGAGATATGTTCATATAATCTGCTATTAAATTGTAAAAACTTTTACATTTTCAGAGTTTGAGAGAACCCAAATAGGAAAATGAATTTGGTCATTTTCCTCTGCTGGTGTTCAAATCAAATTTTAAACTCAGACGCTTTCAGATATGTTCAACAGTCAGTAAAAAGTGCATTTTCCATAGTGTTTCCCTTTAGTTTTGCCTACCCTCTTTGATTTTGTACAATCTAGAATGTATGTAACATGCGTAGGTGATGGAGGCACTCCTTTTTTTCTTAGAATACTTACAATTATATATTTGGTTTTGCTTTGACTAGCAATAGGACAATAGACAAATACAAGTGTAAAAATGAGAAATTTTAAACTTGAATTATAATTTGTGTTTTATAGTCGTTTCATAAGTCTGTTGCTCTCTATGAGTATGCTCTCTATATATCCTGTAAAAATAAATTTATATGTTACATAGAAATTCAAGAAATTAAATTATTTATTAAGCTACATATGTTTCTTCTGGTTTCTACCTGATCATAGATGAAAATAAATTAAAAAATGTGTTGTTGGAACCTATGTAAGTACCTTCGTTAATTTGACAACTCTTGTTATATTTCTCTTTCCCTCTCTGTTTATGTCTGTATATGCTTATAATTCTTAGATATAATTCATATTAAGATTATGGAGAAAGGGACTTAAGAACTGGCCAACTGGCTGAACAAAAAGAAAAACTTTGTTAAAAACTCAAGTTCACTTACAATCCTTCTTTATTTTCTTCACTTCTCAATTTTTGAGAAATTTGAGTCACAAATTCAATCTCTTAAAAGTTATTATCATGTTAATGATCTTTTCAAGGTTAAATTCTGCATTTTCCTTTCATCTATTTCATACAATCCTTTGAGGAACAGAAATGAAAGGGATGGCAACATGTAAATCTTCTTTGCTGCTTCTTTTCCTTACTTCTTGATCCCCAGGTACTTTATTCCTTTCTTTTTAAGGTACCACTCACATAAGGACAGGCTTTCCAGGTGGCTCAGTGGTAAAGAACCTGCCTGCCAAAGCAGGAGACACAGGAGCCACGGGTTCAATCCCTGGGTCAGGAAAATCCCCTGGAGGAGGAAATGGCAACCCACTCCAGTATTCTTGCCTAGAAAAATCACATGGACAGAAAAGCCTGGTGGGCTACAGTCCATGGGATCACAGAGAGTCAGAGACGACTTAGCGACTGAGTATGCACGCACGTAAGGACCTTAAAATAAAGTCCCCTCAGGTAATATTTTAAAATGATCAACATCTTTAATCAGTGTTTGTTTTTTTTTTCCAACTCGGTTTCCACCTAGTTGTCGTGCATACTTACTCCTAAAAGGAAATATTTTTGCCCTTTTCATTTTATGTCAAAGATAAATAAAATTGTTATTTATTTATTTGGGGGAGGGGAAAAGTGGTAAATCTTTCCATCACAAGGATAACAAGTGAATAACCATAAACTTTTTAGAATAAATGGGCTGTTTCAGCAAAATTCACATCTTAGCACAGCCTTTTAAGAAGCACTTATTAAAGATGAAGCAGAGATAAGTTATTATGAAAAATGGAAAGTAATATTTTTAAAAACTTAAGATTATTTCAGATTGAATGTCAAAGTAATTGATAAATTTAAAATTTCATAAAGTCATTTCTACCTCAATAGGGTTTTTCAGTGTGAAAAAAATAACTTCTACTGAGAAAGTAAAATGTTGTATGAGTTATGACTCAGTGTATATTTTATATATTATATTTTAAATTGTGAGTCATAGGAACTGACCTGTTTTTAAAAATACCAGGAGAGAACTCTATAGTTGAAGAACATTTGGGACTATGTGTGCGCATCACACACACACATACACACACACACATAAATTCTCAGAAACTTTGGATTACATTCATATTATTAACAACTGGTTAAAAAACTGATACTCATGAAACATCTTTCTTATTTCTAGAAGACTGCTAATTTATATGGTATCCGCATCTACTAGAAAAATAGAAACATACAATGAGGCAAATATTCAGAAAATTAAAATAGTAGTAACCCAATCACTTAGTGCTGTGGGATTTTTATCATGTATGTATGCCTGTAGAGTAATGCAAGCAAATTCGTTGATTAAGCTTACATTTTCAATCACTGTTTAATGTTCAGTAATACTGATGTATGGAGGAGGGTGGGGTGAAATTCTGAAGGATAAAGAATATCTAAATTTGATGACTACTTTAGCCAATTGTTTGCCCAAATTAGGGATTTTTATTCCAGTGATATGTTGGTTTGAGATGGTACACAGAGGGAAGTTTTCATTTGAATAGTTATGTATTTGATTTAAAATGTGTTAAAATTTAAAAAAAAAACTTAAGCAGTAGATCAAAAGACTTTGTGGATACTGTTTCAGATAGTATAATATATAGTAAATAATTAAACAAAAACATAGGTAAATAATAGTCTAGGAAAGGTGATATATGGCAAAAGTCATCAAAATGGTTTGTGAATGACTGGATTATGGAAAAACTGCTAAGGCAGTCCAATTTCCAACTTCTGGGAAATAAAAAAGAACATCCTCAAAATCAGAGAGCAGAATAACATGTCAAAAGCCTATGTATATGACAAACAAAACTATAAAACTTTGAAAATCAGTAGCTGGTTTACATTAAACAATGAAGTATCTCAGTTCTTCGATTGTCTGGCAAATAAAGAACTGTTTACACAACTATGAACTTCAAAGGAAGACCAAGCGCGGAATGAAAATCCTTCCTTCAGTGGCCTCAGCATGCTTTTCCTCAATAAAATGGGAAAATTATTGCTAAATGTTCTAATGAATGAATAGAAATTAGGATTTTGGCATGCTCGATACTCTAATATAAAGGTTTGGTGAGGAGTGGAACGGTTCTTTCATAGCATCCTTCTAATGAGCCTGCTAGTAATAATTCTAAGACCTCAGTGCACCAGGGAAATTTAAAAACGTCCCAAAGTCCCAGAGATTTCAAAGGAAACTAGCCCAGTTTGTCCCTATTGTTAGTCCATTGCTTTCTTTGTTTAATATACTCCAGGTGATTCTATAACTAACAGTTGAAAACTATAGGAGCCAAACAGATGAGTCTCAAATTCTAGACTTCAGAACAGTTGCCTGGGAAGTTAGTTTAAAATGGAAATTCAGATTGAATGCCTATGGTACTAGAGTGGGATTCAGAATCTATTACTTAAGCTCCACAGGTAACTCTAACGTGGTGGCCCAAGGACCTCCCCTCTTTGAGAAACACAGGGTGTAGGGTTTATTGTTTCTATCATTACAACTGATGTTACTCTTCCGAATACAAAATTAAAGTTTGCAGCAGTTGAATGTCACCATAAACTGGGTCTTTCTTTGAATAGTTCCTCCCAGTTTGTTCGCCAGAACTCACCAATGAGGCCCCAAGAAAAGCTGAACTATATAGACAATAACAGTTTATGTGAGAATTTCTCAAAAAGAAGGACACACACACACACAAGAACTAGTCAAGACAAGCAACTTTGTCATGAAATATATGACTTGAAAAAAGTAATTGTACCATTGTAGAAGAAAAATTAATTAATAGGTAAGCATTAAATAAAAACACCTTCCTTCTAAAAAAAATACAGATCTATTGTTACTTCTCTTTCTGTTAAGGAAGAAAAAATAGCAAGATTATGCAGGGATACCAAAGATGTTGGTTGTGAAAATAAATACATCAATATAAAATGTGCTAAATTTTTTAGACTTAATTAAAAATTATTTTCCTTACAATAACAATGAATTCATAGAAAGATAAGCTCTGATGAAGACTTTCCCAAACATCCTTTAACATAAGAATTGCTTGTAGCATTTCTTAAAAGCATAGATTATTGGCTCACTCCAAAACAATTAAATTCTAGCAAATGTTTATGAGTACGTAATTTGGGGAACACTATTTCAGTGAATGACATACAGTTCAAGACTATATTGGTTCAGTGACAATAAATTTAGTTAAGTCTATGTGAGATGATCCATTAAATGCATCATCTCTCATCATTTCAGAAAAATGGCAACCTACACAACAATGACAAACCAGTTAGTTCTGTATTTCACACCTCAATCACTTATTCTAACAATATATTTCTAGCCACATAGATTTATCTCACTAGGCTAGCATTGGTCTTTATGTTCCGTGTTATGCCAGGAACGAGTATCAGTGATGAGGTTGCCAGTTTCTGTTTCTTAAGAAGAAATGTCCTATTTGATATCTGAGTCTCACAAACAAATCACATCACTCATCCTAAGTGCAAATTTCAAGGACACAGCTTCTGTTAGTTAAAAGAAAATATCCTTATATATTCTTTGTGGAGTGGCCACATCAAAGAGTTCCTAGAGAATTGGTTTCAGTTTTCCCACTCTTCATGTGTTAGTGACTTCCACAGCCACTGTAGGCCCACTTACCGTCTTTTATAACACTAGAACATCCAAAAAATCATATTCAACAGTAGAATTTTATTGAGCGCAATATAGCCTTTTTTATTTCTACACTGAACTGAAAGAGACAATATACCAATTAAGCTGGATTTCTTTTTAGAAAGCATTCTGGATAATAATAGTTCAAAACAGTCGACTTGGACAACATGAAGTATTTAGTGTGCGTGCGTGTATAAGGTATGTGCAATCTAATCGAAAATGCACGCAGGCATTACATTTAAATAACCTTAATCAATATATGGGCTACATTAGAGAAAGAGTTATAAGAATTGCCAAGATAATGTACTCCATCAGGAAATGACCCAGTGAATCATTTTGACACAGACTAAAAATAAATACCCACATTTCTGTTCAACTCACTTTTCTCTAAGAAGATGCATTTTATCTTAAAGGAGAGGGTCAGCTCATTCTTGTTTTCCCATAAAAATTCTGTGATTGTTTCCATTTCTTACTTTTTCCATTACATGGTAGCCTGGAATTATTTATTTATAAAAACAAGGAAAGGCATTGTGCTCAGCAACTATCGTAAGAAAAGTCTATGAAAGCCCCAAAGTTATTACCATGAGTTTCCTATCTTTTAGTCAATTTTATTTTCCAGGGCTGTGAAATAACTTATTTTTTCAGATTCCATTTAAATTATGTCCCGAGCAAATAACATGTCCTCAGCAAAACCTAACTTTAGAGATACAGTTACTGGTAAGTTTCTTTCTTTCTTTTTTTTTTTTTTTCAGTTTTCTCTTACTTTACAGAATCCAGGCCATCACTAAAATGAAATAGAAACACAATAGAATTAAGTGAACTTACAACCGAGGATTTTATGAGTACTGCACCTTAAGTATTCTTTGCCTTGAGGTGACCTTGTAGTCATAGTCATCTTCAAAATGGGCATCTGAATAACTTGCTGTGTATTTTCATGAGAAAACTGGACATGCAACAACAAATTACAGAAAGGGGATAGCAGATTGCTGCTGGTATAGCATTTGTGTTGATATCTTAAAAGATCTTTAAAGAAGTATACTTTCGTGTTATCTCTAAAGACTTTATGACTTAATAGGTAAGACTACATAATCGGCTCTAGCAAGTATAACCTACTTAGCATTTTGTACTTTCATTTTTACAAAGGAAGGAGATCACTCACTCACTATGAATGCTGCGTATGTTAGCAATAGAAATAGTGATTTTGTAATTTTGATTGCACTTGCCTTAAAATTTTTTCCAAAAAGAAATTATATATAACAAATATAGATGAGGATGGTTAAAGAACATTGTTTAAAAATAGGCAAGTTCTGCACTGATTATACTTTTTTACATAATTTAATGGATAATGGCAGAGTATATTTGCCAGATCCATGTAAAGAGTATATGAGCACATGATAACAGCAGTTTATATAAGCACAAGGTGTTCTATGTTTAGATTAAAAATTAACAATGATAACTTTTGGTGTGACTGCTTTAAATTTCAAAAGAGTTGGATGTTTAAAGATACATTTATTACTTGCATAAGAATATTTTTGTATAATATTGGGAAAAGTTTAAAAAATGGACTTGCTTTATGGAGTGCATTTTTCGGAGAAAATAAACAGGGTATGTGTCTAGTTTGTAAAATGTTTTCTTTCAAGATGACTCTTTCACTTGGTTAAATGCAAGGATATGATGACTTGAAGTATCTTTTTTTGTGTGAACTGAACAATACCAACAACAACAACAACAGAAATAAAGCAATGTGAATAAGTTGCGTATGCAAACTTCTTTTAATCAACGTCAGTAGATCTTGAAAACCATAGCAAGATCCATTTTTGTGAGTATAATGCTAAAAATAATTATCTAAATGTGGTTTGGTATTTGATGCAAGAATATATATCTATTATAAGAAAAATATAAAGAGTGTTTTGATTTTAGGAAAACTTTTATTCTTCATTCTCCGAAGTTATATTTATTTTCTAAAATTAAGAACAATAAGACAATTTAATAGCATGCCATGTTTCTTATTACGTGTTTATGACATCAAAGCTAATATATAAAGAAAACTCTTCCATTTATAAAAAGTTCTCTATGTACCTGGCTATTAGGGAATGCATGTCTTGGGCTAAAAAAGTTACAAGGTTTATTAGAAAGAACATATTTACAAAAAATGAAAATGGTGTACTGATATATATATATACATAAACTTACATTCTCAGAATATATATAAATATATATACACATACATACACATACATATATATCTCCTTATCATGTACCTATATTTAGTTAAATGCCCTGCTTTGAAATCTATACATGTGATTGTGAGATGGTTTGGAAACCAAGAAGTATTTCCAAAGCTGAAAATGTCTCTTGAAGATTAAAGTAAGAGGCTGGATCATTAAAGAAGACAATAATCCTAGATGTGTAGATTTTCATACATGCTCTTATAAGTATTATCCAGTAAGTGGTTTTCAGAAACTTCTATAAACTTTTTTTAGGAGTTAAATAATGAATTTATTTTAAGTTTTATTGGAGTATACTTGATTTACAAGTATAGACTGTTCTTATCACCTTGTAGGAAAGTCAAATCATAACTAAATATTGGTTTGCCCAATGTGCAATCATAAAGAGGAAAATTAGTAGAAAGAAATTAATGTCTTGATACATCTGTCTCCACCTCTGAGATACAGCTGAAGGCAAAGTCTCTGTCCTGGCCATTTTCTTCCTTGCACAGAACTAGACAGATAAATTCTGACTACTGACTTTTCCCTTTTCTGGACTCCCAGATGCCCCTTAGCCTCCTGTTACATCATCCGCTTTAAGGAAGCTAAGATAGCCATGCCTTGTTCTGGCTCCCTGGAATACAAGACAGAACTCCTCAGCCATCCATTTGTCAATATCTGCTTTGGGCAGCTGATCTCGTTAAGCTCTCTGTCTACATTCAGTCTCAGAAGACAACCTTATTTTTCAACTCTTGGTCACATGTTATTTTTGGTTAAGTAAGCTCATTACACCACTAAGACCTATTGATTTGAGCTGATGATGTTTAATAATTTAATTAAACCTTAAAGACCTCATTTACCTCTTAAAATGTATAGGAAAAATGCACCAGAGAAATGTTCTAGGGCTTGTTTTGAGATTCTGGCAGGGGAGGAGCGGCTGTTTACTCTGCTTGGGTCATCTGTTCTGGTCTTTTCTAGACCCCCTTTAAGACAGAGTTGTTTATTTGCTAACCTAACCACCTGGAAGCCCTGGAGAGGACGGCAGAATAGGCTGAAGAGCAGACAAATCATTTACTTTAAGTTGAGAGACCTTGAGCGTGTTATGTGACCTCTTTTACCCCTGAATTCCACATCTGAAATACAAGTGAACAACAATACCTTCTCTGAAGGTAAGTTGTGAAAGTTCCTTCTTCCTTACTTCATTTACTCATTAATGTCAGACATCTTTCTAGTTGCTGGAGACATAATAAAAAATCAGAGAGACAGTATTCTTGACCCATGGGTCTTACTCTGTTTGAAGGTGACACGTATGGCAAGTTTTCGAATCAATGAGAAAATTTCAGACAGTAATACATGCAATGACAATATAAACTAGAGGGGTGTGATAGGAAGTGAGTACTTGAGGAGGTTAATTTATAGAGTGGCTATGAAAGGCTGCTGCTACTTCTAAGTCACTTCAGTCGTGTCCAACTCTGTGCGACCCCATAGACGGCAGCCCACCAGGCTCCCCCGTCCCTGGGATTCTCCAGGCAAGAACACTGGAGTGGGTTGCCATTTCCTTCTCCAATGCATGAAAGTGAAAAGTGAAAGTGAAGTCGCTCAGTCGTGTCTGACTCTTCGCGACCCCATGGACCGCAGCCCACCAGGCTCCTCTGTCCATGGGATTTTCCAGGCAAGAGTACTGGAGTGGGGTGCCATTGCCTTCTCCGTATGAAAGGCTACTTGGAAGAAAAAAAATTATGCCTGAACCTAGAATCAAGAGAAGGGGATAACCAGGAAAAGACCTGACATTAACAGCAGTTGAGTCCAAAGGACAGACTAATATAAAGCCGTGGAGGCAGGAATGAGCTTGGTGTGTTGAGGAAGAAAAGGAAGACCATGTAGCTGGGTCTTTGCGAATACATGTCAGAAGAAATATATAGAAGGCATAGTACATAGTAGGTGATAAATAAAGGGTAGCTAGTATTATTGAAAGCAAGTTGGAGATTACATTATAAAATTCAGGTTGTCTTAATGTAAAATGAAAATATATGTAGTCACTTTTCATTCCACCTTTTTTATTGTTCAAAACATCTTTGACTTGTAGTTTATCACTGTGGTCCAGGAAGGACTTCAATAGGTTGTATTTAAGAGCATTTATTCTCAAATCTCTAAGTATGTCATCAAATCAGCTAATAAGAAAAACAAAAACATTCTCACAGCTTATGTACTTGATGTGCTATATCTGGCTACTCAGAGTCTATATGGTTCTTGGGGGTGTGGGCAGCAGCAGGCCAAAGAAGGATATGTAATGTCCACAAGCTGGAGTACAAACCAGTGCAATAGTCTCTCACCTCTCACCTCACCATGGTGCGCAAGGAAAGAAGTGGAAATGAGAGGCTTGGGGGAAGAGACCTGAGAGAAGTGACTTAGCTCTCTATTGCTATGTAACAAACTACCCCAAAAGCCAGTCATTGGAAACAATAAACTTTGTGTTATCATTCTTGTGAATTGACCAGGATCAGCTGGGGAGTTCTGCTGCTGGGCTCATTTAGGAACTCTCAAGCAGTTGTGGTTATATGACCAATGGAAATGGACATGTTAGGCCTGACAGTATCTAAACAAAACTGTCTAATCTCGGATGGTCATGAAAACTGTAACAAAATGTACATGAAGAAAATATCTTCCTTCTCCCCTCCCAAACCATAAGGGTTCTTTCTTAGTCAAAACTCACTCTGCTTACAGGAGAACAGGGAGCTAGCTAGGGGAGGCCATATATTAAGGTTTCATTTTACTAGTAATGAACCGAGGCCAAACTTCTATCAGCAAAGTCCCCAGGGATCTCACCACAGATAAATAAAAATTCTATAGTCTGGCCACTCAAGATAGCTGTTCTCTTGCTATCTGTCCACCCACTGCCCAACAAGTGCCTGTTGCACCTGTATCTTATGCACAGGGCTGACCTTCCTCCATACTTGCCCCAGGCCCCGGCTGGCAATTGTTCTCATCAAAGAGGCGGTGAGGGGCATGCCCTCTTCTGGTTTCCCTGGTAACTGATGAGCCCACCTGAGGTCAGTTGTCCTCTAACTGGCCCTCTCCCCTTCCCTCGGGGAATAAAGACTGCTGCCATGCTGCCTGCTGCACACTCTGGGGGGTGTCCTCCAGGATCTTGCTTCAGACATGTAAGCTCCCCCATCCATTAGACCACTGATGTCTGTGTCGCTGACTCTGGGCTCTTTCCTCTGCCTTAAAGCTGAGCAAATGCAGGCCTTGGAGCCTGCAGGACACAGCCCAACAAATGTCAGGAGAGGGAGGAAACTCCCACGAGCACTGAGATGTCGGGAAATACTGAGCGGGGAATAGAAAGTTGCGGGTATAATCCTGGGGTGGCCTACCACTAACTCGTGAGACCCCAAAGTTGTAGGGGTGATCCCGCAAGTTAGAGGAAATCTCAGGCTAGCTGTCTACTGGTCTGTGGGGGCCCCTGGTGATTAGAGCTTGCTGGAAGGAGGCTCTTAAGAGGTCTGGAGATCAAAGACCTCTAATGGCTCTGCTGTTGTTTCAAAGTGTGCCTTTTGTAATTGGTTAAGCTAGCTTTCTAGAAGGAATTGGTACTTCTCTCGTGCCTTTGAGATGTAAATTGTCTACCTGGGCTCTCTGGAACTTGAATCTTCCACGATCTCTGAGAGTAAAAAAGAACTTTTAGGTAAACTCTACAGAAATAATTACATAATATTATGTGGACGTTAAAGTCTAGTTCTGTTTATTGAGGCCTGTATTTATCAAGTTGTGTTAGGCGTACTTTTGCCCTGATGTTCTGGATGGAAAGAAGATTAGTGAAACTGTCACAGAGTATGGCTACTCATGCAGTGTGACACAGCTTGCTTTAAGTCTGCTGCTAAAAGCACATACACAATGCTTGTGTGACAGTGGGTATAAGTGATAAAATGCATAGCCTGTAAAGTGTTTCTCTATTAACATACGTCTGAGCCTGTTCAGGAGATCTGATTAATTTCCCCCGAACATGAATGACCAGGGAAATACAAAGGAGACCTAGTACTAAGGGACATGATCTGAACCTGGGGAGCCAGCACGCCAGCATCAAAGGATGTATATTTCCATCATCAGTGCTTTCTATTGGAAGATTTACAATCAAAAGGGGAATTGATGGGAAAATCTGCATATACTGAGGTATGGGGAAGTCATTCAGGCTTATATGTGGTTTTACTTAAATTTTATTGACCAGAGCAGTCTGTTTCATGGCCTTTCAAACATACACCATACATCTGCTTTGGCCACTGAGGAAGGGAATGCATTTGAAAGTCAAAATGGAGTAGCTGTGTGTGGTTCAAACATCCAAAGTAGAACTAGTCATTGGTCATCGTAGATGTGATTTTAGGTATGTTCTTATTAAAAAGTTGGGTTTTCTGAACTGTGTTGCAGACTAGGACAAAAACCAGAGGCAGGTGTAGTATTATCTCAGAATGTGGTTGCTGCTTGTATTTTGCTTAATGGTCATCATCTCTCCTGTGTTGTGCCTGTTATATGTCTTACATTTCATCCCTTGTCTGAGGGAGGAAGTCTGTTTGTGGCAACAGTGGCCTCACAGAGAGATGCTGCTGCCATGCTCCTCTGTAGTTCCATGAAAAATCGACCCACCTAATGTGACTCTATGGGGATTGCTGACAATGGGGAAAAAAGACTCACCATCTTCTGGTCTCATATGCCAGTACGTCGGAAGGACCCTCTCGGTAAATGTTACGGTACAACTGACAGCCCGTGAGTCCCCCCACCCGGGCTATGTATGTTGTGTGGAGTGGAATACGCTGGTTTCTGTCCAGAAGTACATGGGATTAACTGGTTGTTGTTTGAAAGGACCTACTGGGTTCACCCTCAATGGCCTTCAACATAACATGAGGTGACTCATCTATACTGTGTCTGCTGAGTCCTGGTTTGGCCACCAGACTGTTTCTTTTAAAGTTGGGCTTTCCCTTCCCCGTGGGGACGGCTGTGGGTTTGTGAAAACCAGGCGTGGCCTTACCTTCCTTTTAACTAGACAGGGCACTGCTGCTGTTGACTCCCTTTCCATTGACCCTATATGCACTCGGCTCCCAAATTTGTCCACATCCTGTCAAATGACTATTCTAAGCATGCGAGGTCTCTTACTCTTGATGCTCTTTGGTGGCTGCTGTCTGTGTTGTATTTGTGGTATCTGGTTACAGTGCCCCCTACATACCTAACCCCAGAGATATTGTCAAAGAAGGGCAGACCAAGATTGTAAGGGTCATGCATGATATTCAGGGTGTGGAAGGTATGGTCAGGCCACTCAAGATGGCTGTTGTCTTGCTCTCTGTCCACCTCCTGCCTGACCAGTGCTGCTTCACCTGTATCTTAAGCACGTGACTGACTTTCCTACATACTTGCCCCAGCTGGTGACTGTTCCCATCAAAAGAGCTGTGAGGAATGTGCCCTCTACTGATTTCCACTTTGAGGTCAGTTCCTTAAAATTCCCTCCCCCTTCCCCCAATGAAGACTGCCGCCTTGTCCTGTCTGCCAGCTGCCATACACACTGGGGTGTCACTCCAGGACCTTGCTTCAGATATGTAAGTTCCCCCATCCATTAGACCACTGATGTCTCTGTTCCTTACTCCAGGGCTCCTTCTTCTGTTTTGAAGTTGAGCAAGAAAAGGGCATGTAGGGTCTGTTGGTGTAGCCCAACATGAGGAGAGTCTTCACATTAAGGTTTCCATTTACCAGTCACTGAACTAAGGCCAAACCTCCATCAGTGAACTCGCCAGCGATCACTCTGTAGCTAAAGATTCTAAAGCACATAGAGTTCATTACTTCCTACATGATGTCCCCAGAACTGAGAACAAACCACAGAGAGTTCTCTAGCAAAGAGGCCATGCTAACACTTTGAACAGGAATGGAAAAGTTGAAGCTATATTAAATTCTTGTTAGCATTTCTTTGATCAAATGTATAGTTTCCTTTTTTCCACAACTTTTCTTTTTTCAAATGCAAATATGTGCTTAAACATTAGCCACTAAGCTACAACTGGGAGAGCATCCAAAGCATATTTAAATATGCAAATGAGCACCTTAGATAGGAAAAGATGAACTTTCCCTGCCTGGCTCTTCTGTACACAGCAGCAAGCAATGGAAAGTACAATTAAATAGTCTCCCTGAACCCCTCCATCAGAAAGTATGTACTATCAACTGCACTATATGTGATTGGGCTGCCAAAAGTCTTAGCAAAATGCCATCTGTGTCCCAAAGAGGTTCCAAATGGAATACAATTGCAGTTACATTGAATCACTATTAAGGAAAGTAGCCCAAAGCCATGTTCATACACATCAAATACAAAGTTTTGTTTGAAATTGGCCTCAGTCATTTCACTCTGTGGATTAGGATTTTTGAAGTAAATATGGATTAGGAATAGAGAAGGATGAGGGCAAAGGCCTATGGGAATAATCCACGCATGCTAGGAGGAAACTGTCCAGGTTAATGAAGAGCGACATTTACTAAAATTGTGAAATTTTTTTCAAAAATATGAACAAATTCTAATAAAATCATACAGATGCTAATTAGGTGATGCACCAAGTGTTGCTGAGATCATCAGGAGATGAAGTAATGGGTGTGCTTATTTACTGTGGGTTTATTTACTATGGGTTAAAGAGTAAGTTGGCACAGTGATTTCTTCAGAGCCAAAAGACAGCATCAACTTTTGTCTACCTGGAACTTTTCTTTCTCTTCTTCTTTTTTTTTTTTTTTTTTTTTTTGGTTTTTATTTTTTATTGAAATACAGTTGCTTTACAATGTTGTGTTAGTTTCTCCTGTACATCTTAAATCAGCTATAAGTATACATATATCCCTTTCCTCTTAAGCCTCCCTCCCACCCGCCCCCATCCTACCCCCTAGGTCATTACAGAGCACCAAGCTGAGCTCCCTGCGCTATACAGCAACTTCCTACTAGCTCTCTATTTTACACATGGTAGTGTATATATGTCAATGCTATGCTCTCAGTTCATAACCCGCTTTCTTTTCAAATCTGTTTAATAATCTATAGTCTACAGAACATTCCACTGAGAGCCTTATTCAAGGTTTCTAGAATACCATCCTAACGGAAGTATATATTTTACATTGGCATCCTCATGCATAGAACCCCCCTCCTTTGAACTCCACTCTGCTCCTCCTAATTCTGTTTCTCCCCATCCCCTCTTCTTTCTTCTCCTAGCATGATATAAAGAAAATGGCATGAGTTTTTTATTTGGAGAAACATAATTTTCAATCCTAGCTTCTCAGCTTTTTTCAAGTTAGATTTAATCCATTTGAGCCTCAATTTTTTTCATCTGTAAAGCAGAGCTAATAACACATAATGTTTTGTGAACATTAAAGTTACATGCATTGGTATGACACATAGACAGTGTCTAGCTGGGTTCTGTAATGCCAGGAACTACAACAATTTAAAATATCCAGGTGCCTAACTCACTCAAATTTTATTGCTCTAGGAGTTCCTGGTTAGCTGAGACCCAATCCTAACTGTTGGAATTTTCCCACTGTGTAGCTCTACCTTCCCCTAGGTCTTAGACAAGCTATGGAGTATGCAGGAGCCTGTCCCCACCTCACTGCTAAAAGTTCTATCACTCCCACTCACGGTCCATGAAGTCAAAACTAGGCAGTTGTTGACTCCTGATCCGAGTGGGCCAGAAAAGTAGAGACTGCGATTGGATTGCCCTTCTTAGCCATAGCTCCATGTTACAGACATCCCCATTTGTGGTGGTGGAGTGCTAGAATCTTTGTAATGTTGCTTGCCAGCGTTTCAGAATTTCCATAAACCAGTGACCTCTCTGTTCCTTATTCTTCTCTTTCCAGATGTATTTTTTTTTAATTATGTCTTTCTATACTTGCTCACTATATCCTGGAGATAAGGAAAGGGCATAGCATTTATATTTTAGTCCACAGATCAGGGCCAGAAATTGGGCACTGGTGCCATTCCACAGAAGTCCTCAGCCGACACCCATTCGGAACTGTGAAGCTGAGATGGTTCTTTAGAGTTGTCCCATGTTTATGACAAGGTTGCCAGTCTTCTGTACTCTAGTATAGCTTCTCGGGTTCTCGGGTTCAAAATGAACAAGATAAGGATGATAATGCCTACTTCAAAGGCTTGTCACTGGAGATTAACTGAGAATGGTTTTAGAGGTAGGATTATGAGTAATTTTTCTCCTCTGCATGCTTGCCAATGCCTTAATATTTTTCTAAGATCAGGTGTGCACTTACATTTTCTACAAACCTGTGAAAACACCATTTAGGGTATATTAGATGTTCCAGTTAATATAAGGTTATCTTATTTAGTTATATACCTGGATGACTAAGTGTAAAGTATTTTTGAGCTATGGATTTGATGAGGCCTTAGTTCTCTTTTATTTAGAAGTTAACCACTGCAAAATAATCATTACATAGTGTAACTTCTAAATAAAGGAGAAAGAAGAGAGCAAATTCATAGCTCAATGCTGTATGCAGATTGGGAATCAGCTGCATCAATGTTCAGTATACAAGAAGCTGATAATTATATTGGGTGGATGAGACCTGCTTTATCATGTACAAGATTCTTGCTGCCACTTAAGAGAAGAAATCTGAATACTCTAAATGCAGGCAATTTATCACTGTTTTGATTCACAGCCACCTAGGAACTCTTATCTAATTTCCTATTTAACATTTGCTAAACAAACACTTAGAAGGCTCTGTATTGTTGCCCTGAACTATTTTCTCTATTGTTTCCCTTCTGATACAAAGAATGATAGTGTTTTTTTTTTTATAGCAGTCTTTCTTTTAAATGCATTTTAAGCTCATTCATTCAAACATTTAATGAGTTTTTTTATATAACCAAAGCATTTTGAAAATTCAATCTTAAAAAAAAATGTACTCACTGACCTTTAAAAATCTTTGGCTCTATGCGAAAAATTATATGTTCATTAACAAGATGAATACTGTGAAAATGATCAATTTAAACTAGTGTTAGCAACAAAAGACAACATTAAGTGCCATTTGACAGGGGACTTGAGGCCAACATTTGAGATGTGTGTGGAGAATCACAGACAGTGGGTCAAAGTATTTCTCAAAATGTCAAAAACATGACCTCCATACAAATGCAGAATGAGTATGTATCAAAAATTTAAATCATTAATGAGAGAACCATCAGGACGGTAAAAATGGTTCAAAGGAGAGTTAAAAAAAACAGAGATTTATATAGACAGTAAGTCCAAGGCACCATGAAATGAGTTTCCTGGTAGATAAAAAATTAATATCCCACAGAGTAATAAAACTGTATCTTTTGAAGTAGCCTTTCCTCCTAAATAGATATTTATAAGTTAACATGTAACTTCAGAATCTGGGCCCTGATGAGTAGTAAACAGTGAATCAAACAAAGGTACATCCTCTAGAAAATGAAATAATCGTTGGGTAGGGCTGTCAGACAATGCTTCACTCTGACATCAAAATGACATGCACTCATTCTTTTTTCTTATTTCTGCATTTTGTATAATTTTCCTTAACAAAGATAAATAGCATGTAGATGGCCACAGAGGTGTATTTTCAGAGAACAGCACACATAAAAGGGGTTAGCAGACTTTTTCTGTTAACAGCCAGATAGTAAATATTTGGGGCTTTGAGGGGGCCATATGCTATATGCTGATCTCTGCTATAGCTACTCCTCTCCATAATTTTCTTTAAAAAATATTGATTGATTTATTTGGCTGTGTCAAGTTTTATTTGCAGCATGTAGGATCATAGTTCCCTGACCAGGGATCAAACCCAGGCCCCCTGCATTGGAAGTGCAGAGGCTTAGCCACACTGGACCACCAGGGAAGTCCCTTATCTCTATCACTGAAGCATACAACAGCCATAGATAATAAGTAAACAAATGAGTATGACTGTGTTACCATAAAACTTATTTTAGGAATGCCAAATTTCCTACAACTTGTACATGGCACAAAATATTCTGCTTTTTGGATATTTTTTTCTAACCACTTAGTAATGTAAGAGCCTCTCTGTGGGCCACAGGAAAACAGGTGGTGGGTTAGATTTGCTCTGCGTGTCATAGTTTGCTGACTATGTGAGACAATAACTAGCTATGTTACATTAGTGGCAAATAAGACAGCAAAGTGGTTGGGGTCAGAAAATGCATGGTCTTAATTCCTCTTCTCAGACACAGAGACAGATAAGGAATCAATCTGAGCCTTGGTGGAAGTGAAAGTGTTAGTCGCTCAGTCGTGTCCGACTCTTTGTGACCCCGCCAGGCTTCTCTGTCCATGGGATTTCCCAGGCAAGAATACTGGAGTGAGTTGTCATTCCCTTTTCCAGGGGATATTCCTGATCCAGGGATCAAACCTCAGTCTCCTGCATTACAGGCAGATTCTTTACTGTCAGAGCCACCAGGGTTTGCTAAATGACACTGCAGTGTTTTCATCAGGTTAATGTGCAGGAAATGCTTTAGATGAGGTGCAGGAGGCAGAAACCAGAGACAGAAAAACGAGGTAGGAATTTTTCATCTTGAGTAGATAATCATATGGTTCAAAGTCTGGCCAAAGAAAAATTTCTTGACACATCAGATATATGGGGTGGGAGAGGGCAACTATTAAAAGCTTATGCAGAAGATTCAAGTCAGAGACACTGGGGAGTGACGATTTCCTTGTCCAAAAAGGAGCACAATGATTGTGTTAGCTGTAAATCAGCTCTGCTGGACGTAGCCATGGAATTTCAGCTGTAGAAATCAACCAGAGAGTTGCAAAGGCTCGAATGAATCTGGAGAAACAGTACATGCCCACGGGTGAAAACTTGTGAGAAAGTTTTTCATGGAAGGGAGAGTGAGGGGACAAGTGAATGGCTGGAGTGTCCAGAAAAATACATAGCCAGAAAATGCAACTAAAGACAGAAGCTGATGTATGCAGTCAGGGAAGAATAGGAGTAGAAAGTGGCTTATTGGAATTCAGGAAGAAAGCCCTATTCAAAGGTAAAAAATATAAAATCAGGATTATTTAGAATTTCAGAAGTCAGATTCTTCATTCATTCTGAGGGGAAATGATACCTAAGAGACTAGAGTTCACACACCATCATTTATGGATGCTTGTTGATTTTGCTTTTGTTTGTTTTAATTTTTTCAGTCATTAGAGATGGAAATTTAGCAAATAAATTTCTAAATTGGCAGAATATCAAATACAAGCTAATAGAGACTTTAGGAAGAGCCTTCTGTGGTGTCTCTGAAAGTGGCATTAAAGCATGGAAAGAAATAAAGGGCCTGAGTGGTTCTCTGACTGGTTCTCTAATTGTGTAAACTTTCCAGTAGTGTTCAACAGCTTAGGACCTTAGTCTCCATGTGTGCATTATGAGCTATCTCTAAAACTCCTTGCAGGTATAAAATTCAGTGATTCTCTTTTATGCCTCTTATATATAAAAATAGTCCTGTATAATCCTGGAAGGGGACAGTGAAAAACTGCATAACAACTCTGGATCCCAAACGCTGAATCCCAAGGAGTTATGTGGAAATAGTAATGGAGATTTTGAGGTTGTTTTTTTTGTTTGTTTGTTTAATATTCTAATGGACTTCACTATTTTAAAATCTAAAAAAATAAAATAGTACCTGTTTTCACAAGACTGTTTGAAAGACTAATGGAAACAGTACTATGCTTTGTTTGATGCTGAAATCTTATTAATATGGGGGTGGAATATTTTCCTGTGGATCAGAAGCTCTGTCTGACAATGAGTCTTTAAACTCGTTAACATATGTGAACCATGAACTTCCAGATGTTCAAGCTGGATTTAGAAAAAGCAGACGAACCAGAGATCAAATTGCCAACATTTGCTGGATCATCGAAAAAGCAAGAGAGTTCCAAAAAACATCTATTTTTGTGTTATTGACTACGCCAAAGCCTTTGACTATGTGGATCACAACAAACTGTGGAAAATTCTTAAAGGGATGGGAATACCAGACCACCTGACCTGCCTCCTAAGAAATCTGTATGCAGGTCAAGAAGCAAGAGTTAGAACTGGACATGGAACAACAGACTGGTTCCACATTGGGAAAGGAGTAGGTCAGGCTGTATATTGTCACCCTGCTTATTTAACTTATATGCAGAGTGCATCATGTGAAATGCCTGGCTGGATGAAGCACAAGCTGGAATCAAGGTTGCTGGGAAAAATATCAATAACCTCAGATACGCAGATGATACAACCCTTATGGCAGAAAATGAAGAGGAACTAACGAGCTTCTTGATGAAGGTGAAAGAAGAGAGTGAAAAAGTTGGCTTAAAGCTCAACATTCAGAAAACGAAGATTATGGCATCCGGTCCCATCACTTCGAGGCAAATAGATGGGAAACAATGGAAACAGTGAGAGACTTTCTTTTGGGGGGCTCCAAAATCACTGCAGATGGTGACTGCAGCCACGAAATTAAAAGACACTTGCTCCCTGGAAGAAAGGCTATGACCAGCCTGGACAGCGTGTTGAAAGCAGAGACATTACTTTACCAGCAAAGGTCTGTCTAATCAAGGCTATGGTTTTTCCAGCGGTCATGTATGGATGTGAGAGTTGGACTATAAAGAAAGCTGAGCACTGAAGAATTGATGCTTTTGAACTATGGTGTTGAAGACTCTTGAGAGTCCCTTGGACAGCAAGGAGATCCAACCAGTCCATCCTCAAGGAAATCAGTCCTGAATATTCATTGGAAGGACTGATATTGAAGCTGAAACTCCAATATTTTGGCCACCTGAAGCGAAGAACTAACTCATTAGAAAAGACCCTGATGCTGGGAAAGATTGAAGGCAGGAGGAGAAGGGGACAACAGAGGATGAAATGGTTGGATGGCATCACTGACATAATGGACATGAGGTTGAGTAAACTCCAGGAGTTGGTGATGGACAGGGAAGCCTGGCGTGCTGCAGTCCATGGGGTCGCAAAGATTCAGACATGACTGAGCGACTGAACCGAACTGAACTGAATATCCAAAAATAATTAAAGGGGCCCTTTGTGAAAATTTTGGAAGTGACTGGTCAAAATGGATCCAGATGGAATTACTGCAACAATACTGATGCCTACTGACCAGGTTGACACAGCCTGACATTGACAACAATTCACAGCCTGATGTTGACAACAATTCCAACCTAAGGTAAAATGTCATTGATTCTTAGAAGATGGGGGAACTCCACAGCTGTGGTTTGCTTCTGCTGAGAGTCATACACATACACACAGTTTGCCACCTGTCAGATAAGAGAGGGGCTTCCCAGGTGGCGCTAATGGTAAAGAATCCACCTGCCAATGCAGGAGGCATAAGAGACATGGGTTCGATCCCTGGGTCAGGAAGATCCCCTGGAGGAGGGCATGGAAACCCACTCTAGCATTCTTGCTAGAATCCCATGGACAGAGGAGCCTGGCGAGCTATAGTCCATAGGGTCACAAAAAGTCGGATGCACTGAAGTGATTTAGCACACACATACACACACACACACACACACAGATGAGAGAGAGCGCAATGTCCTGGATGTGCACAAGGTATTAAGAGAAGTTTCTGATCACCACTAGATGAAAAGAGAGTTAGGACTACATGGTGGCGGCTCTATAATAAAAGTCATAATAAAGTTAATTTGGAGCACATTTTTTTCTTTTTGCAAAGAACTTCCACATGTATTATGTTGTTTAATTCAGTTTAACTAACAATAACTTGATGAAGCAAAAAGGGAAGATATTTCTATTTTTATAAGCTGGGGCTCAACAAGGTAAAGGGTTTGCTTAAGATATCACAAGTGGTAATCTTGAAGCTGGAATGTGTTAGCATTCTTATGCAATGACAGTGCTGTGTAACAAATACCACAAAACTGTAGCAGCATGCAAAAATGGGCATTTATTGCTCATACAACTGGGCTATCAGATAAGCACCTCTGTTGGTCTTGGCTGGATTCACTCTCCCGCCTAGGATTTGGCTCTTTGGTCTCTGATCTACAATGGCCTTGGCTTGAATGACTGAACAGACTTCACTCTATGCCAGCATCCTTCATCTACCAGCTCATAAGCCTGGGCATGCCCTCTGGGCAACGGCAGAACATGACCATGAGCAGAGACACACAAGTGCTTTCCCAAGCCTCTGACGTCATCTCACTGTCCAAAGCATATCACATGTTCAGAGTAAAAAATCAGAATCAAAAGGAAGGCAGGGATGAATATGTGCGCCCACTAATATTTACCACTTGGAATATTAACCTATGGTTTTCTGCTTCGATTGTGTTCTGTTCTGTTCTACTCTTTTCTATTCTAATCATGGAGTCTCTTTTTCCTTTTCTAATGTATATATCACTTCTAAACTGAAGCACAATTTCAAGGGAAATAGCTGGGCCTTATAGAATGAATGTGATTTCTACTCAGATATATTGGGCTTCCCTGGTGGCTCAGAGGGTAAAGAATCTGCCTGCAATACAGGAGACCTGAGTTCGATCCCTGGGTCAGGAAGATCCCCTGGAGAAGGGAATGACAACCCACTGTAGTATTCTTACCCAGAGAATCCCATGGACAGAGGAACCTGGTGAGCTACTGTCTGGGGGGTCACAAAGAGTCAGACGAGACTAAGTACTCATTATACTCTCATTCACTTACAAATATTTATTGCCTACTGTATGCTAGTTACTATACTGAGAAGCTTGTCATTTATAAGTGAAGAGTAAAGTCACCTCAACATTATTTTTTAAAGATTTTTTTTATATGGACCATTTTTAAAGGATTGAATTTGTTACAGTATTGCTTCTGTTTTATATTTTGTTTTTTTGGCCACAAGGCATGTGGATCTTAGCTCCCCAACCAGGGATTGAACCCCCACCCCCTGCTCTGAAGGGTGAAGTCTCAACCACTCGCCAAGGAAGGAGTGTGACCGCCAAGGAAGTCAAATCTTATTAGTATAAAATGTTTTCTATTTAAGCTCCCCTTTCTATTTAAATCTCCCATACAGATACCAGCACCTGAGAAATAAAGGGGAAAGCAGGTTGCAGTGCAGTTCAGCAGTTCTGCTCAATTATCTCACACAGCTCCTGTAGTAGCTGCTGCATTCTTCACAGTCTTACACACCAAATGCACCTTCAGTTCCTTTCTCTCTCCTCCCAGACCTGACCCTACTCATGAAGAGTCAGCAGTTCTTTACCTACTGTAGCACGCCTGCAACTACCTCAAATTTCAAAATTCAGTTCAGTTCAGTTGCTCAGTCGTGTCTGACTCTTTGCAACCCCATGGACTGCAGCAGGCCAGGCTCCCCTGTCCATCACCAACTCCCAGAGCTTGCTCAAACTCATGTCCATCGAATCGGTGATGCTATCCAACCATCTCATATTGAACAGGTCAGACAAAGCAGGGCCATTTCTCCCCAGGCTCTCAGATAGGATGCCATATGTATTGACATTTTAGAGCTGGAAGTGACAAGGGATCTTTTAGTTCAGCCATCTTCAAAATCCTTATTTTCATTTATTTGGTTGGCCCCAAAAGTATTTTCATTAGAAAGCAATGGAATTCCCTCTTCAAATTTCCCAAGGAAATCTTGGGTAAGGCCCATGACTCCAAAGAAATGGAAGCAGACTTTTCTGGTTAAATACAGAGTAGAGTATTCAGAGTCCCACCAACTCAGCTTGGACCAAGCTAAAACTAATGGAAACATTGTGAAAGAAAGCAAAATGTCCTGACATAAACTGTGACCATTTTGAAGATCGAGTTCTTTTTTCTTTCTGTAGCACCAACAGGTGCTAATTTATGGCATGTATGTTGCCACCCCACTTCCTGTCCCTGCGCAGGCATGACTAACAAAGTATAGCACTGTTTCCTACTAAACCTGAATTTCACATCAGAGTTCTTATAAGTAAAGAACTCCAAAATGTCACTATTGATCAGTATACTTTTGAGTCTGCACTGAAGATGAAGCCTATTTGCAGTTCCTGTGAGACCTTCTATTTACAGACACACACACAGACACATGTGCGTGCGCAGACACACACACACACAAGTATGTTTTCTTTATGGACACATTACTTGCCCTATCTTTAATACTGATGTTCCCTGGCTATCCACTCACGTGAACAAGCTATGAACTCTGTAGAGTTGAACTACATAATTACAGCCAGCTCTTAGAATCTCAACTGCCTCCCTCACCCATGCGGAATAAGTCTTAAGCAAACAGCCTGTCCACACTCCTGCAACTGTGATGAAACAAATACTAGTAGATGTGTGGGTGTTTGAAGAGAACCCCAAAACCAGACCCTGGAGAGACTTTCATTAGTTTATAATATTCAAAGGCTGATTGATGGGACATTATTCCCTCTATTAGGGCACAAGCCATTTTTTAAAGTGAGAAATGACATATTAGGTTAGCCAAAAAGTTTGCTTGTATTTTTCCATAGCAGCATATGGAAAAATACAAGCAAACTTTTTTGGCCAGCCTGGTATATCTAAACAGTTTACTATTTTTCACCAATCCAAAACGTGTTTATACCCCTCCTTCACTAAATTAGTCTGACCTGGAAGAGTTAGAAGAGGTGAGCAGCATCTTAGTGGATTTAAGGTCTGGATGTTACCTTTAAGAGATCTTTGTTTTCATCAATCAGTTTCCCCTCACCTTGCCTGCTTAGTCTTTGGAGTGAGTTAGATCAGGGTCCACCTCTCAGCTCTGTCTCTTGCTTGCTATGGGATCAAACATAGTTTCTTATTTGGAATATCTCAAAGTTCTGTTAGCCCAAAGTTACTGTAAAGAAGACATACCAGTGTGGTGTTTCAGTGTCCCTCAAGTCAAGAACCTGAGGCTCCAGTAGCTGCCATGTGCTTTAAAGATCCCTGTGAATTTCAGTGTCTTCATTTGTCCAAGACAGTAAGGTTTGTATTCTGTGAGGCAGCCATTGCAGATGCACCAGTAAGATTTTTCCATCAAGAGAAATCTTTTCATTCAGCTACAACCCATGCAAATCTTCCTGTTTGCCTTCTTTTGATCTGAGGCCAGCAATTCCTGAGAAGCCTAAGCCAGGGACTGCACATAGCAGGGGCACAAAATCCTGACATTTCTTCTTTAATGGGCAACCTTGGCTCCGCAGCTCTCAGGTGGATTGGCTGAGGCAGAGCTGGGCCATGGTCACGTGGTCATGACTGTGACCAATGCCGTTCTTTTCTTTTCACAAGGGTCAGATCTGACAGACAATTAGAAAGCTTTCCTTGTCGATTCTATCTTCTCTGCTCCTTCATCATTCACTGGTATTATCCTCTTTCTCCCTTCAAGAAACCACTTGCACTCCTAACTCCATTTCAATGCCTGATCCTTGATTGATCCAAGCAGCACACACATTGAGATCTATTAATGTTTTAACAAATAAGATCATGTTAAAAATGATTGTTTTCTCTTTCCTTTACCACTTTAGCTTTAGACTTGGGTAGGGTGAATGGGATGCTTAGGAGATCATATGTGTTGGTTTGACTGAAACAGTGCCAACTGATCCCTTTTGTCCAGATGTCTCTTCCGACCTAACATTTGCTACTATAAAACCTGTTTGGGAGACCATGCATTGTGGTCTCCCTAGTGATACATCTTTCATTCCTTCCATTTCTAAAATTTTAAATGCTCCTATATATTTCCAAAAGAGCTCAATATATCCATCAATGTGATGATGTTCTATCCATTCATATTGTCATTAAATTCTAGAAATATTTACTGAGTTTAATTTAGTATGATATTATAGACTGTAGGACTTGGATAAAAGACAGTACACACTTGAGTAACATTTTAGACCAAGTTGTATTTTATTTAAATTTTTTTTAATTTAAATTTATTTATTTTAATTGGAGGCTAATTGCTTTACAATATTGTATTGGTTTTGCCATACATCCACATGAATCCGCCACGGGTGTACACATGTTCCCAATCCTGAACCCCCCTATTTTATTGGCTAAAAGATCGATTTTTCCTTGCTTTTCTATTTCACAAAGAGCATTTGTAATGGCTAGTCTACCATGACAGATCCTTCCTCCACTGGGGAAATAACATGCTGCTGCTGCTGCTGCTAAGTCGCTTCAGTCGTGTCCGACTCTGTGCAACCCCATAGACGGCACCCCGCCAGGCTCCCCCCGTGCTACCCTTGGGTAAACTTCTCTGGGTAGCTGCAACCATAGTGCAGGTTGCTGACTTCAGCTAGATTATATTTGACAGATTGAAAGCTCACAGGTGCCTGAAGGAAACCAGACAACATTTGTCTTTCTTAGTAGGAGAATTGGAAGGATTTTAGTTGGCTGTGTTGTTTTTTTCGCTTAAACATGTTTTAATGGTACAGTTCCATACTACAAAAGTTACGTTGCCAGGTGATGGGCTGCTATGTGTAAAAGCATTATAGATTCTTTACATTATTCATAATTTTGGTGCAAATTCATTAAATAACCTTTCCTAGAATATTCACTTCTCTATATAATTCGAGAGACACTCGGGATTTTTCCATGTTTCTTGTGGTTTAAAAAAGCCTCCTTGTGTCCACTCCTCCACAAATCCTCATTTGCCCTTCCCATGGCAAAATCTGGGCTTCTCTGGTGGCTCAGAGGGTAAAGAATCTGCCTGCAATGTGGGTAGACATGAGTTCAATCCCTGGGTCAGAAAGATCACCTGGAGAAGGGAATGGTTACCCACTCCAGTATCTTTGCCTGGAGAATTCCTTGGACAGAGGAGCCTGGCAGGTTACAGTCCATGGGGTCACAAAGTGTCAGACGTGTTTGAGTGACTAACACTTTCACTTTGGCAAAATCTAATAAGCAGAGTTCAAGTGGAATATCAGAGTATACTCATTTTTTATTGAAGTATAGTTTATGTATAATATTATGTTAGTTTCAGGTATATAGAATAGTGATTTGACATTTAAATAAATTAAAAATAGTCACAACAATAAGTCTAGTAACCATCTGTCACCATACAAAGTTATGACAGTATTCTTGACTATATTCTTTATGCTGTATATTACATCCCTATGACTTAATTTATTTTTATAACTGGAAGTCTGTAGTCTTAATCCACTTCACCTAAGGGAATACTCATTTTGAACACAATGGAACAATTGTTTCTGAAGTCAGCATCTACTTTGCATTCTAAGAGCTAGCTTGGCTAGATTCTACTTCAGCTGAAAGACTGGAAAAAAATGATACATGTCAAAAGATGAATAACCTAAAGACTGGTTATTCCAGAGACTAATTACATCTCTAACTATTCCCTACATTTAAATTCTCTCTTTAAATCAGGAAATGCTTGAAACTAACATAGTTGTATACTCAATTCTGTTTTGTTGTTGTTTATGCTATTCATTGGCCTCAGTTCTGAATTTCTACTTAGGGCACAAAACTTAGGTCTCGGTGTTTATTGTATAAAGGAAGACAGTTTAAAAGATTTTTAATATTACAAGGTGCCATGGTAGATTATCACTTAAGTCTCTCAAGTAGTTGCCTTAAACTTTGTACAAATATCACTTTGATTATGGAGAAAGTATGAATTGTTTCACAGCATATGAGGTATGAATAAGGTTACAGTTAATCATTTTCCCCAAGTTAACTAAAATCAGCTCTAATCCCTACCTATAAGTCCTGCATCACTCTTTTGGGAGGACATCTCTTCACCTCTTCTACAAAGTCATTATTCAAGTCAGGAAAGTGGAAATCATTGTAGATGTTTCTAGCCAGAAGACATTTTTTAAAAAGATTTTTTGATGTGGACCAGTCTTTCAGAAGTCTTTATTGAATTTGTTACAATATTGCTTCTCTTTTATGTTTTGTTTTTTTTGACCAAGAGGCATTTGAATCTTAGCTCACAGACCAGGGATCGAACTCACACCCCCTGCATTGGAAGGTGAAGTTTTAACCACTGGACCATCAAGGAAGTCCCCAGAAGGGATTTTTGATACAGGGAGACAGAGGCTTCCACAGACTTTGTACTGCTACTGAAATGAACAAAGCAGAAAATGCAGGGATCAGAGGGGACTGTTACTCATCACCTCAAGCGTCTATAGGAGTCATATGACTCCCAGAGATGCTTGGAAGAGGCTGAGAAGCATCAAAACCCTGTCTGTTTCAGCCCAGCCCTTGCCTACAACTTCTATAGAAGAAATGGATTTTTCTTTTATTACGTTTTCCAAATTTCACACAAGACCCTTTCTATGGTGTCTTCTAAGCTAAAGACTTGTTCTCAAGGGGATCCTGAACATATACTTCTGGGATTTCTGTTTCTGAGGTGACATAGAAGAGCAAAAAGGATACAGATTCAGGGGATACAACATCTGACATCATATTGCCACCCTGCAAGGCACACATAGCCCCAGTAAGACAGCCTCCCATGTTTCTCATCACGATAGCCCATGGTTCTTAGTCCATGACTGTTTCCACTGCTCTTATATTTTGCTGTGACTTGTAGCTGCAGACAAGCAATCCCATTTACATGCCCACTTTTCTTTAGGTTTGGAGACCTTGGTCCAAGTCCCTTTGCAAGTGAACAAGATCATCCCAATGAGGCTATCTCTCTATAAAGAGTTCTCCCTTGGCTAAGTCAGCATTGGCCCACCTTGCAGGTTCCCTGGGCTGTGGAGTTAGGCTCCACCCTACTAACCAAGTCCTACCATCACCTGCTGCCCCATCACACTCCAGCCCCACCACCCACTACCCAGAACACTCCACGGTTCTCCCTCTGTCCCAATTGTGGAGTTACATCTAACATAGTTTAGAAAAAATTTTAAGCACAAAGATTGTTCTGACTGCTTTTTCAACACTAATGTTTAATTGCATCCATGGGCCTCTCTATGCCCTCTCAACAGAAAACTCTGTTATAAGGTAGACTTCTGTTGCCACCCACATGAAAATATCTCCTTCAGAGCCCTGAAACCCAAAACCTGATTAGCCTCCAGTAGAGGAAAAGGAACCCCAAACCTTAGGGAGAGAAACACCCAAATGGCTTCCTAGTGGGGTAAAAATCACTTTTCATTCTTTCCCAGTGAATATTCATCAGGGAGAGCTTGGTGCTGTTTCTCTTTAAGTCACCCCATCACATCAAATTTGCAATAAATCAACCTACCACGCTTGCTAGAGGATTGTCTTTTCCCATAGATGCTGAAGTGAAAAGCTCTCCTCTCAGGAAATCATTGTGGATCTAGGGCTGTGTCTGTCTCCCTGAACTTAACTGCTGTTAAATGAGGATGGATTCTTACTTTATGCTCGTCTCTTCAAGGAGAAATCAAAGCTCAGGGATCCCCATTATATTACTTTGTGAGGAGACCTAGTGATGTTCTTAGATGCAGGTATAGGGGGTAGTCACACTAGGTTTGGAGGATGGGAAAGGGCAGGAATTCTTAGAGCTCTTGCACAAGGGTTATTGTAAATGGCTCATTGGAGGGACCAATGAGGGAGAGAGTAAGGGAGTGAGTGAGCAAGCCACAGGGAGTTGATGGGCATGGAAGACAAAATGCTTAGGGCAACTGAGCTGAGTAAGAGGCTGCAGAGCATCCATGTATGAAGAATTAGAATCCTGAAAAGTACATATCCATACCTGACCAACAGGGAGAGACAGAAAAGAAGAATTCAGGATCAGAAACTTGATTGATTTGTAGAAGTGGAGCAGGTACAAAGTCTTGAGATGAAGCCCAGACTTGAAGCTAAGCAGGAGGAATTCAGAGGGTCTAATGCCAACCTATGGGATATCCCTACGGATAAACACCATAGTGGAAAATCACAGAACAGGCCAAGTGCAGAAATATACAAAAGTGAGTAGGTTAACACCCATCCAGAAAGTCCACCAGTAGAAAAGGGGACTCCTTTGGGATTTCCCTCAAGGTCCAATGGTTAAGACTTTGTGCTTAAAAAAAAAAAAAAAAAAAAGACTCCATGCTTCCACTGTAGGAGGGATGGTTCGATCCCTAGTCGGGAAACTAAGATCCCAGCTGCCATGGCACAACCAAAAAGAAAAAGAAAGAAGGACTCCAACTGCTTGGTTGGGGTTCAGATGGATATCATAATCTCTGAGAAGACAGGGCAGGCGTAACCAAGACAGAAAGCCTAGATGATTATGGTATAGGACAGATTACTGGTTCAAAGACTCATGTCATAATTTATTCACTACTAGAAGAGTACAAAATGTCCTAAAAATAAAAAAGAGTTTCAGTTGTGAGAATCAGGAATAGAGCCATAATTGAAATGACAAAATTAATAATACAATAACTAGTTATTATATAATAACTAATAATATAGTAATATGGTAATAATATAACTGTAGACACATTACCATGTTCCAAGAACTCTGCTTTATCTTTTTCATATTATTTCCTTTAGTCGTTATAAATATGAGTGACATAGGTTTTTTTTATCTGATTTAACAGATCGAAGTCCCAGGGAGTTAAATTATCAAAATCACACACCTTGTAAGGGACAGAGCCATGAATTGAACTCAAGGCTGTCTTATTTCAATTATGATTAAATGCGAAGCACAGAATTGAGCTTGATTTCCCTCAGTCATTGCAGTGACCAAGAATATTTTCCAAACATGGCTGCAGCATGGTTTTCTGCAATGTCACTTTACCCCTCCCCCATTAAAAAGAGTCCATTTCTCCACTCCCTTGACCTGGGCATAGAATATGGCAGAAGTGATGTTGTCCCACTTCAGGATTCAGTTCTTAACTGACCTAGAAATTTCCACTTACAGCCTCTTGGAATGTGTACTCCTGGGAATGCTCCATCACAGAACACAACCACTGTGCTGCAGGAAGCCTAAGGCACATGGAAAAAGTCACATGTAGCCCAATTGACAGCTCTAGCTGGGTCCTTGCTGACATCTAGAATCAACTGTCAGGATTTATAGTGGGCTGTTGTGGCCATCCAGTCTAATCGAACCTTTCAATGACTCTAGCCTCAGCTGCCATTTGTATGACTGAACTGCATGAGAACTGTCCAGATGAGCCCAGAATCGTGTGAACTAACAATATACTATTCTTTCTAGCCACTAAGGCTTGGAATAATTTGTTATATAGTAAAAGATGAGACTGCAACACAAGGTAAAATGTGATCATAACTATTGAGAATGAGCCTGGACGTGAGGGTTGGATGTTGGGGGTTGGGGGGGTGGAGGATAGGGGAGACTGTAAAGTTACTACATGATACCTCAGTTACTTTTAAGTTTGGAGTAGAAGATGAGTAAGGTAATTAACATGCAATTTTGTACCCGTTACTTAGCTTCATTGTGATAGTTGTCCTGTTAGTTTTCTATGCACATAAAAAATTACTATGAACTTAGTAACTTAAAACACATATAATCTCACAGTTTCCATGCATCAGGAATCTGGACAGAATTTAGCTGGATCCTTTACTCAGAGTCTTGCAAGCCTACAATCAAGGTGTTGGCCAGACTGTGTTCTCATCTAGAGCTTGGGAGCCTCTTCCTGACTTACCTGGTTGTTGGCAGAATTCAATTCCATGTGACTGTAGGGCTGTGGTTCTTGGTTTCTAGAGGCCACCTGCAGTGCCCTGCCACATGGCACTCTTCAGGAACTCACTTCTTCAAACCCAGTGGGAGGGTATCTCTAGGGCATGCTAGCAACAGAGATAGACGGATGGATGGCTGGATAAGATAGATGGAAAGAAAATGTTTATATTAAAATAACATAACCACGGAAGTGACACCCTTTACCTTTGCCATATTTCATTTTCTTTTGGCCATGCCACACGGCTTCTGGGATCTAAATTCCACAACCAGAGATTGAACCCGTGCCCCCTGCAGTGGAGTTTTAATCACTGGTCTGCTGGGGGAGTCCCCACCTTTGCCATATTCTATTTATTAGCAGCAACTTAAAGGGTTTGGGTCTGCCTACACCCAAGGGAGGAGATTACTCATGAAACCAACACTGGGATCACTTGACGATCTGTCCCCAACAGTTTCTCTTCCTTAATATATTCAGCACTCAATATTCATTCATCTGCTCATCCATCCATCCATTCATTCGTTCTCTAGACATGCTCGCTTAGAACCTTGGCATTTACTTTTCCCTCTATCTGGAACACTTCCCCAGAAATTTACACACCTCCTTCTTTCTTCAGGTTTTTGTTCTACTGCCACCTCATTTGTGAAGGATTTCCTAGACCAGCCTGTCCACAACAGCTGATCTTGGGCCCTCTTATCCTGCTTTGTTTTTCTTAATAACTCTTACAAAAATTTGATATATACATGTTTACAGCTTTGTTTCTCCCACCACAGTTTATTCACTACTGAAATCTGAAAACCTGAAACCATGCCTAGCCATAGCTGGAACTCAATAAATATTTGCTAAATGAATAAATATTGCTAAATGAATATTGCTAAATGAATAAATAAATAAATAAGTGAATGAATGAACAAACAAGTGACTGTTTATTGAAAACCTACATATATGAAAGATGGCGCTAACTGCTTTAGGGACCTGAGTAGTTTGAGCTATGAAAGAAAGAGTTTGCTAGGAGAGTACTAAAACTTGAGCTAGAGAATGAAGATTTTGGAACAAAAAGGTATTTAAAAATCAAAACCAATCTGGAGCAACTTAAAGGAGGTATCACAAATTTCTGAAATTCCCAGAGAAAGCACAAATTAAAACTGAGGCAGCTGGAATTAGTGTTTGACTGAAGACAGGCTCTCTGAAAATTACAACTGTCTCAAAACAAAAATGGAAAGCAAATCATTTCGACAGCAGTGGTTTCAAGATTCACTGTTCTCAGAGGCTGAGTTATTAAGAAGACCACTAATTTTGGCAGTATTAAAAAGTGCTTTACCTGAGGCCTGGTGCAGTATGCTAGTTTTAATTGTTCCAGTGGATAAGATAGCTTCTTGTAGATGCCACTTGACAGGTCCTGGATCATCTTGAGATGTTTTCTAGAGCTGTGTATGATGTTGCAGGTGTGAGTATTGTTCCAATGAGAAGACATTGAAAAGACTGATTTTCAGATGTGGATCCATGTTGAAAAGAATATGAAGGTATTATTTAGAAACAAATTTTGGAGCTTACAGTAGCTAAAATGAAGAATATTCCTGGGAAATAGAAGAGTGTGCAGGGACAAAAATTTAGTCCTTTAAAGCTATTCTTGGCAATGAGGAGTGAGAATGCAAGCGACAGGATGGTATAGTTCAGTGATAAATCATAAATAAAAAACAGTCCACAAGAGGAGAGGACATGGGTCAGTTCCCTTATGTTTCCAGTCTTATTTTTTGATGGTGGGGATCACACCCAAAATGTCAGAATACCCATGGATTGTCAGAGCAGCAAGAGTAGAACTGAGTGGCCCATAGCACTTCTTTCCTTAGCAAAAGAAAAGCATGATTCCAGTTTGCAAGTATGAAATCAGTTTGCACTTTGGCTTTCAGCTAACTGCCTAGCTTCCACTATCCCTTGCCACTGACAAGAAGGGCAGAGGACAGCTAATTGAAACAACAGTGTAAGAATTATGAGTGGGTGATGGTAGGGAAGTAAAATTAATTTCACTGTAAACACTGCATATATTGCCAAAGCACAGTGGAACTACCTGGGCACTGCCTGGTGCCAACCAGACACAGCATCTATCTGGCAGAGAAATGCAGTAACTAAAAGGATTGGTGGCCAAGTAGGCACGCCCAGCTGTATGACATCTGGGTGCCAAAGCCTTGTATGTTGCAATCAGCTGTTAAACGATCATAGATTGGAAGTAATTGCTATTTCTGCAAAATATAATATGTTTTTGCAATTTGGCAGTGCCAAATTTTAAAGCAACAGTGCCAGTGAAAGTGATATTTGGCAATGTTGGGATCTATGAGTGGAAAAAAGAAAGATGGCTCACTGAAAGTGTTTTTGTCACATAGACAATACATGTATGTCAGATTTGCCAAAAGAACATTTAAGTTACATTAAGTTATCTCCGCCTCCTGGAGATAATAGATCGATAGGTCCAAGATTCAGAATCTATATAGTTTCTTTAATTCCAAGTGATTCTGATGGGCATTTTGGAGAACCTTGAAAACAAATGACATGAAGGAAGTTTACATGTCCTGTGTAAATAAAAGATTGAAAGATGTTTAAGAAACAAATGAATGTTATAATCTAGGGTTATATAATACTTTGGCTTCAAATGACAGAAGCTCACTGAATTGAAGATCTTAGAGGGCAGATTCTGGTTCAGTACAAAGAGGAACCCTCTCAAAATTTGAGCCAGTAAAAAACCATGATCAAAAATTAATAAATAAGAACCATGATCAAGGGGGTTGATAAAAGTAGGGACCAGACTTCTGTCACATATACAATTGCACTCATCTCACACACTAGTAAAGTAATGCTTAAAATTCTCCAAGCCAGGCTTCAGCAATACGTGAACCGTGAACTTCCAGATGTTCAAGCTGAATTTAGAAAAGGCAGAGGAACCAGAGATCAAATTGCCAACATCTGCTGGATCATGGAAAAAGGAAGAGAGTTCCAGAAAAACATCTGTTTTTGCTTTATTGACTATGCTAAAACCTTTGACTGTGTGGATCACAATAAACTGTGGAAAATTCTGAAAGAGATGGAAATACCAGACCACCTGATCTGCCTCTTGAGGATATTGTATGCAGGTTAGGAAGCAACAGTTAGAACTGGACATATAACAACAGACTGGTTCCAAATAGAAAAAGGAGTACGTCAAGGCTGTATATTGTCACCCTGCTTATTTAACTTCTATGCAGAGTACATCATGAGAAAGGCTGGGCTGGATGAAGCACAAGCTGGAATCAAGATTGCTGGGAGAAATATCAATAACTTCAGATATGCAGATGACACCACCCTTATGGCAGAAAGTGAAGAAGAACTAAAGGGCCTCTTGATGAAAGTGAAAGAGAGTGAGAAAGTTGGCTTAAAGCTCAACGTTCAGAAAATGAAGATCATGGCATCTGGTCCCATCACTTCATGGCAAATAGATGGGGAAACAATGGCTGACTTTATTTTTCTGGGCTCCAAAATCACTGCAGATGGTGATTGCAGCAAAGAAATTAAAAGACACTTATTCTTTGGAAGGAAAGTTGTGACCAACCTAGATAGCATATTCAAAAGCAGAGACATTACTTTGCTAACAAAGGTCTGTGTAGTCAAGGCTATGGTTTTTCCTGTGGTCATGTATGGATGTGAGAGTTGGACTATAAAGAAAGCTGAACACCGAAGAATTGATGCTTTTGAGCTGTGGTGTTGGAGAAGACTCTTGAGAGTCCCTTGGACTGCAAGGAGATCCAACCTGTCCATCCTAAGGGAGATCAGTCCTGGGTGTTCATTGGAAGGACTGATGTTGAAGCTGAAACTCCAATACTTTGGCCACCTGATGTGAAGAACTGACTCATTTGAAAAGACCCTGATGCTGGGAGGGATTGGGGGCAGGAGGAAAAGGGGACGACAGAGGATGAGATGGCTGGATGACATCACTGACTCGATGGACATGGGTTTGGGTGGACTCTGGCAGTTGGTGATGGACAGGGAGGCCTGGTGTGCTGAGATTCATGGGGTCGCAAAGAGTCGGACATGACTGAGTAACTGAACTGAATGGAATACTAGCTTCTGGTAGCAATGAGTATCTTTTTGTCACTTGTCTTGGATTTGTCCAAGAGCTATGAGAAGAATTTTATCAATAGAACTTGTACCCTTTAATCCCTCTCACCCACTTTCTGCCTCCACTGTTCTCCTGTTTCTGCTTTTTCTATATCACTATCACCCTTCCTCTCACCTAATTAGGAAAATACTTTTTAGTGATGTTAATTGCTTATAGTCATCAAATGCTTGCTGTTTATCACATAACTTAGGTGTCACATTTGATTCTCACAAAAACCCTATGAGCTAGGTAATTTTCTTATCTAATTTTACAGATGTAGAACCTGAGGCACAGTGAGGATCAATTATTTTCTCCAGGATATGTGACTAATAAGGTGTGCAATTGGTCTATGATTTCCAGTAGTCACATTCTAGAGCCAGGACACATGAATAGTTCACTGCACAATCTCTCTTACCAGATGTCCATGCAACATTTGGCATCACTGACCTCTCTCTTTGAAATACTCTGAGTTTCTATAACACCATAGTTTCAAGGTCTTCCCTTTACTATTCTGCCACTCTTCCTAGTTTCCTTTTCTAGCTCCTCCTCCCTTAACTGGAGAAGAAATGGCAACCTGCCCCAGTATTTGTGCCTGGAGAATCCCGTTGACAGAGGAGCCTGGTGGGCTACAGTCCATGAGATCACAAAGAGTTGGGCATGAGTGAGTGAGTAACACGCGACACAACAACCTCGCTTAACAAAACAAAGGCTTTCTTGTATCTATGGTCATCATTCCCCTCTCTATATAGATATCTTAATGCATTCTTCTTATTTTTTCCAATAGAATCTACATACATTGGGCTTTGGAGTTCACATCTTTAGTCTAGGCCACTTTTATGAGATTTTGTAAATATATTTGAAGCCCCTACATCACTGCCTCCTAAGCAACTTACAATTAAGCTGTTAAAAGCACAATTCTTTTTTTTTTTTTAGTTTTTTATTTTTTTAATTTTAAAATCTGTAATTCTTACATGCGTTCCCAAACATGAACCCCCCTCCCACCTCCATCCCCATAACATCTCTCTGGGTCACCCCATGCACCAGCCCCAAGCGTGCTATATCTTGCGTCTGACATAGACTGGCGATTCCATTCTTACATGATAGTATACATGTTAGAATGCCATTCTCCCAAATCATCCCACCCTCTCCCTCTCCCTCTGACTCCAAAAGTCCGTTATACACAGCTGTGTCTTTTTTCCTGTCTTGCATACAGGGTCGTCATTGCCATCTTTCTAAATTCCATATATATGTGTTAGTATACTGTATTGGTGTTTTTCTTTCTGGCTTACTTCACTCTGTATAATCGGCTCCAGTTTCATCCATCTCATCAGAACTGATTCAAATGAATTCTTTTTAACGGCTGAGTAATACTCCATTGTGTATATGTACCACAGCTTTCTTATCCATTCATCTGCTGATGGACATCTAGGTTGTTTCCATGTCCTGGCTATTATAAACAGTGCTGCGATGAACATTGGGGTACATGTGTCTCTTTCAATTCTGGTTTCCTCGGTGTGTATGCCCAGCAGTGGGATTGCTTGGTCATAAGGTAGTTCTATTTGCAATTTTTTAAGGAATCTCCACACTGTTCTCCAAAGTGGCTGTACTAGTTTGCATTCCCACCAACAGTGTAGGAGGGTTCCCTTTTCTCCACACCCTCTCCAGCATTTATTGCTTGCAGATTTTTGGATCGCAGCCATTCTGACTGGTGTGAAGTGGTACCTGATTGTGGTTTTGATTTGCATTTCTCTGATAATGAGTGATGTTGAGCATCTTTTCATGTGTTTGTTAGCCATCCGTATGTCTTCTTTGGAGAAATGTCTATTTAGTTCTTTGGCCCATTTTTTGATTGGGTTGTTTATTTTTCTGGAATTGAGCTGCAGAAGTTGCTTGTATATTTTTGAGATTAGTTGTTTGTCAGTTGCTTCATTTGCTATTATTTTCTCCCATTCAGAAGGCTGTCTTTTCACCTTGCTTATATTTTCCTTTGTTGTGCAGAAGCTTTTAATTTTAATTAGATCCCATTTGTTTATTTTTGCTTTTATTTCCAGAATTCTTGGAGGTGGATCATAGAGGATCCTGCTGTGATTTATGTCTGAGAGTGTTTTGCCTATGTTCTCCTCTAGGAGTTTTATAGTTTCTGGTCTTACATTTAGATCGTTCATCCATTTTGAGTTTATTTTTGTGTGCGGTGTTAGAAAGTGATCTAGTTTCATTCTTTTACAAGTGGTTGACCAGTTTTCCCAGCACCACTTGTTAAAGAGATTGTCTTTACTCCATTGTATATTCTTGCCTCCTTTGTCAAAGATAAGGTGTCCATATGTGTGTGGATTTATCTCTGGGCTTTCTATTTTGTTCCATTGATCTATATGTCTGTCTTTGTGCCAGTACCATACTGTTTTGATGACTGTGGCTTTGTAGTAGAGCCTGAAGTCAGGCAAGTTGATTCCTCCAGTTCCATTCTTCTTTCTCAAGATTGCTTTGGCAATTCGAGGTTTTTTGTATTTCCATACAAATCTTGAAATTATTTGTTCTAGTTCTGAAAAGCACAATTCTTGATTTCCAACCTCTCTTTTAGGAAATGAGGTGAGGAGGAACTTCACAGTCATCCTCAACACCCTTCTCTCCCAGTACACCTACACCCAATCCATCATTATGTCTGAGTCCATCCTACTTCTACAATATTTGGAATCTGTTCACCTCTTTCTAATCTATTGCAACTAATCTAGCACAAGTCCATCTCTCATTCCACTGTTATAAGAAAAAACTTATTAGCTTTTTTTTTTTCTCTTTTGGCCAAGCCATGCAACATGTGGGATCTTGGTTACCCAACCAGGGATTGACCCATGCACCCTGTATTGGAAGCACAGAGTCTTAACCACTGGACCACCAAAGAAGTCCATATTAGCTCTTTGCTTAGATTTTTTTTCTCCTCCAAGTGGCCCTTCTTACCCACAAAGCTAGTTCTAAGTGTTGTTCCCATCTCCATGCTGAATGTGTTCCTTCAGGCTTAGGCTGAGAATGATTTTTCCCCCATAAACATAATTTTTTTATTATTGTATAACATTCAAGTGTATAGTTAAACACAGTTTAATTATTTTCCTATTTAAGTTGTTACTACTTTTCAAAAATTAATAGACTTTATCTTTTAGAGAAGTTTTAGGTTGACATAGACATGGAGAAAAAAATCAACCTTCACATATACTACCTCTTCTGTCAGTATGGTACCTTTATTACAATCAATGAACCAATATCAATACATTATTATTAATTAAAGCCCATTGTTTATTTTGGGGCTCACTATTTAAATTGTAGTCTTATGAGTTTTAACAAATGCATGATGTCATGTATTCACCGTGACCATATCATATAGGAGTTTCACTGCCTTTAAGTCTCCTGTGTTTCACCTATCTTTTTAACTTTTTTTTCTTTATTGAAATGTAGTTGATTAAAAATATTACATTAGTTTCAGGTGTACAGCATACTGATTCAGTATTTTTACAGAATTTAACTCAGATGACCATTATATCTACTACTGTGGGCAAAAATCCCTTAGAAGAAATGGAGTAGCCATCATAGTCAACAAAACAGTATGAAATGCAGTACTTGGATGCAGTCTCAAAAATGACAGAATGATCTCTGTTCATTTCCAAGGCAAACTATTCAGTATCACAGTAATCCACGTCTATGCCCTGACCAGTAATGCTGAAGAAGCTGAAGTTGAATGGTTCTATGAAGACCTACAAGACTTTTTAGAACTAACACCCCAAAAAGATGTCCTTTTCATTATAGGGGACTGGAATGCAAAAGTAGGAAGTCAAGAAACACCTGGGGTAACAGGCAAATTTGGCCTTGGAGTACAGAATGAAGCAAGGCAAAGGCTAACAGAGTTTTGCCAAGAGAACGCACTGGTCATAGCAAACACCCTCTTCCAACAACACAAAAGAAGACTCTACACTTGGACATCACCAGATGGTCAACACTGAAATCAGATTGATTATAGTCTTTGCAGCCAAAGATGGAGAAGCTCTATACAGTCAGCAAAAACAACACTGGGAGCTGACTGTGGCTCAGATTATGTACTCCTTATTGCCAAAATCAGACTTGAAAAAAGGAGAGAAAACCACTAGACCATTCAGATATGATCTAAATCAAATCCCTTATGATTTATACAATGGAAGTGAGAAATAGATTTAAGGGACTAGATCTGATAGAGTGCCTGATGAACTATGGACAGAGGTTCATGACATTGTACAGGAGACGGGGATCAAGACCATCCCCAAGAAAGAAATGCAAAAAAGCAAAATGACTGTCTCAGGAGGCTTTACAAATAGCTGTGAAAAAAAGAGAAACAAAAAGCAAAGGGGAAAAGGAAAGTTATGCCCATTTGAATGCAGAGTTCCAAAGAATAGCAAGTAGAGATAAGAAAGCCTTCCTCAGTGATCAGTGCAAAGAAATAGAGGACTGCAATAGAATGGGAAAGACTAGAGATCTCTTCAAGAAAATTAGAGATACCAAGGGAACATTTCATGCCAAGATGGGCTCAATAAGGACAGAAATGGTATGGACCTAACAGAAGCAGAGATATTAAGAAGATGTGGCAAGAATACACAGAAGAACTGTACAAAAAAGATCTTCATGACCCAGATAATCATGATGGTGTGATCACTCACCTAGAGCCAGACATCCTGTAATTGTGAAGTCAAGTGGGCTTTATGAAGCATTACTATGAACAAAGCTAGTGGAGGTGATGGAGTTCCAGTTGAGCTGTTTCAAATCCTGAAAGATGATGCTGTGAAAGTGCTGCCCTCAATATGCCAGCAAATTTGGAAAACTCAGCAGTGGCCACAGGACTGGAAAAGGTCAGTTTTCATTCCAATCCCAAAGAAAGGCAATGCCAAAGAATGCTCAAACTACCACACAATTGCACTCATGTCACATGCTAGTAAAGTAATGCTCAAAATTCTCCAAGCCAGGCTTCAACAGTACATGAACCGTGAACTTCCAGATGTTCAAGCTGGATTTAGAAAAGGCACAGGAACCAGAGATAAAATTGCCAACGTCCACTGGATCATTGAGAAAGCAAGAGAGTTCCAGAAAAACATCTATTTCTGCTTTATTGACTATGCCAAAGCCTTTGACTGTGTGGATCACAATAAACTGTGGAGAATCCTGAAAGAGATGGGAATACCAGACCACCTGACCTGCCTCTTGAGAAATCTGTATGCAGGTCAGGAAGCAACAGTTAGAACTAGACATGGAAAAATAGACTGGTTCCAAATAGGGAAAGGAGTACATCAAGGCTATATATTGTCACCCTGCTTATTCAACTTACATGCAGAGTACATCATGAGAAACGCTGGGCTGGGAAGAAGCACAAGCTGGAATCAAGATTGCCGGGAGAAATATCAACAACCTCAGATATGCAGATGCTGCTGCTGCTAAGTCACTCAGTCGTGTCCGACTCTGCGACCCCATAGACAGCAGCCCACCAGGCTCCCCCGTCCCTGGGGTTCTCCAGGCAAGAACACAGGAGTGGTTTGCCATTTCCTTCTCCAGTGCAAGAAAGTGAAAGGTGAAAGTGAAGTCACTCAGTCGTGTCCGACTTTTCGCGACCCCATGGACTGCTGCCTACCAGGCTCCTCTGTCCATGGGATTTTCCAGGCAAGAGTACTGGAGTGGGGTGCCATTGCCCTCACCCTTATGGCAGTAAGTGAAGAAGAACTAAAGAGCCTCTTGATGAAAGTGAAAAAGGAGAGTGAAAAATTTGGCTTAAAGCTCAACATTCAGAAAACTAAGATCATGGCATCCAATCCCATCACTTCATGGCAAATACATCAGGAAACAGCGCCAGACTTTGTTTTGGGAGGTTCCAAAATCACTGCAGATGGTGACTGCAGCCATGAAATTAAATGACGCTTACTCCTTGGAAGGAAAGTTATGATCAACTTAGACAGCATATTCAAAAGCAGAGACATTACTTTGTCAACAAAGGTCCGTCTAGTCAAGGCTATGGTTTTTCCAGTGTTCATGTATGGATGTGAGAGTTGGACTATAGAGAAAGCTGAGCGCCAAAGAATTGATGCTTTTGAACTGTGGTGTTGGAGAAGATTCTTGATAGTCCCTTGGACAGCAAGGAAATCCAACCAGTCCATCCTAAAAGAAATCAGCTGATGCTGAAGCTGAACCTCCAATACTTTGGCCACCTGATGTGAAGAGCTGAGTCATTTGAAAAGACCCTGATGCTGGGAACGATTGAAGGCAGGAGGAGAAGGGGATAACAGAGGATGAGATGGTTAAATGGCATCACCAACTTAATGTACATGAATTTGAGTAAACTCTGGGTGTTGGTGATGACAGGGAGGCCTGTTGTGCTGCATTCCATGGGGTCTCAAAGAGTCTGACACAACTGAGCAACTGAACTGAACAGAATATACTCAATTAAAAATTATTACAAGATAATGGCTATAACCCTATGCTATAGAATATATCCCTGTTGCTTATCTATTTTATACCTAATAGCTTGTATTTCTTAATTCCCAACTGCTATGTTGCTGGTCCTCTCTTCCCTCTCCTCAATAGTGACCACTATTTGTTTTCTATACCTTTGAGCCTGTTTTCACTTTGTTTTATTTTTTTAGATTCCATATGTTAATGGTATCATACAGTATTTGCCTTTCTCTGATTTATTTCACTAAGCACACTATTGTCAATGTCCATCCACATTGCTGCAAAAGGGAGAATTTCATTACTGTAACTGAGTAATACTCCCTTATGTATTCACAGCAGAGTATGAACAGCTTCATTACCTATCTGTTCATCTGTTTTTGTTTTGTTTTGTTTTTATTGGAGTATAGTTGCTTTACAGTGCTGCGTTAGTTTCTGCTGTACAGCCAAATGTATCAGTCATATGTATACATGTATCCCCTCTTTTGGGGATTCCCTTCCTATTTAAGTGACCATTTAGAGCACTGAGTAGAGTTCCCTGTGCTATGTTCATCCTTCCTTCTTCCTGAACCTTTTGGCAACCACAGATCTTTTCACTTCCTATTTAGAGTCTTCCCAACCCTGTCTCCCTCCTCATCTACAAACACACTTACTCTCCAGGCACAATCACAAGGACTGATCTCTCCAAACACAGTCTTTGAAGAAAGATAGACCTGGCCCTATAATTTCCCTCTTCCTCATAGAATTTTAGAGCTCTGAGGAATCTTTGTTATTGCTGTTGAGTCTTTGAGTCATGTCTGACTCTTTTGTGACCCCATGTACTGTAACCTGACAGGCTCCTCTGTCCATGGGATTCTCCAGGCAAGAATACTGGAGTGGGTTGCCGTTTCTTCCTACAGGGGATCTTCCCTACCCAGGGATCAAAACTGCGTCTCCTGGCAGGTGGATTCTTTACCACTGAACCTCCAGGGAAGCCCCTTAAGCGATCTTAGAGGCTATTTAATCCAGTTTCTTTGTCCTTCACTATCTTTTGTGCTATTTATCATTCTGTTTTTTGTGACTGGAGCTGGAAGGAAGTATGAGAAGGAAGCAACATGGCATTTTAATTTGTATAATAGGTACAAAAAGTAAACAGAATTATACAGAGCTGGAGACCCACGGCACCTTAGTATAGTCCTGTCAATCCAAGCAGGCCTGCTTAGACCAGTGGCATGTTGGCCTGTGATTTCACATCCCCAGGTCCATGCAGAAGAAGAGTTAGAGGGCAAAGGTCCAGGTAAATATTACCTGGTGTGATGTTTAATTTTATGTGTCAACATGATTGGGCCACAGTACCCATATATTTGATCAAACATTATTCTAGATATTTCCATGAAGGTGATTTTTTTCCCCCAGATGAGATTAACATTTAAATTGATGGACTTTGGGAAAAATATTTTACTCACCCTAATGTGGATGGGTCTCATGCAATCAGCTGAAGGCCTCAATAGAACAAAAGGCTCAGGTAGCCTGAGCAAGAAGTAATTCTGCCTGCAGATGGCATTCTGACTTGAACTGGAACGTGGATTCTTCCCTGGGTCTCCAGCCTGATGGCTCACCCTGCAGGCTTTGTTCTTGGCAGCTTCTGTATTCATGTAAGCCTATTCCTTAAGAAGATCCCTATCTATCTATCCATCCATCCGTCCATCCATCATCTACATTCTATTGGTTCTGTTTGTCTGGAGAGCGTTAACTAATACACATGGCTAAAAATTCATGGGAAACCCTGAGTTGTCTTTTTGGTAGACAGGATTGAGAGTGTGTTAATTCTTGCAAACTGTAATTGAAAACCCACATTCCACCTGGACTATTTCTGATTCCCACTGTGGAGTTAAAAGGTGGAAAGAGAAGACAATGGGAGGTGTGTGGGAAGCTAGGGGTGACTGAGTATTACCACCTTCACCTCCTAGCTTCCAATTGAATATGACTCCCTGGATAATATATATCCCCATGGCAGGCATGGCTTTCAAGATAATTGCATTGCCTTCATGACTCCTCAAGTAACATGATTAATACTCCTGTGGTAGGGGTAATGATAATATATCTTCCTCAGAAAAGGAATTTTTAAAATCAAGTCTGATGCATAGTTTCTCTCTCGTATACCTTCTTGTCTCCTCAGCTTATAGGAAGGTACAATATGGACTAAAAAAGTAATAAACTATTGCCAAATCCTTCCATTACTGGTTTCAGGGCTCCAGAAAAGTGACATCTTTTCTCACTTACTTCTGTCTTTACAGGAAAAATATTAGCAAGGACTTTTCAAAGGAAACTTCAAAAGAATCAGTTAAAGAATATCTAAGACTAGTAGGAAGGAATGGAGCTGCTTTCAAGTGTTAAGACAGTTTGTAGAATGCATCAAAAAGGCAGCAATAATTGTGTATGGATTTTGTTACGCTATATTCATGTAGTTAACTAATACTTGGGATGATTTACTGTGAGAAGGAAGGTTTTGTGTTTTAGGACCTGTTTACAATGATGAGTAAGACATTTTCCCTAACTCCAGGAAGTTCATCACTTAGAGGAAAATAGTGGTTAAGCAAATAATTACCTATAATGCATATGATAAGCATTATAATATGATTATCTGGAGGATGCAGGAAGAAGTCTGTAAGGAAAAAACTATTTAAGGGTTCTTACAGTCTGAGTAAAGATAGGAATAAATGGCATGAGACAAACCTTGACCGCTAAGTTCAGTTTTTAAAAGAATCACTCTCGTAGTAAAGATAGTTTGTTTTCAAAAAACAGTCATTTGGGAATGATTGATGTTATTTATTGATTTATTTTGGTTGTGTTGAGTCTTGTTGCTGCGTGCAGTCTTTGTCTAGTTAGCAAGTGCAGGACCTATTTTCTTGGTGGTATGTGGGCTTCTCACTGCAGTGGCTTCTCTTTTTGCAGCTCTTGGGCTCTAGAGCACAAACTCAGCAGTTTTGGTGCACGGGCCCAGTTGCTCTGAGGCATAAGGGATCCTCCTAGATCAGGGATTGAACCCATGTCTTCTATATTGGCAGGTGGGTTCTTTACCATTGAGCTGCCTGGGAAGCCCAGAATGAATAAGATTAAGTTCATGGTATTTGACTTTCTTAAGTCTTTAAAACTGTATTAGTTTCATGTCTTAGTTTTTCACCTTTCCAGAAGATTACTGCTGCTGCGAAGTCGCTTCAGTTGTGTCCGACTGTGCAGTCCACCAGGCTCCCCCGTCCCTGGGATTCTCCAGGCAAGAACACTGGAGTGGGTTGCCATTTCCCTCTCCAATGCATGAAAGTGAAAAGTGAAAGTGAAGTCGCTCAGCCGTGCGACCCCATGGACCGCAGCCCACCAGGCTCCTCCGTCCCTGTGATTTTCCAGGCAAGATTACAGAAAGCAAAATGGCAAAGATGAACATATATGTGCGAGAATTGAGAGATAAGTTGTTTCCTTTTTAAAAATATTAAATTGTTACATTTTAAATCATGCTTAATAAATCAAGAAAAATAAAGACTAGCTATATAAATGTTTGTAAGAAGTTTTCAAATAAATCTCTAATCTTCAAAGTCTTATGAGAAATGGATAATCATGCTTGTCTGGATGAGGTATACATTGCTGGTTGTTTATTAAGGGTTTATGACTAACTTAAAATTAAGTATATTCTATTATTTAATCTAGTGAAATACTACACTTCAAGAGAAAACAATATGGAATAGCCCAGTTTCTAAGACAGTGTAGAATTATTTTGGCTAAATCAAAAAACAAATCATTTTCCTTGATCCAAGGTATTTACAAATTATAGAAAGAGATTAAAATGTAAGAGTATTAAGTATCTTATTTGCCTTTAAGTTTATCTTTATTTCTTTTCTCTCACTTATATGTCTATAAAAAGTCTGAAAAAAATTTAAAGTCTCTGAAATTTTTGAGGATAAAAGGGTACAATTGATCTCTCTTTTCTGTATTGCCCTGCAGGAAGCCACTGTCTGCACTAATGGAGCTGCAATGAAAGCACATGTATCCCTGTGAAATTAAAGTGATTGGACATTGTTCTAACAAGGATTAAAATTTTGTTTTTTAAAAAAGAATGTGGATATGGTAGATATGTACATATATTATTTTATCCTAAAGTGTAACAAATTACATAAATTAACTTCACACTGAGAAGTCGAGATATTATTCAATTGTACGAAACCTCATCCCGAGTGAGAATTATTGAACAATTGCCTCTGTGTTTTGAATGAGGCACTTCAGTGTGAATAAGAAGATACACATATTGCATTCCAGAAAGGAAAAGAATGGCTTCACATACGAAAGATTCATGCTATCATTTTTCTGTTATTTTATGCAATTCAAAAGTGGCATGAGTGCAGATGGGAGAACTTGTGCAAATCATAAGTCTTCATTTTCAAAACAATACACTTAACAATTGCATTAGCAGTGGAGAGGTTTCTTCTGAGCTATTGTTCATGATGACTATGTCTCAATTTGGAATTCGAAAGGACTCTAAATATCAGGACTCTGAACAACATGAAAATCACCACCTAAGGCTATTACAGGCACATTTCCACCACCCCCTACTTTCATAAGACCTTGATTTAAGACCTGAAGAATAATAAGAGAAATAAGCTTTTGAAACATATTTATCAAGCATTGGGCTATATACAACAGTGTGAAAGGAATAAGCTAATTTTAAAGATGCAGGCAAGCAGACACTGCGAATACGAAACATGGCTCTAACACTCCTCATGCTTTTCTTTCTTCCCCAAGACTTAAAACTGTCCCTTAGTGGAGTTGCGTTCTTGGTCTTACAGGTAAATAGAGTTGGGTAACTAGAGTTTTACAGGAATTTTTAAAAAATCAAACGTATCTTTCAAAATGATAGGTAAGGCTTGAATAAGCTTTAGCCACTTTAATAGAAAACAATAGACCTCTTTTAATAGTTATGCCATGAGACATACAAGGAAATGAATGAAACAACATAAATGATGTGGACTTTCAAAAGTAAAAAAAATTATATAATGGCAGTTGCTTATTAATAGGCCCAAAGGAAGAAATTAAGAGAGAACAAAGAAGTGGAGACTTATGTTTTTGAATACCTTCTATGCATCTTCTGTGTACCCCCTACAACTGTGCTAATTAGTCAGATCAATATCAGCTGCCTTCACTAATAAAAGTCATAATTGTTGCTACAAAGGACTTGCATATCCTGTAAGTGGCACGTAGCATAAACCCGGGGTCCCAACCTCCAGGATCTAATGCTTGATGATCTGAGGTGGAGCTTATATAATAATAATAGAAATAAAGTACACAATAAATGTTATAGGCTTGAATAATCCAGAAACCACCCTGCCCACATGTCCATGAAAAAATTGTCTTCCACGAAGCTGGTCCCTGGTGCCAAAAAGATCGGGGACCACTGGCATAAACAATAAGATGTTTGCTGGAGTTTTTTTTTTTTTTTCCAGGAACTTGGGAGTCAATTGTGTCTCACTTGAGGTGAGCTGCTTAAGACTGGGATTATCGACCCTCTAACTAGGCATGCGTGAGTGTCCCCTTGTCAACTTTTTGACATCAGAGTGCTGAAAGCTCCATCCCTAGAGTGTGTTAAAACCTGCATTTTGGAACATGTAGAGGCCTGAAGTTTAGTTACGCCTGCACAGAACAGCGTTTACCTGCACCTTTTCTTCCAATCGCCTCTCGCCAGGTTCCCCATGCCCCAGACTACCCTGCTTCTTCATTTGTTATCCCCAGTCCTCCAGCTCCTGCTTTGGGAAGGTGGGTGTGAGGCATCCCAGTCTCCTCACTTGGCTGCCTTGCCAGTTTTTGGCAACTCTGCATTTGGCTTGCTGCCTGTCGGTCAAAATGGACCTGGTTCAGGAACGACCCAGTGGGGATGAAGAAGACCTGACCATAAAGATGAGACATGCAAAACAGAATGTATAGTCTCAGTAAGTGTGGCCTCAGGTTGGAACAAATTGCTCCTCCGGAGGTCCTATCTCCAAACACGTCATTTTTCTCTGAAGAACTGTGTAAGAAATCCATATGTGAAATGTTTGAGCGTTCTGTATACTGCAGTGGGTTTCTACTAAATAAGTAGCAATGGGCTTCTATTTTTCTGAAGTTACTGGTGAAGGTGAAGTTGCTCAGTCGTGTCCGACTCTTTGCAACCCCGTGGATTGTAGCCTACAAGGCTTCTCCGTCCATGGGATTCTCCAGGCAAGAATACTGGAGTGGAAAGGAGTGGGTTACCATTTCCTCCTCCAGGGGATCTTCCCGACCCAGGGATCGAACCCGGGTCTCTCACATTGGAGGCAGACGCTTTAACCTCTGAGCTACCAGGGAAGCCCTGGAAGTTAGTGGAGTCAACTACAAATTGGCACTTACCATCTACCTTTATAAGGATTAAATCAGGTGCTGCTGCAGTTGCTGACCTTCACCACCCCCTGAAAGGAGTTCAGGGTAGAGATCAGGAACCAGGCACTCTGTGCTTGGGGAAAGCTGGCAGAACAGGTCTTTGGAGAGTTAGATATTTTCCAGAGCTAATTTTATGAGCCCAACTCTTGCCTCTCTTCAGATCTAGAAATGCACTAAATTCCTTCATGGTGATGTCTGTTCCTTGTGACTAGCAGCAATCTCATGTAAAAAATATGTGTTTCGTTGTATGTACTTGCCCTTCACCAAAATCACATATATGACCTTCCCCCTATCTCTTGGGAGAAGTTTCTCACAGCTATCTGAAATGCCGTCTCCAAAGCTATAGTCCTCATTTTGCCCCAAATAAAACTTAACTCACAGCTTTCACATTGTGTGTTTTTGTAAGTCAGCACTAGGAACAAACTTGCCCTCCCGCTGTAAACAACTAGAATATGGCACAAAATAGATGAAACAGCAGCTTTCAGACATTGGATATCAGACACTGAGTTGCAGAGATCCCCAAGAAAAGGGAAACAAATGCAGTGAGCCCTGGGATTACCTCACCTTTCTTTCAGGAGGCACTTTCTGGGATATGATGCCTGGAGGGAAAACCCAAGCAGATCATGGTGATTTCTTTAAGTTCAGGAATGGTTTCGGGAGACTGATGTAGCTAGAATTTCAGAGCAGAGTGTCAAAAAGGAGTTACAGAGAGAAAGAGCACTATAGACTTCCCAGGGGTTCCCTTGAGCTGATAGGTGAGTACTGCGCATGTGTAATGGGTAAAGATCTACAGGGCTGGGCATATTATGATCAGGGAGCTGACACTGAATGGTTTCCAGCAAATCAAGCCTTTTTATTCATTTTGTTACTCTGGAGCAATTTGAGATTTTTATCACAGTTTTAGGGGAAAGGTGATTTTTTAGTTTGAGGTGTTACTAGAACATCTAGGTAGGCATATGAAAATGATGAAAGAAAACACACTATTGGAAAATGAATGACAGAACCTGAGGGACAGATCTGAGAATCAATTAACAGAGGTAAGAGTTGAAGTCATGAAAAGATATACACTTTCTTAGAGAAGGTATGTAAAGAGGCATGAAAATTAGCAGTTATTGAGCATCTACTTCGTGCTAGCACTAAGGTAAGTGCATTCATATGTTATATTAACTTAAAAATTCCATCAGCTGGATCATTGAATACTAGATGTAAAGATCAGAAAAATAGAACTCAGAAAGGTAAAACAATTTGCTCAAGGCTCTACAACTGGAATTTACCGAACCTCTCACAATAGTTACACAAATGTGTGAAATCCAGTCTCATTCAACTAAGATAGGCTGACAAGATTCCTGTAAAGAATTTTCAAGAAGAAAGGGAAACTGTCTTGGTACCCTTGAGGGTCTAACCATGGACTACGAGGCCTCCCTAACCTGTCCCTTGCGAACTTCTCTGTTTCACTTCCCAAATACTCACCTCTCATTTGCTCTCATCAGCCATAATGACTCATGAGTATTGTTTATGGGCACAAAGCATGTTTCTACCTCAACGTGAACCTCAACATTCTTTCCAGAAATGCTCACTTCCCCAATATCCATGTGGATAACTTTCTCACCTTATCCAGGCTTCTGTTCAAATCTCAGTACCCCATGGAAAACCGCCTGACCAACCTATGTAAAATACTATTTTTTTTCCACTCTTATCTCCTAGTTGCTTCACTTTTTTTCTTCACAGCCCTTTCCTCTGTCAGAAAATATGACATATAATTTGTTTTTATTTTCTGCTTTTCCAGATAGAATTAACTTTCATGAGGTCAGAGATTGTATCTGTTTTAATCATTGTTCTCTCCTCAGTGACTAGTACAGAGCCTGGCATGTTGAATATTCTCAGGCAAATGAATGAAGTAGCAAATCCATTTTAGCTTATAGACCATTTGATTGATTAAAAAGTATGTATACCCCTGGAATTCCCAGGTGGCTCAGTGGTTTAAAAAGGAAAAAAAAAAAACAAAAACAAAAAAAACCTTCCTGCCAGTGCAGGAGATGCAGGTTTGATCCCTGGGTTGGAAAGATCCCCTGCAGAAGGAAATGGTAACCCACTCCAGTATTCTTGCCTAGGAAATTCCATGAGTAGAGGAGCCTGGCGGGCTACAGTCCATGATGTCTCAAGAGAGTCGGACATGACTTAGCAACTAAACAACAACAACATGGATACCCCTAAATCATATATGTATGCCTTTGCTTCCCAGTATAACCAATAATATATAAACCTATTTGAATTCTACATAACTCCATTTGAAAACTAGAGAATTAGAGAAGTACAAAAATGAAGGTAGTAATTTTTTGAAACAGGTGCGGGGAGTAAAAGAGATAAGTGAAAATAAAAGAATGGCTAATTGTGTCAAATAAGCCAGAGAATTTAAAGTGAATAAATTTGATACACTTATTTGATTTGGCAAAGACATTGACCTTTAAGAGTTCAGTTAGGGCTTCCCTGGTGGCTCAGAGGTTAAAGCGTCTGTCTCCAATGCTGGAGACCTGGGTTTGATCCCTGGGTCAGGAAGATCACCTGGAGAAGGAAATGGCAACCCACTCCAGTATTCTTGCCTGGAGAATCCCATGGATGGAAGAGCCTGGTAGGCTACAGTCCATGGGGTCGCAAAGAGTTGGACATGACTGACTTCTCTCTCTCTTTCTTTCTTTCTTTCTTTCCACTTAGAAGAGGACAGATACTGATGGACAAGGCATTAAACAAAAACTGAGTTGACAAAGGACTGGAGTCAGGTTAAAGACAATTTTGGATCACAGTAAAGGATGACTACATAGTCTCTTAAAGAAAGGTGACTTGCTTTCTCATTGATGTAGGAGATACTGGCAGGATTAAGACTAAATCCCTAGGTTTCTTGATAGCTGTCTTTGGAATAAAGTGTGGTTACTATGCTTCCTAAGGATAGCAATAGAGGGCAAATTCTAATATTGAAACCTTTTCAAGTTTCTGTTTGCATAATATTGCCCCATTGAACTAAGCGAGGACTATGGTCAAGAGTCAGTGTGGGTAGGCCCAGCCCAAGGTGTGAACCACAAGAAAGGTAAACATCAGGGCCACTGACATATTAAAGACACTCCGAGGGTAAATCTCATAATGCAGTGTATTCACTGCAAAAGGCAAGTTGTTGATGAGAAGAGTGCATAGGACCAAGAATTCTCAAGAGCCAGAAGGGGAAAAGTCTTCCTCTGAAACTAAAAGGAGACATGAAATCTTGGATACAAATAGAAGATGTCTTTGGAAAGAGAAAGAAGGCAGTTCACAGCAGACTTCTCTGATTCAGTCTTGGTTAGACGTCTCGGTCATCTTGCTCCTCCCCTTTCAGCTACTCTCTGTTGTCACTGGTGCTCTCTAAAGCTTCTGTCTTAGGCCCTATTCCTTCTGAGCTGCCGACTTCTCCCTCATGTTTCTACCATATGAGAAGACTCAAAACCCGGAAAATATTCTAAGATTAGTTATGCAGGCACTCAAAAACATATATTGAGAATGTTTTCTTGCCACTTGTTCACGGATTCCAGATCATCTCAGTTTGACTCTGTGAGCTATGGAAAACCCCCAAACTGAAGTTTGTATGTACATAATTTCCTCTCCGTGAATAAACTGATCCTTGAGCCGAAGCATCCTGGCAGGCCCATTTCAATTTGACATTCTGTAGATGGACTTAAATCTAACCACTTTTTCTCAGAACCCTTTGAAGCTTCATTTTTAAAAGAATAGTTATTATAACAAAAAATTAATCTTCAAATTATGTTTTTAAAATGTTTTGTTTTAAAATATGCTACTTTCAACTTAGGTTTAAAATTTGTTAAAAAGTAATGCATAAATATTGTATACAATTTCAAATAGTAAAAATGTTACTTAAAAGAATGTCCCCCTTTCCCAGAGACAACTACTGTTAGAAGTTTCTGACTTGAATCCCAAGTAAGCTGTTAATAGTAACAGAATAGATAATTTTGCTTAGGTGTGATAACTGTACTATTTTTTGAGTCATTGTTTTCTATAGATAAATTTTTTTGGTCAAAAAAAGTTTCTGTATGCAAAATTTAATTTTCTATGCATCTCCTGATACACACACACATGTACACTTCTGTATGCATTTTGAACACTGGCATTAGCTTTGGGTTGCCATATAGATAGAGTATTTTCAACTGAGAGTATGTTACAAGACCAATCAAATTTACTAGAAATCATGTTGCTTCATTTTCTTTCATCCCATTAGCCAAGGACATTATCTGGGACTACATCCAAATAAGTCTTTACTAGACACTCAGCTTAATTGGTATTTCTCAATAATTTTATGTATTTTTAAATAACTGAAAAGTCACCTGAAGGGAGCTTAATATGTAAATATGATAACAGAATTCAAACAGCAGAGTGAAGAATCATGTTTTCAACCACAAAACACTTCTTTTTATTTTAATAGACATTGAATTATGATCAAGTAGCTAAGAAGTGTGGCATTCAACAGTAAGCAGTTCATTGACTGGTTGTTCCATGTAGCTGCATTTGTGGAACAGAATTCAGAGGCAAGGGTATTGGAAGGGTAATTAGTTCATTGATTTCATGGTTGTCTTCAAGAAAAAAAATAAATAGAAACTCACGATAGGAGAGAAATTCAGGCAGTTGTTTTATTCATGAGACAAGCTGAATTCTTCATACTGTTTAGAAGAATGGAACTGGAGGAATCAACTTGCCTGACTTCAGGCTCTACTACAAAGCCACAGTCATCAAGACAGTATGGTACTGGCACAAAGACAGACATATAGATCAATGGAACAAAATAGAAAGCCCAGAGATAAATCCACACACATATGGACACCTTATCTTTGACAAAGGAGGCAAGAATATACAATGGAGTAAAGACAATCTCTTTAACAAGTGGTGCTGGGAAAACTGGTCAACCACTTGTAAAAGAATGAAACTAGATCACTTTCTAACACCGTACACAAAAATAAACTCAAAATGGATTAAAGATCTAAATGTAAGATCAGAAACTATAAAACTCCTAGAGGAGAACATAGGCAAAACACTCTCAGACATAAATCACAGCAGGATTCTCTATGATCCACCTCCCAGAATTCTGGAAATAAAAGCAAAAATAAACAAATGGGATCTAATTAAAATTAAAAGCTTCTGTACAACAAAGGAAAATATAAGCAAGGTGAAAAGACAGCCTTCTGAATGGGAGAAAATAATAGCAAATGAAACAACTGACAAACAACTAATCTCAAAAATATACAAGCAACTTCTGCAGCTCAATTCCAGAAAAATAAACGACCCAATCAAAAAATGGGCCAAAGAACTAAATAGACATTTCTCCAAAGAAGACATACGGATGGCTAACAAACACATGAAAAGATGCTCAACATCACTCATTATTAGAGAAATGCAAATCAAAACCACCATGAGGTACCACTTCACACCAGTCAGAATGGCTGCGATCCAAAATCTGCAAGCAATAAATGCTGGAGAGGGTGTGGAGAAAAGGGAACCCTCCTACACTGTTGGTGGGAATGCAAACTAGTACAGCCACTATGGAGAACAGTGTGGAGATTCCTTAAAAAATTGCAAATAGAACTACCTTATGACCCAGCAATCCCACTTCTGGGCATACACACGGAGGAAACCAGAATTGAAAGAGACACATGTACCCCAATGTTCATCGCAGCACTGTTTATAATAGCCAGGACATGGAAACAACCTAGATGTCCATCAGCAGATGAATGGATAAGAAAGCTGTGGTACATATACACAATGGAGTATTACTCAGCCGTTAAAAAGAATTCATTTGAATCAGTTCTGATGAGATGGATGAAACTGGAGCCAATTATACAGAGTGAAGTAAGCCAGAAAGAAAAACACCAATACAGTATACTAACACATATATATGGAATTTAGGAAGATGGCAATGACGACCCTGTATGCAAGACAGGAAAAAAGACACAGATGTGTATAACGGACTTTTGGACTCAGAGGGAGAGGGAGAGGGTGGGACGATTTGGGAAAATGGGAATTCTAACATGTATACTGTCATGTAAGAATTGAATCGCCAGTCCATGTCTGACGTAGGGTGCAGCTTGCTTGGGGCAGGTGCATGGGGATGACCCAGAGAGATGTTGTGGGGAGGGAGGTGGGAGGGGGGTTCATGTTTGGGAACACATGTAAGAATTTAAGATTTTAAAATTTAAAAAAAAAATAAATAAAAATAAAGAAGATTAATAAAAAAAAAAATAAAAAATAAAAACAAAAGACACTGGTGCTGTTTGAAAAAGAATGGCTAGATCCTGATTCAGGAAAATTCGGAGCAATACAATCTGAACTCAAAAACAAACAAAAAAATAGGAAGTGGTTATTCTTATTTTGAAAGATCCTTTGTTATCAATAGAATAATAACTGAATTCCTCTATTAAGTATGATTCTGATTTTTAAAAGTTAAATCTCATATTCTCTCAACAATTTTGAAATATAGTTGCTATCCTTCCCCAAATTAGGGTGCTGGATATGCTGAGGAGTTATGAGATATCTTGGTCTTGAAATAATTTATTCCTATGGGAATCTGCCAAGTATAATCTCTTCACCAGAAAAAACAGTAGTATAGCAAGATGAAAGGGGTTTAATGGACTCATTCTCAAATAGCTTTGTTAGTGCCTAGAAGAGGCTACAAGGATTACCCTAAATTGTTAACAATAAAAATGTTTTTCAACTTAGAAATAATATGATCTTTTGCATCAACTATATGTGGCTAGTTAGATTTGACCTGTATAAATATCTAAAATTTTTAAATTATCTTATGTATTAGCCAATAAAGAGAAAAAAACTTAAAGTATATTTCCCTTTCTACATTTTTTCTCTAAATGAAGAAATTATTAATAAGCACTGTTAATGTTTTAAAGACATCAGCTTGGATTGGCTACTGTTTCTTTTTAGGGGGATGGGGTGTACATACCACACAGTATTTAGGATATTAGTTTCCCAACCAGGGATCGATCCCACATCCCCTGCATTGGAAGCATGGAGTCTGAACGGCTGAACCGCCAGGGAAGTTCCTGTAGTGTTTTGATGATAACCGTTATAAAATAACTTGAATCATTCCACTCTTGAATTGTTTTATGGTCTAATCTTGCAGATTTTAGGAAGAGTAAAAATTGGAGAAGATAACTGAGTGACACATACAGGAGGGAACAACATCCTACATATTTGGTAACATTTTTTGTGTAAAAGTTGTTTAGCCTAGTAGTGTTACCTTAAAGGAGTCAGGCAAAACCAAGATGATACATTATTATTACAATTCCAGTTAAAAAATATGAGATATTAGAAATGGTTAAAAGATATTGAGACTACACCAGAATGCCTCTGGTAACACTTAAGATGAAAAGCGGAATTATTTATCTACTTACATTGTCAGAGTCCTTCATCTGTAATTAAGGTCATAGAATTTTTCTCAGTGTCTCCACCTAGGTCTTTTTTTCTTCTACTCTAGCACCTAAAAATCTAAAAGAAGAAGTAATAGACAAAAGAACAAAAACAGAAGAGGTAGACCCTTATGGTCTGTACCTCTATGACAACTGCTTTCTTGAAAAATTAAAAAGTTCTAAAAGGACATCCACAAATAAGTGGAACTTTGCCATCATGGAGATTCAGCCTCATTTGAGACTAGAAATTAAGAGCTATGGAAACTTACTCAGAGAATGATATGGGAGAAAGAATAAATTTTGCAGTCAGACAGATAGTTTGTATCCTGGTTTTGTCATTTACAACTAGAATAGCAATAATAATTGAGTGCCGTGCTTTAGAATAATTACTTGTATGCTTGAGTCTTAGTTTCCTTACCTGCAAAACAGAGGTAATATCTATTCATATCTTTGATATGAATGTACATAAACTGCCTGAGTAAAAATCCACTAAACTTTGTTTTCTTGTTCTTTTGACTAGAAAATGTGTAACACTTAAGATGCTCATTTGCCCTAGCCATAGATTTGGTGAGAATTGATCGTCTCACAACTTAGTACATGTGATTTTTATGTAGAAACTAGATTTCTGCCTCCCTGTTTCTTTCCTTTGTATTTGTTATTCTCACTTCCTATCTAGACTACCTAAAATCCTAGTAAAAAGTTTAACAAACATTTCTATACTTAGCTATATTCTTGACAATTTGATTGCTTTCACAGTAACTCATTTAAGTACTTTAAGTACTAAATAATCTCCCAACAATGGAAAATTGAACAGAGATTTATATCTTTAAGAATTTTGGATTCAGTTATGGAGTTGAGATCATCTACCACAATATATTGTGAAAGAGCTCTGGGATTATCCATGGCTTGCAAGTGGAGCAGGATATGAGGAGAAGCACTGGGGTGACAGTGGGTATGACATGACAGGTAGTGGTCTAAGAACTTTTCTTCTCAAAGGAAGAGAAACTGGAGATAAGTTTTAGCAAATGAGTATTACTAAGTTAATCAAAAAGAGGCAAAGACACTTGAGGAAGTGTGAACAGCATTTATGAAAGCATAGGAGTGTGAAGAAACAAGATAATTCTGGAAAGATTTCTGTGGCAGATTGTGTTTTTCAAAATATCGGCAACAATGTTTCCAGTCCTACACACTTTCCAGAACCTTACCACTCCTCCATCATGAGGTTGGGTCTGTATCCCTTCCCCTTGAACCTGGGTAGGCCTGGGGAACTGCCTTATTAATAAAGTATAGTAGCTGTGACACCAAGTGACTGGCAAGGCTAGGTCATAAAAGACGATATGACTTCCTTCACTCCTTTCTTAAAAATGTGCCTTTGAAGTCCTGGGCCACCATAGAAGAAGTCTAGCCTATTCAAAGCTTCTGTGCTGAAGCAAACACACAAAGATGGCCGGGATGCCTGAGGAACACCAACTGCTCCAGCTTCCAGCTGCCAACAACTTCCCAGCCCGGACACATCAATTAGGAAGCCTTTGAGATGGCACAAAAACTTGGAGATTGAAATCACTGAAACCACGTGAGAAACTCGAAATAAAAGCTACTGAGCTGAGTCATTTCAAACTCAAAACCATGAGACAATAGTCTTAAATGATGGGTACTGTTTTTAAACTGCTGCACCTAGCACAATGCCTGGCACACAGTATGTGTTCAGCATATTTAATGAACATATATATTTATAATTATATATATTCAATGAATGGATGGATTATCTTTTTATGTTTACAGAGTGAAAAAGGCAGGGTCAGTGGGAGCTGAGCCAAGAAAAGGAGGTAGGATACAGGTCATGAACATCATTGTGTACTAAACTGAGGCTTCTGGCTTTATTTTGAAATCTAAAGAGACCTACAGAAGATTTTAGGCAGTAGACAGACATGATCACATTCACACTTAAGATCAAAATAGTAGTGGTATGCAGGATGGAATAAGATCAACGTAAGGAATACATGTAGCTATATGTGAAAGGCGGGATCCAAAGAAGTGGCAGCGAAATTTCAAGAAAAAAAGATGAATGCTGAAATGTTGAGGATAGAGAATTTACATGGTAGATCTAATAGCCATCTTCTGCCACAAGAGTTTTCATTTATAGTTAAAAGAAAGTTAATTACCTCTCCTACACATGCCTCTTTAGGGAAAATTTTAAAAGTTTCTTTGTTTGATTTTGTATTGTCTTCATAATTACTGATTATTTCTGACAGACAGAAATCAGTCCCAGTGGTACCATCTCCTAGAGATAAGCAACTGTGCCTTATGTATTAATTTCTTGTGATCTCAAGCAGTTAATAGATTTGAGCTAGCTCATCATAATAATCTTTCGGGAAATGAATTTCCTAGCTACTCCTGTGTCCTCTAAACTTAGGCATCTTCTTTCCTTGTGAAATGTTTTCCAACCAAGTTGACGATTATTCGCTGTAACCCTGAATCTTCAATATTAGGAGAGTATATGTTTTCTAGTAGACTCATTAACCATGAAATACTAGTTATTTTCCGTGTTTCCAGTTGCTTTGAATAAAGTGTTAGTTCTATGGGGTGAGTATGTGTGGAGCAGAGGGTACATCAATAACCTCAGATACACAGATGATAACACCCTTAATGGCAGAAAGTGAAGAGGAACTAAAGAGCTTCTTGATGAAGGTGAAAAAGGAGAGTGGAAAAGCTGGCTTAAAACGCAACATTAAACAAAACTAAGATCATGATATCTGGTCTCATCACTTTATGGCAAATAGATGGAGAAACACTGGAAACAATGAGAGATTTTATTTTCTTGGGCTCCAAAATCACTGCAGATAGTGACTGCAGCCATGAAATTAAAAGACACCTGCTCCTTGGAAGAAAAGCTATGACCAACCTAGACAGCATATTAAAAAGCAGAGACATTACTTTGCTGACAAAGGTCTGTCTAGTCAAAGCTATGATTTTTCCAGCAGTCATGTATGGATGTGAGAGTTGGACTATAAAGAAAGCTGAGCACCAAAGAATTGATGCTTTTCAACTGTGGTATTGGAGAAGACTCTTGAGAGGCCCTTGGACTGCAAGGAAATCAAACTAGTCAATCCAAAAGGAAATCCAGTCCTGAATATTCATTGGAAGGACTGATGCTGAAGCTGAAACTCCAATACTTTGGCCACCTGATGCGAAGAACTGACTCCTTGGAAAAGACCCAGATGCTGGGAAAGATTGAAGGCGGGAGGAAAAGGGGACGACAGAGGATAAGGTGATTGGATGACATCACCGACTCAATGGATATGCGTTTGAGCAAGCTCTGGGAGTTGGTAATGGACAGAGAAGCCTGGCGTGCTGCTGTCCATGGGGTTGCAAAGAGTCAGACGTGACTGACTGACTGAACCAAACTGAGAGGGCATATAGGGAAAGAGGAGGAAAATGGGATGATCATCATCTTTGGAAAAGATGAATAATCCTTGAACAGTGGAAGACCAAAATAATATCTGAGCGAAAGTAACATTCCAATAATAAAATGATCATTAGTGAACCTAAAAACCAAAGTAAGTTTAAGGACCAATCCACAGATTTGAAGGGGTATGGCAGACACTGCTTTTAGCTTGTCCAGTATCTCTTCTTTTCTGTTGGAATAGAACACCTACTCTGCTTGGGCATTGTGCCCAGCTAACAAAGCTAGATTTTTCAGCTTCTCTTGCAGCTAATGATGGCCATGGGACATAGTTAAGGCCCATATGATAGAAGTGAAAGTTGCTGAAGAGAAGTTCTGCGAAATTTCTTTAAAAGGGTAGACTTAACTCACTGTTGACTTTTTAACTCAACATCATCTGTCTTTAATTTCTCCTCTTTTCTAAAACACAGTAATGATGTTGATGGTGCAATAACTACCTTGCCACCATGATCATATGGACAAAAGCTGCCAGCTAAGTAAGGACAGAGGAGTAGAAGGCTAGAAGAAGCTCTAGTGTCTGATGGTAAATGAAGCCATTGAACTCACAACCTCTTAATTCCTTGTTTTATGAAAATTATGAGCTCTATGGATTAGAGTTACTCAGAGAAACAGAACATGCACAACACACACATAACGTCTATGTTTGTATACACACACATCTACACACACACACATACATAGAAAGAAACAAAGTGAGATAGATTTTAAGAAATTGACTCTCATGTGATCGTAGGAGCTGAAAGTTTGAAATTTGCAGAGCAAGCTAACAGGTGGAAACTCAGGCAGAGTTTCCAACTTGCAGTCTTAGGGCAGAATTCCTTCTTCAAGAAACATATCTTTGCTTTTAAGGTTTTCAGCTAACTGGATGAGGTCTCATCTATATTATGGAGGGCAGTCTACTTCATTTAAAGTCTGCCCATTGTAAATGAGAGTCACATACAAAAATATCTTCACAGCAACATCTCAACTGCTGTTTGACCAAACACCTGGACACCATAGCCTAGCCAAGTTGATGTATAAAAATGATCACAGTTTTTAAATTGTTTGAACCCCTGGTTGACTGGGTTTCTATTGCAAAGACAAGTACAAAATGTGTTAATTATTAATGGCAAGAGAAAGAGATCACATCTGTAAATATGAGCATTATAGATGGTAGGAATGGAAGTGAGCAGGCATAGGGATGGAAGAAATCAACTAATAATCTTGTATCTGCTTGTTCGTAGTCTGTGTTCACATCTGATGATGTTCACCTTTTAGACTTCAAAGTGTCTGAATATAAAAGTTCGGAATCTCCTGACCTGTCATGGGAAACAACGGAACAGTCATTGCCCTTCCTCTTCACGACTTTGTTATGAGTATTTTAATATTACTGATTAGGCAAAATGCACTGACAAATTGAACTAGCTATTTGAACACATATCAATGAGAAATGAGAAATGTTAGAGTTATTTCTCTGACCTTTGAAGGTCACTTATCCTTGACATACAACTTCCTTTCCCCAACCTGCAGGATCATAATTACATTGTATTGCATTATTTTGAAGGTCTGGTGTGGTGCTTTTGTTTCTTGGTGAGATTTAACTTGTAACATTAGCTCCTAGGATTGCTTAAATTCATTTGGATGACTTGCTTACAATTTGGGGTAGATCTAGTAGGATTGTTCTGAGGGCCATTCTGTCCCAGCTTGTAGACTGGGTTTCTTGGATGAGCCATCCAGCTTCTTTAGGTCTTTATTTCCTTACCTGTAAAGTGAAGTATTCATCCTGGATGATCTCTAAGTTCATTTCCAGTAAAACAAAAAAAAGTTAGAATTTTGTGTTATTATCTGAGAGTTCTTTGTACCTTAACAGGGAAAAAAAAATTCTTTCACTCTCTCTCCTGGTATTCATAATTTCACTGTCTGCACATACAAAATCAAGTGCTAGGACTAACCTAGCTGACTGTACCCTATGTGAATACTGTCACAGTTTTCAACTTTTATTGAAGTATAATTTTGTGTGATAAAATTTAGCCTTTTAAAGTATATATTTGTATAACCATGACCAGAATCAAAACATAGACCATTTTCACAATTCCCAAAGGTTCCTCATACCTCTGCCTAATTGGTTCTCTAGAAACCACTGATATGTTTTCAGTCCCTTTATTAATATTTTTTCCTTTATTAGAAGTCATTTAAATTGAATCAGGCAGCACTTAGTGTGACTGGCTTTTCTCACCAAGCATAATGATGTGAAATCTGCCTATGTATCTACATATATCAGTACATTGTTCCTTTTCATTGTCGAATAGTGATCTCTTCTTTGAATTTGAAACTGCATGTTTATCCATTCACCTGTTAAGGAAATTTGTGTTGTTGTCAGTTTTTTCTTTTTTTTTTTAATTCTGAGTTAAGCTTCTATGAACATTTGCATATAGGCATTTTTCTTTTTCTTGTGTAAATACCTAGGAGTGGAATTGCTGAGTCATAGGGTAAATATATTTTTAATTTTATAGGAAGTGATCAAAGTGGCTGAATTATTTTGCATTCCAACCAGCAGTATTACAATTTTCCTACATTCTTAGCAACACTCATTAGTTTCTTTTTTAATTTTATTTTTTAATTGAAGGTTAATTGCTTTACAGAATTTTGTTGTTTTCTGCCAAATCTCAACATGAAGCAGCCATAGGTATACATATGTCCCCTCCCTCTTGAAGCTCCCTCCCATCTCCCTCCCCATCCCACCCCTCTAGGTTGACACAGAGCCCCTAATTCACTGAGACATACAGCAAATTCCCATTGGCTATCTATTTTACATATGGTAGTGTAAGTTTCCATGTTACTCTCTCAATATATCTCACCCTCTCCTCCCTTCTCCCTGTGTCCATAAGTCTGTTCTCTATATCTGTTTCTCCATTGCTGCCCTGCAAGTAAATTCATCAGTACCATCTTTCTAGATTCCATATGTATGCATTAGTATATATGATATTTATCTTTCTCTTTCTGACTTCACTCTGTATGATAGGCTCTAGGTTCATCCACCTCATTAGAACTGACTCAAATGTGTTCCTTTTCATGACTGAGTAATATTCCATTGTGTATATGTACCATCACTTCTTTATCCATTCATCTGTCGATGGACATCTAAGTTGCTTCCATGTTCTAGCTATTGTAAATAGAGCTGCAGTGAACATTTGGGTACATGTGTCTTTTTCAATTTTGGTTTCCTCAGGGTATATGCCTAGGAATGGGATTGCTGGATCACATGGTGGTTTTATTCCTGGTTTTTTAAGGCATCTCCATACTGTCTTCCATAGTGGCTGTATCAATTTACATTCCCACGGACAGTACAAGAGGGTTGTACCTTTTCTCTACACCCTCTCCAGCATTTGTATTTTTATTGTTGAACTACAAATGTTCTTTATATATTCTGGATACAAGACCTTTATTAGATATATGTTTTGCAAATATTTTCTCCCAGTCTGTGCCTTGTCTTGTGAAACACAGAAGTTTTGGCCTTTTTTTTTGATATAAATTCTATTGTTTTTTCTTTATAGTTCATATTTCTTTGTCTAAGAAATATTTATTTGATAACCCAAGGTCACAAAGATTGTCTCCTATGTTTTCTTATAGAAGATTCATTGTTTATCTCTTATTCTTGGACTCATACATTTTAAGTGTAGCAAGAATAATTTTTAAAATTACTTTCAGCATTGCTTACTTTTGCGCCATTGTCAAAAATTAACTTATCATTTATGAGTGAGTCTGTTTCTGTAGTATCTGTTTTTCTGCATTGATCTACATGTTTATCCTTATATCAATACCACATTGTTTGATACATAGCTGTTTCAAATAGGTGTACATGAGAATTCAATTTTGTTGTCTTTTACAAAAACATTTAGGCTGTTTTAGATCTTATTAAATATAAACTTTATACTTGTTGGTTAATTGCTCTAAAAATCTTTCCATGATTTTTAATAGGATTACACTGAATTTAGAGATCACCTGGAGAGGATAACTCCTTACCAACATTAAATTTTCTGATCCATGATCATAAGACATATCTCCATGTAATTAGATCTACTTTAATTTCTATCAGCAGTACTTAGCAATTTTCAATGTACATAACTTTCACATATTTTAAAAGTCTATCCTTAAGTGTTTCATATTTTTAGGCTATTGTAAATAGTATTTTAAAATTTTAGTTTTCAGCTATACATTAATAGTTCATAAATATACGTTTGACTTTTGTATGTTGACCTTTTGTCCTGTGGCTTTCATAAACTCACTTACCAATTTTTTGGTAGATTCCTAGTGATAGTCTATACAGATAATTCTGAAATCAGATAATAAAAAAAGTTATATTTCTTCTTTTCCAATCTGTATATCTTTTTTTTTCCTTTGCCTTACTGCTAGAACTTCCAGTTAATGTTGAACTGAAAAGGTGAGAACAGACACTCAACTTGTTTATAATTGTAGAGGGAAAAAATTCAGTATTCACTGTTAAGTATAATGTTAGCTGTGTTTGTAGAGCCCCTTCATTAAGTTGAGGAACTTACATGTAATTTTTAAATTAATGAAAATTTTGTCATAAATAAATGTTTAAGTTTGTGAAATGATTTTTTCATATGGTATACATTTTAGTCTGTTAGTGTGGTAAAACACAGTTGTTGAATGTTGAAACAACTGCATTCTTGAGAGAAAGCCTACTTGTTCCTGTTATTATATCTAGTTTATATGTTCTACAAGTTGATTTGCCAATAATGTATTAGGTATTTTGCATTTATGCTTAGGAACAATCCTGGCCTATAGTTTGCTTTTCCTGTAATATCTTTGTCACGTGTTAACATCATGGTAATTCTAATGTCAAGCAGTGCAGTACCTCTTCCCTCTCTTCCTCAGGCTTTGCCTTCATTGTTTTGTAGTATTCATTAGTGAAGGCATGTGAACCTGTGTTTTCTTGTACAAACATTTTTAACTAAAAAGGCACTTTTAATTTTTAACTAAAAAGGCAGTTTTAATACATACAGGATTATTCAGGTTATCTATTTCTTCTTGAGTGAGAGATGGTAGTTGGAGGAATTTTTTTCCAGTACATCTAAGTTGTCAAATTTATTGGAATGGAGTTGTTCAAATATTCCCCTGTTATTGTTTAATGTTGTAGGCATATATCCTCTGGCAATATGATCTCTTGGCTTTTTCTTTTGTCTCAAAAAATATCTTTATTTCAGTTTCATTTTTGAATGATGTTTAACTGGCCATAGAATTCTAAGTTGCTGTGAGATTGTTACTTGTTTAGTTTTCCATTAAGGACTTTAAAGATATCATTAAGTCTTATTTGCATATTTTCTGATGAGAAATCTGCTGTCATTCTGTTTTTGCTTTTTAGTTTGGTTGTGATATGCTTAGGTTTTGGGTTTTGTTTTGTTTTGTTTTGCATTTATTGTCCTTGGGATTCTCTGAGCTTCTTGGATCTGTGGTTTGTTGTCTTTCATTCAAATAATTAGTCATTATGTCTTCAAATATTTCTACTGCTCTATTTTCCTCCTTTTCTTTTTGGGGCCCCAATTGCATGTATAATAGATGGGTGGTTTCCCACAGCTTTTGAATGTACTATACTTTCTTCCCTCCATGTTTTTCTCCTTGTGCTTCAATGAGTTACTTTATTTCTTTCCATTTTTAAAATTAAACTTTTTAAAACTACTTCTAATTTATTTTTGGCTATGCTGGGTCTTCGTTGCTGTGAAGGTTTTTCTCTAGTTGTAGCAAGTGGGGGCTACTCTGTAGTTGCATTGTGCAGGCTTCTCATTGCGGTGGCTTCTCTTGTTGCAGAGCATGGGCTCTAGGCATGTGGGCTCAGTAGTTGCAGCTCCTGGACTCTAGAGCACAGACTCAATAATTGTAGCACACAGGCTTAGTTACTTCACGGCATTTGGGATCTTTCTGGACCAGGGATCAAACCCATGTCTCCTGCATTGGCAGGCAGATTCTTTACCACTGAGCCACCAAGGAAGCCCCTAAAATTAAACTTTTTATCTGGGAACAACTTTATAGAAAAGTTACAAATACAGTGCAGAGAGTTCCCACATATACTTTATTCAGCATTCCCTAATGTTAACCAATGGTACATTTGTCAAAACTAAAATATTAACACTAAGACTGTTAACTGAACACCACCATTTTTTCCTTTCCATGTTCCAGGATTCAATCTAGGATACTATATTACCTTAGTTATCGTGTATTTTTAGTCTCATCTTATCTATAATAGTTCTTTTTGCTTGTTTTTCATTATTTGTATGCTTTTGAAGAATATTGGTCAAAAACTTTCTAGAATATCCCTTAATTTAGGTTTGTCTGAAGTTTTCTCCTGATTAGACTGGGTAATGGGCTTCCCTGGTGGCTCAGATGGTAAAGAATCTGTCTGCAATGCAGGAGACCTGTGTTTAGTCCCTGGGTTGGGAAGATCCCCCGGAGAAGGGAATGACTATCCACTCCAATATTCTTGCCTGGAGAAATCCTGTACACCCGTGGCAGATTCATGTCAATGTATGGCAAAACCAACACAGTATTGTAAAGTAAAAAAAAAAAAAATTAAAAAATGAGGAGAGTGAACAAAAATAAAATTGTTTCTTAAACTTTAAAAAAAAATAAATAAAGTTATTGGTCCATGTCAAACCCACTGTAAAAAAAAAAAAAAAAAAGGAATTCCATGGACAGGAAAGCCTGACAGGCTACAATCCATGGGGTCTCAGTCAGATACAACTGAGCAACACACATTTCCACATTTTACTTGCATGGGTTGAGGGGAAGGAGACCACAGAGAGGTAGTGCTCTTCCCATCACATCATAGCAGGGGGTATATGCTATTCGCATGATAATCACCAGGGAGTCTGCCAGCTTTCTCCCCTGCAAAATTTGTATTTTCCCCTTTTGGAAGCAACTCACTAATTCCTTCATTGGGCCACTGCTCCTGCTTTGTATTTAGTGTGATGCCTTGAGTGCTGTAGAGTTTCTTTCATTGTTGTTCCTCCACCCTCAGCTTTCAGCACACTTGCAACACAGAAGGAGGCTTTTCTGTACACTGTTGCCCCTCTCCTCAGTGGTAGACTATTACTTAGTGTGAAACTTGTGGATATAAGGGGAATTTCTCTTTCTCCTGCTACAGCCACAATCTTCAGCATGCCCTGTGTAACTCAGCCTCAAAGGTGGATCTTCCTGTGTTTTAGCCCTCCCCTAGTGATGGACCATCTCTTTCTCCCACTCAGTGCAGCATCTGTAATGCCCTATATATCCGCCCTGTATGGGGGATCTTGAGCATGAATGAGTTTCCTGCCTGTCTCCGGCGGCAGGAGACCTATGCCATCAGTGTAAATTTTTGCAGACGGGCCGATTTCCTGTTCCTCTCCCGGTGTCAGATGGCTTTTGAGTAGTGTCAACGCAGGGCTGAGAGAGTAGGTTTTCTATTCGTCACCCAGCAGCAGCCAAACTTTGTCCACTGTGGAATGGGACAGTTTCCTTCGTCTTCCCTGGGGGCAGGTAGCTTTTCCTATCAAAGTGTGGTCAGATTCCAGATATGGGCGGGTTTCTTTCCTTCCTCCATTAGCAGATGCCTTTGCTTCATATCAGGGGTTTGAGGTGTGGGCGTGTCTGTCAGGTTTCTTGTCTATGACCCAGTAGCAGTTGCTCATTACTTCATGCACGTGCAGGTTCTAGAAGGAACACAGATAAGCTTCTCTGGGTACTTTTGCTCAACCTTCAAATGTTGGCAGGCCTTTCATGGCTCTATCACAAAGAGAGTATCTCAGAGCTCACACCTGACCTCACCTTTGCTTGTGAGCACTGGGGAATGTTCACAGAAAAGCATTGCCAAGTGGCTGCAGACTTGCCTTGTGTATGCCATTCCCAGGAGTTATAAACTCTCATGCTCACACATACTTTAAGAATTTAAGAATTCATTAAAACTTGCATGCTTTCTTCTTACCAGCTTTATCAAATGCTAACCCTTCCTCCCGTGTCTGTCACTGGTAAAACAATGTTGATGTTCTTTTGCCTCCTCAGAGAGGCCTGCCACCCTTTGGAACTTAGTTTATCTTGTTTTCAGCTCTCCAAGGGGCTCAGAAATTTATGATTTTGCAAATTATTCATGTTTTTGTCTTGATTAGAATAGAATCATTGTTCTTTCATGGCTTTTTACAGCCTAAGATGAAGCTGAAATCTTAATATGTCTTCATTATCAAGTCACTAAATGCATCTCCCTAACCAATCTGTCTGCAAATGCAGGAGACCCAGGTTCAATTCCTGGGTTGGGAAGATCCCCTGGAGAAGGAAATGGCAACCCACTTCAGTATTCTTGCCTGAAGAATCCCATGGACAGAGAAGTCTAGCAGGCTACAGTCTTTGGGGTCCAAGAGTTAGACCCGAATTAGCAACTGAACCACTAACCAAGAGCTCTAGTTGGGATTTTTTTTTTTTTAATTTTCAAAATTTATCTATTTTTAATTGAAGAATAATTGCTTTACAGTATTGTGTTGGTTTCTGCCAAACATAGTATCAATCAGCCATAGGTATGCATATGCCCCCTCTGTCTTGAACCTTCCTAACACCTCCCCCCAAATCCGACTCCTCTAGAGTAGGGGGTTGAATATGAAGGACAAAGGAAAGAAAGCTGTTCACTGGAAATAACATCTCTGCATAGATGTATGATACCTTCTACCTCAGAAAAATTCTGAAAAGCAGGTAGTGATTAGAAACACATCCTATCACAGCAGACACTCATCATGGGGAGCCTGAGAATTTTAGATGTTAATACATTTGAATTTGAGATTAGGATGACTGTAACTCGTAAGCAAATTCTCAGAGATGATTTCATATGCTTCCATTTACATATACATAACTTAATTATTTTGTTTAACAAATATTTATTGAACACCTACTATGTGCTGGAAACTCTTCTTGACTCTGAATATTGAGCAGTGAATAAAACACAGAATGGATTTCATAAAGCTCCATCTATAACAACTGGTAGAAAACTGAGAAACACAAGCGTGCTGATTATGGGGCTTCAGTTAGATGAAGAACCCAGCTAATTTCCTCCTATCTGGCTAGTTTGAGTAACTATATTTTTATTCAGGCAAACTGGAATTTTTCCCATTCACTGAAAGGATTTCTTGCCTTTTTACTTACTCAAGGGGAAAACAATTTTCCTAAGTAGAACTCAGCAATTCTCTCTTTGTTAGGGTAGATGCCAATTCAATATTCAGATAACTTACTCTGAAATATGTTTAATTATATTTAGTTGGGGAAATCCCAATAACATTAAATATTCCATTTGGAAATATGGTATCTGTATTTCTTTCAGGATTTATTCTAAATCTTCTAAAAGCAGTGAGGACAGAGGTATTTATAAATCTAAAATCTGAAAGAGTTTAGACTCAACACAGTGTTGAGTGAGTGAAAAGGATGCTTGAAGTATAACTGCCTGACTAGAAATTACACGTTTTCATAAAGCTCCTTTTTATGTAAGACATTGGAATTTTAAAGCTTGTTACATACTGTGGAATGCTGACATCCTAGGTATCACCAATGCATCTTATTGATAAAGCGAATACAAATGTACCACTTACCATAGTGAGGGATACCACCACCTAGACAGTTTTTTATCTTGTCTTAGAGGACTCGGTTAGATTTTTGATAAGGATCTGAAGTTTGGTTTAAGATGATTTTTCACTGTGGAAGCTTGCTTAGGATTAAGTGAGGATCAAGGCATATTAGTTTAGGGTTGAGGTCACAGCAAGGTGAGGGCACAAATTGTTAATAATTTCTATTGAAGAATCAATACCTTTGGGGAAGTCCTATAATCAACAATATATTTATTTGCCTGGGCAAGAGTCATCTAGAATATTCAAATTATACCAATGTAGACAACTGAATAGTAACATCAGGTCAGTGATTCTCACTGAACCATGAGAGTGGCTCTCAACTGTGACTGATTTGCCTCCCAGGGGGCTTTTGGCAAAGTCTGGAGCCCTCACACTTGTCACCAGAGGAGTTGGCAGCTTTGGTGTTACCGGGCATCTGATAGATAGCTATCAGCCAGGGATGCTGTTCAACATCCTGTGATGCAGAGAACAACAAAGAATTATCTGACCAGTTTGTGCCCAGGTTGAGAAATCGTGGTGTGGCCCAGAGGTTTATAAAGAGCCAAAGAGTAAAAAATGTTAAGCTTTGGGCCATGCCTTCTCTGTGGCTACTACTCAACTCTGTGATTGTGCAAGAGAGTCACAGATAAAATATGCAAATAAATGTGCAGGACCTTGTGCCAAAATGCATTCACAAAAACAAGCAAGGAGCGAGATTCAGCCTGGTGGGCTGTTGTTTTCTGACCCCTAATGGAGACAGTAAGCCATATGGGGAGATAGGTAGTCTCAGTTTTCTGTGTCTAAGTATATGAGTTTCTGGTCTCAGCCGTATGCCTTGAATCGTCAATAGAAGCAGAAACATTTCAAGTAAACATAGATCAAAGAGCAAATAAATATGGAATGTCACATGGAAACCCTAAACTTTCCTAAGAACACCAGCAACATTTCTGTGGAGCTGATTTTCTATGCTATATGAAGTACACCGAAACAACAACTTGTGTGCTGGAACAGCAGTTTTCCAGGATGAACTAATGAAACGAAAACTACTTTTTTGCTGGGTTTTACCTATACTTTCAAACTCATTTAAATAAAAAAAAAGATGGTAACATGGACTTCCCTGGCAGTCCAGTGGTTAAGACTTCACCCTCCAATACAGGAGGTGTGTGTTCAATCCCTGGTCAGGGAGCTAAGATCCCACATGCCAAAAAAGCAAACCATAGAACAGAAACAATATTATAACAAATTCAATAAACACTTTAAAAACGGTCCACATAAAAAAAATTTTCAAATGGTAACATGAAACAAAATAATTGTTTCCTTTAAGACAAAATATGACACTCATTGGCAGTGGCTTGAAAATTATCCCTTTAACACTTAGTGCTCTTTTTTCCTTCTTTTTTTCAGTTTTCTTTTTGCTGCATTTATCACTTGCTGAGAGTGTATATTTTGTTTATTGTCATGCCCTCCCTGTTGGAGAAGGAAATGACAATCCACTCTAGTATTCTTGCCTGGAGAATCCCATGGACAGAGGAGCCTGGTGGGCTAAGTCCATGGGGTTGCAAAGAGTCAGACACGACTGAGTGACTAACACGCACACATAGTATGCCCTCCCTGTGAGGTCATGGTCATTGTATATTTCAGTCACAGCTGTATCCCCATCACCTAGAGGACCAGGATGAATAGTTGCACCACTCATAGAGAACTATAACTATCATCAGAGATAATACAGAGCACTTATTATGTGCCAGCTACTGTTCTAAGGACTTTACATGGATTAGCTTGTCTGATCACATAACAACCCCGGGAAGAGGGTACTGTTATTATTCACAGTTTATGAGATGAGAATAATGAGACGTAAACAGGCCAAGTGACTTGTTGAGGCCCACTAAGCTAGCAGGTGACAGAGCTAGGATTTGAGTTCACGTAGTCTGGCTCCAGAATCCACACTTTGAACTATCACACTGTAGCTACTTCTCACACTAACCTGTTGCATAAACACATGTATAGACATACATGGTTTGCATATTTCACAATTTCTCAATTGTGAAGCAGGTTACACCTTGACCCTAGAATGAAAATTCTGGAGTGGCATCATGATATTTAGGACCCAGGTCCTTAGAGGTCTATCTCTGTGAGGCACTGAGGTGCCTCCTGGGAAACAGCTTTTCCTGGGCTTCCCTGGTGGCTCAAATGGTAAAGAACCTGCCGGCAATGCAGGACACTGGGGTTGGAAAGATCCCCTGGAGGAGAAAATAACAACCCACTCTGTATTCTTGCCTGGAGAATCCCATGGACAGAGGACCCTGGTGGGCTACAGTCCATGGGGTCCCAAAGAGTCGGACACGACTGAGTGACTAACACTTTCACTTTCTTTCAATGAAATAGTTGGAAAAATCAGCTTGTTCCATTGTAGGTGTTCCTACAATTGGAGAGAAAGATAGTGTTGATCAGAGACGAGATGTATTGCTTCCTGTGAATGGATATCTGAATCCTTCCTGTGAATGGACAAAGGCTTCCATTGGTAAAATCTCAAAGGGTAATTTTCTAACAAAAATCTCAGAGACATCAGGAGCACTACTTGGTAATAAAGCCTGACACAAAGGTAGAGGTTGGGAAGGATCCCTTCTGCACCAGCTTACTGCACTGAGGCTCACACTTCAGCACTGCCTAGTATCCACAGCCACCAGTCTTGCTCCAGGGCCAGGGCCATATTATCACATGTGGCAGCCAGGCAGCATAGACCACCAGAAACTAGGGCTTGACCATTGGTGTTGGCAGCAGGAGGGTGGTGGCAATTGTCACAGAGCAGCTACAGCTGAGGGAAGGAAGAGCATCCTAGGAGGTCTCAGCAGCAGACATTACTGCAGAGGAGAGGTATTTCTATGTTGCCACAGAGAAGGCCACATTGACACCTGTGAATACTCCAGAGATGTACTCCAGAAGGGCCCAAATGATTGGATCAGGAATAGGACTTTAGACAGAGCTAAAGGTCAAGTGCTTGTTATGGTAGCATAACATATAGCATGTTAGAGTTGCCCCCATTTTTCTCCTAATGACTGTGGAGCTTCAAAACAATGGCTTGCAACCATTATGGAGCTAAGGCCAATGTTACCTCCAAGAGTAAATGTGTGTGGATATGTGTTTATTTGAGGGAGAGAGAGGCAGATAAGCGGTATATCTGTATATTTAGGTCTAAATCGTTTTTGATCCTACAAATTGAGTCAATTAACACCAATGCATTGGGTCTTTAATATAAAAAACACAATGGTCATTGTTGTTCTCTGCATTACTAAAGCCCTGAAACTGCCGGAAAGTCATTTGAATATGCTTGCTGATAATACTCTTGATGAGGAATAGAATTTATTTTTTACTTGAGAGCTAATTAATGTAATCTTTTAAATATATAAATCCCATGGGGAGCCCAAATAATTATAATTGAAATGTGGACCTTGCCAAAACTGAGAAAATTAAAATGCAAACAAAATCTGTTAATATATCTAAATTTAAAAAAAAAGAAAAAACAAAGAGGAAAGAAAACCAATTAACTTCTGGAACCAGGGTTTGGTATTTAGAATGAGGAGATTAAATTATGCAGATATCAAATTAGCACTTGGAATGAAGATGGTGTTGCCCAGCTGCCTTTCAGAGCTTTGCCTTGCACAGACTAAAGTTGCTAGGGAGCAGTGAAGTGAGCTGTTTAAAAGGCCACAGTTGTATTCCCTAAATGGTCCACACAGGGATCATAAAAATTCCTGATGGTATCTTTAGCAGCCTGGAGGTAATTGGAAGGAAGGCCTGAGGCTAGTAATTAAATCACAAATCTTTTCTGGGGAGATCATATTAGATACACTTATAGAGAGACATATATAAATAGATGAGATAAACAATATGTACAGGTATGTACATATATATTGTAGTCATTTAGTCACTAAGTTGTGTCTCGACTCTTTGCAAACCATGGACTGTAGCCCATCAGTCTCCTCTGTCCGTGGGATTCTCCAGGCAAGAATACTGGAGTGGGTTGCCATGCCCTCCTCCAGGGGATCTTCCCCACCCAGGACTGAACCATCTCCAGCATTGCAGGCGGATTCTTTACCACTGAACCATCAGGGAAACCCATGTACATATATATATTTCACTTATATAACATCTAGTCAGACAGCTGAGCAACTCCATTAAAAAAAAGAAAGACACGAGAAGTATGGGGCGGCTGCTTCTTCTTCTTCTTCTTCTTTTTCTTTTTGATTGTAAAACTTTTAGGATATACATCATCATGTGACATCTTATTCTCAGGTGAAAGTGAAGTTGCTCAGTCATGTCCGACTCTTTGCAACCCCATGGACTGTAACCCACCAGGCTCCTCAGTCCATGGAATTTTCCAGGCAAGAGTATTGGAGGGGATTGCCATTTCCTTATCCAGGGGATCTTCCCAACCCAGGGATCAAACCCGGGTCTCCTGCACTGCAGGAATATGCTTTACCATCTGAGCCACCAGGGAAACCCATTGCAATTTAGTCAGAAAAACAAAACAGCCAAATGAGTTTTGTTTTGTTTTGTTTTATGGGTGAACAGACCAATCAACTCATCCAGGGCCTCTGGTAGTTCCATGTTATGACTGCATTTAGGAAATCAGATAAATGTGTTTTTGGTTCTTAGGGATGTTTCTATGTGTTTCTCACTTTTCAAGCAGCTGTTTTTAGCATTACGTAGGTACTGTCACAGCCTCTTCCACTAAATTATTATAAGGAGTTCACTATAGAAGCAGTTTCTTTAGACATACTACCATACAGGTTACAGTATATCAGTATGGATGGATCTGTTCTTAACCTCATTGGCCAGCCAGCCAGAGTAATTTTGAATATCAGATCTGGACCCTGGGGGAACTTGGCCTTTTCTGAGACAAGCTGTAGAGTGTGTACCCTGCTGCACAACCTTGAGATGACCATTAACACTCAAAACTCCATTGTGGGTGCCATCACCACATGGCCAGATTCATAATACACCTGAGAGAGCAGTCAGAGATGGAATGGTTTCAGAGACTTATAACCTGGCATTGACAGGAACATGAGTCATTCATCTTACTCTGATTATTCTGGCTTCTTAGCCCAGAGGAGAGAAAAAGAGTCAGAAAAGCAAAAACGTTGTGGAATTAGTTTGGTATCATTCTGTCTGTTCCTCCAAGGGAACAAAATTGCAGAGAATGGGGGGAAAAGCAGAGAGAGAATAATTTCTTACCAAGTACTGTGTTTGAAAAGCAAATGGTAAAATGAACAGTTAATGAACACAGCAGCTCATTTAGCAAATATATATGTATATTTTTTCATTAACTATGTAGCAAATGTTAAGCTTGGAGTTACTAGGATGAGGTAAATCAGAGAAGGCCCCTGCTCCAGTAGAACTGCAGCCTAGTGTGGGGTGCACACTTTCGTTGAATAGTTATTCCGATAGAAGCACAGCTCTATAGACATGCATTAGGAAGGAAGCAGAAGAATGGGCATGAGCAAAATAATGTAGTGTTTGTAATATGGCTAGGCTAAATCCTACTCTAAAGTGGAATGAAGGCCTACTTAAATCATTCTTATATTTAATCATATCTGCCAAAAACTTTTGTGATGACCACATCTCTGGTATTGTATCTACAAACCTCTTTTCACACTGATTACAGCAGAACTCTCATTCTTTGCAACAAGTTGGAACTTTGGGAAACCAAGCAAGCATGGTACATCTCTTTGAGATATACTACAACATAATTTTAGAGATGGAAACTTTTAAAATTAGCTCTGCATACTTTGATACTATTAATATACACCAATATGCAGTATTTGTCTTTCTCTTTCTGACTTACTTCACTCTACGTAATAGGCTCCAAGTTCATCCACCTCATTAGAGCTGACTCAGATGCATTCCTTTCTATAGCAGAGTAATATTCCATTGTGTATGTGTACCACAACTTCCTTATCCATTCATCTGCCGATGGACATCTAGGTTGCTTCCATGTCCTAGCTGTTGTAAATAGTGCTGCAGTGAACAATGGGATACGTGTGTCTCTTTCAATTCTGGTTTCCTCAGTGTGTATGCCCAGCAGTGGGATTGCTGGGTCATTTGGCAGTTCTATTCCCAATATTTTAAGGAATCTTCACACTGTTCTCCATAGTGGCTGTACCAATTTGCATTCCTATCAACAGTGTAAGAGAAAGGTACCAAAGATCCTACGTGCAGGGCAGCAAAAGAGACATAGATGTAAAGAACAGACTTTTGGACTCAGTGGGAGAAGGAGAGGGTGGGGTGATTTGAGAGAATAGCATTGAAACATATACATTACCATGTGTAAAACAGATAACCAGTAGGAGTTTGATGTGTGATGCAGGTCCAGTGCTCTGGGACAACCTAGAGGAATAGGGTGGGAGGGGGTTCAGGATGGGGGGGACTCATGTATACTTGTGGCCGATTCATGTTGATGTATGGCAAAAACCATCACAATATTGTAATTATCCTCCAATTAAAGTTAATTAAAAATATACAAATTACTATAAAATTTTTAACTTTCAAAATTATTGTTAAAGACTTTTTTTCCTATAAAGTTTCCCTAGTTTGATATCAGCCTAAAATACCTTATTTCTGGGCTAGAAATGAGGATGTGGATGTGTGCCTGCCACTGAAGATTATTTTGCAACTTTGCAGTCTGTATAAAACTAATCTGTTTTGCCATAAAGCTGGTGTGGTAGGTACAAAACTGAATCCACATGTTGATGTGTGATGGAAAGGTGAAAGAATTTTATTTACTTGTTTCTACTGGGTAGTGGAAATTTAATTTCATTCATTTCTTCCCCTATCCCTATTTTTCTTTCAGGGTTCAATCTAATGAGAGGGGGATTATATACTACCAAGGCATAGGAAAGGGGCTTTGGCCTGAGTAGTCTTTGCATCTGGGTGTCTTCCAAGTGGTCCTTATTCCCATCTGTTCATTGGTCCCCATGAGTCATAGCCAAGTCCCACTTCCAACTACAGGCCACCTTCAGTTTGCTTCTTTGTATGCCACTGTGGATGCATGGAAATTATCTTGTTTTTTTGTTTTTTGTTTTTTCTTTAACCTTTGGGCACAGTTACTCAGAGCTCTCAGTTTCATTGGCCTAGGCACCCGGTGCAGACATTTCTAAACCTCTTTAGACTTGCTGCCTCTCTATAGCATACTGGAAAAGCGAGTCCAACCTCCCTATGTTCTTGAATCTCAAATCTATCAGGATTCCCCTTCACACCCCATCTCACAATGAGGATGAACTTGATATTAATAGAGGTGTGAGGCTCAAGTCTAACTTTTCTGAGGGAACCACAATGACTCTACTTCGTTAATGTTTTCCAAAGAGATTTCCTGAAATCCCATTAATCTGGAGTATCTTTTCTAGTCTTGGGATAGATAACCTTGCTCTACCATTATGTAATCTTTCTGTCACGAATCCTTTTGTTAAAAGTTCTCCGCTCCTCTTGCAACATCCATTTTTTCAGATATAGTTCTTGTATTTTCTAGTTTCCTGAATGGGGCAAGGTCACCAAGGATCACAGACCACTGAATATGCCATTGAATAATAGCATACAGCCTTATGTTAATATAAATGTGCTGCTTTTTTTTTTAAGTTTAATAAGTCATTCAAACCTCAAGCAAAAGCAACAAACTGTTTTGTCTGGGTCTTGAAAGAATCTCAGTGTTCTGGAAAGAGAGGTCACACTCAGATAACAGGTACTTCATATTTTCACAGAGAGCTGTAGGACTGTATGCTTATCATGTTAATATTTCCTGTAGGCTTCACCTTCTTTTGATGGAGGAGGGCATTACTGTGGATTAAAAGGTTTATTGGAGTTTAGATTTTTCGAAAATTCCAGAAGTGAGTGAGCAGCAAATGTTTTTTTAGAAATTGTTTTTGTTCTCTGTGTTTTCTTTCCAAAGTAAAATATTCTCTGATTTCTTTATTTCTCAGAATAGAAGAATGATACCAGTATGTGTTTGTCTGTGCACGTGTACCACTGATTCAATTATCACCCTCCAGTGTTTTTGACTTCTTGGTCTATTCATGACCTTCATATCCCATCAGACTCTCAGGAATCAAGCTTACATGAATGCAATTGTTTCTTCTACAAAAAGAGGCGTAAAATGATGTTTTCTTTCAGATAATACCCCTTGGAAATCTAAACAGGATATGTTTCTTTCTCTTTAGTGATGAGTGAATTGTATGAAATCTTATTGCTAGGTATACAATATTTATTTACAATGTCACCATACCTCTCCATTTATTTTTATTACAGCATGATATGGAGGAAATAGTTCTGGACTCGTTTCCAGAATTTCTAAATATGTGTCTCCAGTTCTACCTACCCATTAACAGTGTTCATATTTATCACATTCTCAACCTCTTTTTTTCCTCATTTGTAAAATGGAAATAATATTTTCCAACCCATCTGACAAGGCTTCTGCATATTTATTGTTATTGCTAAGTATTTTGCCTTAAATAGTTCTTAATCTTTCCATTTATAAAATAGAAATTTTGTTCTCTCATTGTTGATTTTGAGTTTTTCTTAGACAAGGATAATGCATAGTATGGAAAAGACTCCTGAGTTCAGTATAATCTTCATAAAGCTCCAGTCAACCAAGACATTCCCATAGTAAAGGTTTTCTTTGGTGAGTGTGGAGCAATGTCAACATCATGACAATGAGGTTGGTAAGAAGGTCAAGGAAAATGGCTGTGGGTGAATTTCTGAGCAGACAAAATGGCCAAATCCATCTCCTTCCAAGGATGTAAAGGAGACTTTCTTTTCTTAATCGGTCTAATGATGTTCAACCTCATTGCCCAACTTGGTGAGCCAAATTCATGGTGATAAAGGCATTGTATTATAGTGAATGGATCTTGGGGTGATAAGAGCACTAAAATGGTGAGAAGGATTATATCCTCTAGGTAAGGTAGTCTAAATGCTTGGATTTGCTAGATTTTTGGTGTGTGTGTGTGGTTTTTCTTTTTTTTTTTTTTTTTATGTTCATAGTATTTTATTTCTTCTTCTGACCATGTAGCTTGTAGAAACTTAGTTCCCTGACCAGGTATCCCTGTACCCCCTGAGTTGGAAGCACAGAGTCTTAACCATTGGACCTCCAGAAAAGTCCTTGTTGATAGTATTTTAGAAAGATAAGTGTCCAATAAAGTGTTAGAATGTAAAGTTTATCTATTTCAGAGCAATATATACAGTCCTTGTGAAATTTAAAGACTGAAATACATTCCAGATGAATCACCAACAGCCTGTTCTGCTGTATTAATAATATTAGTTATTGATACAGCTGAAATGAGAGGACCAGCTGGGCTGTCACAGGCCTGCTGTCTCCAGGCTAGGGGACCACCATATGCAAGGGGCTTCGTTTAGTAGTGTGCTGCTGTTCACTTGCTAGGTCATTGGTTGTTTTCCCTGTTTGTGCCACATGTTTTGCATGATGAGCCCAAAGTGCACCAGAAAATAAGACAAAGGTTAGGACAAGAGCAGAGACAACAAAGATGTTGAAACTTTTGTTTTTTTAGGAGCACAGTGATTCGATATTAGACATTTTGTTTGGTTTGAATTCCTATATATTATGTTTCAGTGAGTTGAGGTAGAATTAGTTTATAACTGAATTTGAAAATAAGATGTTTTGTTGATTACAAGCTCATCCATTATATAGTATATTTTACTGATAGCCCAGTCTAATATCTCCTGGTGATGAAAATGATATCTAATTTAAAAGAAAAATAATCAGCAGCATATAGTGTGCACTCACTCTAAATGACTATTCAGCTACTCAGTAACAATTAAATATGGCCTTTCCTTTGATTCTTTATAGCCAATGCACTTTTGAAAAATTCTTTGGCACACCTCACACAGTCTAACATTCAATATCCTTACTGAAATGTTGAGAGAATTTTAGTCTATGTTGAGAGATTTCAGTCTATCTTGAAGGAAAACCAAATGTAAGGTAGAAGATTGAAATACAAGCTTATAGAAGAGAGAACCTGTGTTTGCCAATATCATATTTCTGTTTTATCTAGGAGAGTGTTTCTCAACCATGGATGATTTACCGCCCTCTGCCTGAGGCATGTAGGAGCACCTAAATACATAAAACAAATACAAGCAGACATAAAGGGAGAAATTGATGGAAATACAATAATGGTAGAAGAATCTAGTATCCCACTCACATCAATGGACAGATTAGACAGAAAGTGAATAAGGTTACAGAGAATCTAAATGTCAGAAGTTATTTAATATTTTTAAGATATTACATTAATAAAAAAATACACATTCTTTTCAAATGCAATTGAAGCATTCTCCCGGAGCATTCTCTAGGATAGACCTTGTACTAGGGCAAAAAACTAGCCTCAACAAATTTAAGAAGATAGAAAATTTTCAAGCATCTCTTCTGACTAAAAAGCTGAAACTAGAAATCAACCACAGAAAAAGAAATGAGAAAGAAAAGATTACATGGAGACTAAACAACATGCTACTAAAACACAGATATATCAATGATGAGATCAAAGAGGAAATTAAAAAATATCTTGAGACAAATGATAATGAAAACAGCTATACAAAATCTATGGGATGTACAAAAACAATGCTTAGAGAGAAGTTTATAGTTATACAGGCCTTCTTCAAGAAATAAGAATAATCTCAAATAACCTAAACTACTACCTAAAAGAATTTGTAAAAGAAGAACAAACTAAAGCTAAAGTCAGTAGAAGGAAGGAAATAATAAAGATCAGGAAATAGAGATTGAAAAACAGTAGAAAATCAACAAATTCAAGAGCTGGTTCTTTTGAAAGAGTAAGTGTTAGTGTTAGTCACTCAGTTGTGCCCGACTCTTTGTGACCCCATGGACTGCAGTCCACCAGGCTCCTCTGTCCATGAGATTTTCCAGGCAAGGATACTGGAGTGGGTTGCCATTTCCTTCTCCAGGTGGTCTTCCCAACCCAGGGATCAAAACCTGCGTCTCCTACACTGCAGGCAGATTCTTTACCAACTGAGCTACAAGGGAAGCCCTTTGAAAGAGTAAACCAAAGGTTAAATCAACAAATCTCCGTCCAGACTCACCAAGAAGAAAGGACCTAACTAAAAGAGAAATGTAAAGTGAGAAAGAATTGCTAATACCCTAGAAATATAGAAAAACATAAAAGAATGCTCTGAGCAATTATTATGCCAACAAATTGGACAACCTAGAATAAATGAAGTTTCAAGAAACATAGCCTACCAAAATGGACTCAAGAAGAAATAGATAATTGAAACAGACCAATCACTAGAAGTGAAATAGAATCTGTAATTTAATATAAGAATAAAAAATCCTCCCCAAAACAAGAGTCCAGGACCATAAGACTTAACCTGGGCAATTTGCCAAACATACAAAGAACTTATACCAATCCTTCTCAAACTCTTCTGAAAGACTGAACACTTCCCATTCTATGAAGCCACTATAACCCTTATATCAAAACTAGACAAAGACACTACCAAAAATGAAAATTACAGCCAATATCTTGGATGAATATAAATGTAAAACTCTCAACAAAAAATGGGCAAACTGAAAGCAAAAATGGGTAAAAAAAAAATCAATATACCATGATCAAGTTGGATTCATCCCAGGATCACAAAGATGATTCAACATATGCAAATAAATCAATGTAAATATGCTACATCAACAAAAGACAAAAACCACACAATCGTCTCAATAGATGAAGAAAAAGCATTTGAGAAAACTCAATATCCATTCATGATTAAAAACTCTTGCCAAAATGGGTACAGATGGGAACATATGTAAACATAATAAAAACTATGAAAAAGACACAGCCAATACAATATTAAACATTGAAAAGCTGAAAGCCTTCCGTTGAACTCTGGAACAAGACAAGGATGCCCACTCTCACCACTTCTATTCAACCTAGTATTGGAAATCTTAGCCACAACAGTCAGAAAAGAAAAAGAAATAAAAGGTATCCAAACTGGAAGGGAAGAGGTAAAAATGTCATATGCAGATAACATGATACTCTATATAGAAAACCTTTAAGACTCCACACAAAAACTGTTATAACTGATACCTATGGCTGATTCATGTTGAGGTTTGATAGAAAACAGCAAAATTCTGTAAAGCAATTATCCTTCAATAAAAATTAATTAAGTGACGCCATGGAATGAAGCCCACCAGGCTCCTCTGTCCATGGGATTCTCCAGGCAAGAATACTGGAGTGGGTTCTCATTTCCTTCTCCAGGGGATCTTTCCAACCCCAGGGATCGAACCCACATCTTCTGGTCTCTAGCATTGGCAGGCGGATTCTTTTACCTCTGAGCCACCTGGGAATCCATAAAGTGCTGAGTCAATACAAAAATATTTTGAGTCTCCCCATGCCCTTACTCCACAAAGAAACTGGTCAAACATCTACATATCTTTGTCTGCTTTGGAAGAGACGTATGTACTTTGCTTAATGATAATGCATTTAGACAATAGCTGTGTATCTTATTAGCAGTGAAAAATCTCAGTTTAAGCATTTAGCCCCACATGGACTAGAATCACACCCTGCATGAATGCTTGCAGATGTCATTAGATTATAAGAACATGGCATAGCAGGGTATAAGCATATAGGAGGAGGGTTTAAATCGATTCCTTTGTGTCCCTATTTCAACTTACTAAGAGAAAGCCAAATCTAAAGCAGTTGATTCTCAATTTGGAGAAACTCTCAGAATCATCTAGTATCTTTTCAACTCAAAAAATGACTTTCACTTCTGAAATTCTCACTGGCAGCTATTATTCCTCTAGCATAAGGATTGTGTCTCCCATTCACCATCAACCTAAAAGAATTACCTTTATGAAGAGTCATGGCTGCAGGTATGTTAGGTTTTCAAAATGGGTGAAAGCCAACATGAAGGTTAAATATAATTTTATCTTTTAAACACCGTCAACTATAAGTTAGAGTTAAGATTGGAAAATAAAAGTGAATGCAAATAAAGTTCTGCTTGGGAAAATGTCAAATGAATTATATTAATAAAAGAACAAATGCATTATTCCTTTGTCAGCTTTTTGTTCTTTCCCTTAAAAAAGGGAATCCAACCTTTTATGTTTCAACCTAATTATTAATAGAAGTAGTTTTTGTAGGTACAATGATAATTAATTGCCGTACTATGTTGGCGAAGAGCCGACCCATTGGAACAGACCCTGATGCTGGGAAAGATTGAGGGCAAGAGAGAGGGGGGCAACAGAGAATGAGATGGTTGGATGGCATCACCAACTCAATAACATGGGTTTGAGCAAACTCCAGGAGAAAGTTAAGAACAGGGAAGCCTGGTGTGGCTGTAGTCCATGGGTCACAAAGAGTCGGACACGACTGAGTGACTGAACAACAATATAGTTAGAGAGTTTCTGTTTGTACTGGCTATTCCTACTTGACTAATAATAATTTGATTTAATTTCACATCTGCATTTCTTTAAAAAAAACATCATTTCTGATGTTTATGATGCATGTGTAGAGGTGATTCTTTAAGATAGACCAATTTACGTCCTCCTTTATCTGAGATTAGAATTGAGCTGAATGTTCATAGTCTAATATTTCATTCTATTGTTTATTATTGATGGGAAAATAGTGAAGTGTTCAGATTAGTAACCTGAATTTCTAAAGCACTGAAGTTGCAATTCTTTGATGTATTTAAATATACATATTGGTCCAATGCTCTGAGAAACTGCACTAAAATGTCTCTGAATTTGTAGTTGCAATAATGAATCAAGGTCATAAAATTTTGAAACCATGACATTTGTCATATGTCTATGTGTCTACATTTTTAATGGAAGGTTAAAGTAAAAGACAAACACCTTTAAGTTTGGATATGTGTCAAGCAGTATTCTAGAGGAAGCAATGAACTGCAGGAAAAGATGCTTTTGTCCCTGGAATTTGAGTGTTCCAATTTGATTTGAAGCTACTGTTGATCTGACTCCCTTTTCTCATTTGGAAAGCAGGACTCAAAATCATTATAAACAGCAGTTTAAGTAGAATGACTTGCTGTTGATGTGAAGGGAGCCCAGGGCTGTTGGTTGAATCACTGACACTTTGACACATTGTTAGCTTTCAGGCCACAAAATTGTCACCATTAGTTTTTAAATAATTCGTTTACAAAGAGTTTCACAAGTTTGAAAATGTTAGCTGCTACTCCAAGGCTCTAGTCTTTCTGATAAGCGCTCTGTGTTATTAACTTATCAATGGAATTGTTTAACGAGTGTTTTCATGTACAGGTTTACACCTAAATGATGGTCTTGGCCAAACCTGCCAGGCTTCCCTATCCACGGAATTCTCTAGGCAAGAATACTGGAGTGAGTTGCCATTTCTTCTCTATTACCTAAATATGTAACATTAAATGATGTAAATAATGCAAACACCTAAAATTACTCTCAGTAAAATGAATAAGAACTTTCCTACTCCCATCTATAAGTAGCCATTTTGGATAGAATAATACCACATCATTCTTTGTTCTGTAGTACCTGGCTCTTTACTCAATTTTCTCCTCCTTGAATGTTTTATTTTTACATGAAAAAGTGAGTGAAGGAAAGATGCGTAAATAATTTCTTTTCTTTTTCTTTCATTGCCTTTTTAAAGATTAAGTTTACTTTTTGAAAGAAAAAATTTCTTATCCTCTTGGCTCCTCAATTTTTAAATACCCTCTTCTGAGTTATACTCTTTTAACAGTTTCATATGCATATCTGGCTGGTGCTCATGTAAGCAATTTAATGCCCCTGAATTGTAACAGACTAAGTTGTTTGTCACTCTATTTTTGACTAAAATTGTATTTTGTAGATTCATATTCATTTTGCAAGATATAGTATAGGGAGGTCCCATGAATCCTTTAGCCAGTTTCCATCAGCAGTGACAGTTTGCAAAACTATAGTATGAAATCATAATCAGAATATTGATAATGCTACATTCAAGATACAAAACAATATCATCACCTCCAGGATCCCCTTCTGTTGTCCATATTCACTTCCCTACCCCAGTCCCAATCCCTGGCAAACACTAATCTGTTCTCCATATCTACCTTTTGTAATTCAAGAATGTTTTATAATGGAATCATAGAGGATATCACCTTTTGGAATTGGTTTTTCAGTCAACATAATTCCTTTGAATATTCATCCAGGTTGTTCAACGTAGTCTGTTTTTGTTATTGTTAAGTAATGTTACATGGTATGGACATTACCACAGTGTTTATTCACTCATTGAAGGACATCTCTGTTGTTTCCATTTTTGGCTATTGAAAATGAATCTTCTGTGAATACCCATGTACATTTTTAGTGAATATAAAGTTTTCATGTATCCGCAATAGATGCGTCCAGAGTGAACTTGAGTGTGAGAGTTGCATGTTTAGTTATGATAAAGAATTGAAAGTCACTCAGTCGTTGTCCGACTCTTTTGCGACCCCATGGACTGACAGTCCATGGAATTCTCCAGGCCAGAATACTGGAGTGCATAGCCTTTCCTTTTTCCAGGGATTTTTGTAAACCAGGGATTGAACCCAGGTCTCCGCCACATTGCAGGTGGATTTTTACCAGCTGAGCCCACAAGGGAAGCCTGAGAATACTGGAGTGTGTAGCCATGTCCCTTCTCCAGTAGGATCTTCCCGACCAGGAGTCTCCTGGCATTGCTGGCAGATTCTTTACCAACTGAGCTATCAGGGAAGCCCTGTCATATATGAACTGCTATATTATTTTCCAGAGTAGCTGTACCATTTTATTACATTCGCTAACCAGCAATATGCAAGTGATCTGGTTTATCCACATGCTTGCAGCAATTTGGTATTGGTCACTATTTTTCATTGTAACCATCAGTGTATCTTGAATATCTTGTGATTTTAATTTTCATCTGCCCTAATGGCTTAATGGTGGGATTTTGTGTCCTGATTGCCATTTCTGCTGTGGCTCATCAGTGAATATATCTGTTTCTGTCTTTTGACCATGTTTATAACTGAATTATTTGTGTTCTAACCGTTGAGTTTTTTGAGAATTCTTTATATATTCTAGGGTAGTAATCCTCTTTGGATATGTGGCTTTGCAATATTTTCTGTCAATCTGTAAGTTAGTCTTCTCATCCTCGTAACAGGCTTTTTTTGCAGAGAAAAAGTTTTTATTTTTTCCTTTTATGGATTGGTGCTTTTGATACAAAATATAGGAACTCTTTCCATAGTCTATATACTTAAAACTTTTCTTTTTAAAATTATTGAAGTTTTAACCACTAGTTTTATAGCTTTAAATTTTAATCTCTGCTCCATCTTGAATTAATATTTACATAGGTATAACAGTTTATTTTGGTCAAGGTGTAGATTTTTGAGTAGATATCCAGTTGTCCAGCATCATTTGTTGAAAACATCTAGCTTCCTCCATGGAATTGCTTTTGCATGTTTATACAAAATCAGTTGGGTGGATTTGTAAGGGCAGCAGAGGATGAGATGGTTAGATAGCATAACTGGCCTCAATGGATATGAATTTAAGCAAACTTCTGGAGATAATGGGGACAGAAGACCCTGGTGTACTGCAGTCCATGGAGTTACAAAGAGTTGGACATGGACGTAGGAACTGAAACAACAACAACCAGTTTCTCGATTCAGTATTATATACCTTTGATCTATGTACCTGTTCCTTGGCTAGTACCACTCTGTCTTGCTTAGTGTAGCTATAGCTATATAGTAGGACTAGATACCTTACTTTCTCGATTCTTTTTAGCTGTTGCAAGGCCCTGTTCCTCTCCAGATGAATTTTAGCATAAGCTTATATATGTCTAAAAAAAATAATGGAATAATATTGATAGGAAAGGAATTAAACCTATATAACTCAGTTGTGAAAAGAAGAGAAGCGAAAAGCAAAGGAGAAAAGGAAAGATATTAAGCATCTGAATGCAGAGTTCGAAAGAATAAGCAAGAAGAGATAAGAATCCTTCCTCAGTGATCAATGCAAATAAAATAGATGGAAAACCAACAGAATGGGAAAAACTAGAGGATCTGGTCAAGAAACTTAGAGATACCAAGGGAACATTTCAATGCAAAGATGGCTCAATAAAGGACAGAAAATGGTTGGCC